>NC_092805.1:174670371-175017119 GCF_040954645.1 Diabrotica undecimpunctata
AGTAGCAGAGCTAGCACGTACATTATTTAAAGATCGGCAAGCTAATTTTTCTAGTAGAGTTAGATTACTGAAATTTTTCCAAAAGTGTAAAACATCCACTTTTGGTTTAATTTTCCATCGTATAATTCTACTTCGGTAGAACTGTATAAAAATGATTAGTGTGATATGCATAGGTATAGTTTATGTTCAGAAGTAAAATCCCAAAACATTCCTGGAATGAAAATCAGGATAAAAAAGAATGTCAGGAATACCCTCAATGAAGTGAAAGAAATAAATCGATACATGAATGTCAAGCAAGGACCTGTAGTCGAAGAAGGATTTAATGGAAATTTAAACTTACAAAACCGTAGATAAAGTTTAATTTATGTTATTGGTATCCAACGTTTAAAGACAAAGTGATTGAACAGTACAGAAAATTTCGCCAAGGAAGGGAATCCATCGACATAAACAGCCGTTCCCTACTGACATCTGCTGCTGCATCTTTACAATATTTTATATGTACCAGTTTTTATACTAAATTCTTAGTTTCCGAGAAAGAAGCCAGTAGGGCCTCTAGTAGAAGTTTTCACAATTTTCGAAGAAAAAAAATTATTTTATTCTAAATGCGACAAGAAAAAATATTATATTCAACTAATAATCATTGCATCAATAATAAAAATCTTAAAATCCCTGTACAATGTGATCTAACCCTCACGTAATACAATAAATTTGAAAAACCTCTCCTGCAATAATAAACCAATTGTTCCTTTGCTGATTTTCCGATTGTTGCTACATTTATACAGTGCATCCATATCCAAAATGGTATAGAATCAGCAGTTGTTACTCTAAATACTATATTACAATTTAAATTGCCATCATTCACTAGCATCATCTTTGAGAACTGAATGCAATTCTATTAGCGTTAATTTATATGAGTAACCACAACATCTGCAAAGTTGTGATAATTACTGATTTCCTCAGTTCATTAGATACAATAAAATAGTTAATAATAATAATAATAATAATAAATGCCATCCAACACATTACCGGGGGTTGCCAGGCATTTGCTGCAACTGAATATAAGGAACGGCACGACTCAGTAGGAAAGATCCTTCATCAAGAGATAGCCATCAAACTGGGACTTCTCCAAACAAACCATCTCCCATATTATCAATACGTTCCTGAAAGTATACTTGAGAATGATAACTACAAGCTATACTGGGACCGCACTGTGCTCACAGACCAAACAGTGGCACATAATAGACCAGATATCATACTAGTTAATAAACTAAAGAGACAAACAACACTAATTGATGTGACGATACCCAACAACAATAATCTTCGTATTAAACAAAACTAAAAGATCGCCAAATACAGGGATCTGGAAATCCAAATACGAAGACAGTGGAGAATGGAAAGTACCCAGACAATACCTATTATTATCTCAACTACTGGAGTTATTCCGAAGAACCTCCTAGAAAACATAAGAAAGCTAGGTCTGAATGAACATCTCTACAAGACCATGCAGAAAGCTGTACTTCTCTCAACATCCAGATGTGTACGAAAATTTTTGGGAGATACTCCAGCATACCAAGTCACCTAGGGCTCGATAACACGGAAAGAGTCCCACCAGAGCTCAATCCTTTTGATACCGTAGGTATCTGGGATGAGTGAATTTTTCCCTTAGAGGGAGTGAGAGCCGTATGGCTAAATCTGGATAAATGTCTTTATTAACAACAGATTAAATTTTCTTTACAATGAAATATAATATCAGTAGGGCGAGATTCAGTTTGTGTACCACTGTGCAACAGCGGCACACAACTGCTCTTCCACCTAACCCCCCGAAAATAGGATAGATAGACGATATATAAATAATGAAGTTGTATTTACAATAAAACATAAAAATATTAAGTACATATTAAATTTATAAATTATAAACTATTTACTTTTTTTAATTCTTAAATTTTTAAATTACTGTTCAGCTAACAACTGCTCATAAATTAATCTCTTGAACTTGACTCTAGACAGATTTTTAATATTGTAGGACAAACTGTTAATATTGCAAGCAATTGAATATGAAAATGAACGTTTAAAAAAGGATGTTGTATGTTTAGGTAAAGTGAGGGTATTCTTGTGTTTAAGATTAAGATTGTGAACGTCAGTCCTATAAGTTATTCGATTGTACAGGTATGGTGGAACTCTCTCTTGAATGATTTTATGGTAAAAACATAAAGCATGGAGTTTCCGACGATTTTTCATATTTAGCCACTTGACTACAGTGAAAACATGACTTATCCTTTGAAATTTCCTGATGCCAAAAATCAAACGCAAACAAGAATTTTGCAATTTCTGTATTCTCCATGAATCAAATTCAGTGAGACACGCATTGTAAAGCACGTCACAATAATTTAATTTTGATAGTACCAGAGCATTACATAATAATGACTTTGTGGCCCTACTTAATAAATTGCGGCTTTGATACAGTAATTTTAAAACGGCATAAGCTCGTTGTAAACAAATACATGATATGTAAACCTTAAATCTTCGTCGAACCAAACCCCAAGGTTTTTAATCTTTTTGCTAAAAATTAAATTGTCATTTCCTAAGATAATTCGATTGGCATAATTCTCTAAAAATATTTTCCTATGGAGATTCCTCCCAAAAATGATACCCTGAGTTTTTGATGTATTCAATTTTAAACAATGATTTTGAGAAAAAATCTGCAGCTGAAGAAGGTCATGATTTATTGCATTTACCGCTTGATCACACTCATTTGGATAAAATGACATATAGAGTTGGGTATCGTCTGCATAATAATGTTGTGAACAGGACAAAAACACAGAAGGAAAATTAGATGTGTATATAGAGAATAAAATTGGACCTAATATAGATGCTTGAGGCACACCAGTATTGTGATCTAGAAATGAAGAAATATTTTGATTAAGTTTTACTGCTTGACATCTATTAGAAAGATATGATTTCATTAGATCAACTGCTCTCGCTTCTAGACCAATATATTTTAAAATAGAGAATAACAAATTATGGTTAATTGTATCAAAAGCTTTTGAGTAGTCAAGAATAATTAGAATTGATATTTTGTTTTGGTCATAGGCTCTAAAAATCTAAGTTTATACAAAGAATTCCATAAGCTGCCTAATTCAACAATAGTTACATAAGTTCTTATTGATTTATTAGCTACACAAAGTATGCAAAATATACTTTTAATTCATTAAATATGAATTAGAGTATTGCATATACTATGTACATCCGCATACTGCTAATAATTAATCATACATGTACGAATACAAAAATCCCTGTACGTTGTCGCTAGTCTTTCGTCTCATAGATTCAAAAACTGACAATTATTGCGAAGCTTCCCGCCCCATGTATTAAGATTAATGAATTGAGTAAGTATAGTAGATAATTAGCAGTATGATGGATGACAAAGTGGATTAGCGATTACGTGAATATTTCATCTACCTTTTTATTTATTTTACAGTTGAAATGAACGAGAAGAAAATTAAAATAAATACATTATCTGAGTAATTTCCAAATTTTCGTCTTATTTCAGGATAAATTAGTAATAAATAACATTTCTTTTTATGTATGTTTAACTAGTAATTGAAGCTTTTATTTGAAAAACAATACATGTCCACTTTTTGCAAATTTAACTTGGCATAGAATAGTGGTTTCTTTATCGATCTCACACATTCAGTTGTGTAATAATCCTAGATATCTGGAACAAACTACATAGAAAATTCGGATAGTTTTAGAAAAACAACAGATGTTTATGCGGTTTTTTGTAAAAGCAACACTTGTCCCATCTTACTTGTAGGTTGATTTCTCTATAGTTTTCCTGTTTTTCTTTTTTGTCAGCTCTTGTAAATATGAGGATCAGGACGCTTATTTTTCGTTCTTTGGATACCTTCTGTGGCTGTGGCTGTGGTACTGCGGTGTTGAAAGTAACGGGATACCACAACACTACCTTTTCCCCAGGATAACTCATCTCATTATGGCAGAACAAAACAAAACAATGGCCCTCAGTCCCAGGCAGGCCTTAGATGGTCAGAGGGTGCGAAGAATCTCCCGGTGCCAAATAGATGATATCCAACGAATTTCAACATGGAATGTTAATAGTCTTTACAAACCAGGAAAACTACACAACCTTATAAAGGAAATGAATCGGCTGAATATAAATATAATGGGAGTCAGTGAATTCCGATGGACTGGATCTGGACAGTTTACGAAAGATAAAATTACTATGTATTACTCGTGTAGTGACCCAACAGATAGACATCACCGACATGGAGTGGCTATTGCTCTTGACAGGAAGACCAGTAAATCGGTGACAGATTTTGTTCCAATTTCCGAACGAGTCATGTTGATCAAAATGACAGGCAAACCAGTAAACATAAATGTGACACAAGCATATGCACCAACAGCAGATAAGTCAGAAGAAGAAATAACTAAGTTCTATAAAGATCTGGAAAAAGCAATAAGACTAACAAAGAAAGAGGACATAAACATAATAATGGGCGACTTTAACGCCAAGGTGGGTAAAGGAAGATATGAAGACATAATTGGAGAGTACGGCCTTGGAGTAAGAAATGAAAGAGGCGACCTGCTGTGTGAATTCTGCCAGGAGAACGGTTTTGTCGTCATGAACACATGGTTTCAGCTCCCACCTCGTAAGTTATATACTTGGAAATCACCAGGAGACCGTCCAAATCGAATAATTAGAAACCAAATTGACTACGTTTTAATAAACAGAAGATTTCGTAACGCTATCAAAAGAATCGCAGCATATCCAGGTGCTGATATTGCATCCGATCATAATCCGCTAATAGCAGATGTGAGGTTAAAACTAGCAAAAATTAAGAGAACAAATACAAACACCAGCACGCCTATAAATACAAGAGAACTGATGAGAGACGAAAATCTGAAGAGGAGTTATGCAAATCAAATTAATGAAAGAATAAGAATAATAGAACAAAATGATGATATCGAAGATATGGTCAATGATATTAAAGGAACGATTCTGCCAGTAAACATGGAAGTTAAAACACAGAATACATAGAGTCGGAAGAGGAGATAGCAATGGCGTGGAAAGAATAAGCAGAAAGACTTTTTAATGATGAAAGACTAACACTACCAACGCGCAAACTTCCTTCCGAGAACTTATCAGGGCCATCAATAATGCGAAGTGAAATAGAATATGCAGTTAGAACCACAAAGATGCATAAAGCAACAGGTCCAGATGAAATTAATATAGAAGCAATAAAACTACTTGACGGGGAGAATATCGAAATCTTGGTAAAGCTGTTCAATAGAATTTATGATACTGGTTACATTCCGCGAGAATGGCTGCAGTCATCCTTTGTGATGATCCCAAAAACAGCTAATGCCACAAAATGAAATGAACACCGTTTAATCAGTTTAATGAGTCACTTGCTGAAACTCTTCCTCAGGATATTACACTCAAGAATGTACAAGATACTAGAAGAACTTAGCGGGTCAACACAATTCGGTTTTAAGGGAGGACTAGGAACAAGAGAGGCAATTTTATGTTTGAACACTTTAATACAAAACTGTTTAGATCAACGAAAAGATGTCTACCTCACCTTCATCGACTACGAGAAGGCATTTGACAATGTTAAACATGATATCATGATGGAACTACTACATAGGGTCAACATTGACCAGAAGGAGATCAGAATTATTCAGAATCTATACTGGAACCAAATGGCAAAGGTGAGGATTGATCAAGACCAATATACGGATGAATTTGAAATCCGGAAAGGTGTCCGCCAAGGCTGCATACTCTCTCCGATGCTTTTTAATTTATATGTTGAAAATATATTTGCGGAAGCATTAGAAGACACGGAATTAGGTATTAAGGTGAACGGCATACCAATTAGCAACCTACGCTATGCGGACGACACAGTGATTATAACTGATAATTTGGAAGATCAGCAGTTATTACTTAATCGGGTGAATAGCATAAAAACCTTGTTGTTCATCTGCTAGACTGCTGTTATTAGCACTTGTAGTTGTAAGGTTGGCCTCAAGTTATTTTAAGTCCGCTATCCGCTGAGGTCATCCTAAGTTGAGGATGACCTCAGCGGAGCTGTTTCGCAGAGCAGCCAACAAAACCATGATAGCCTTGATGATCGCCAACATCCGGACCGGATAAGGCACTGAAGAAGAAGAAGAAGTTTTAGCGTAGTATTTAACAAGTTTATACCTTTGTAGTTTTCTGGCTGTGTTTTATCTCCTTTTTTGAATAGTAGAATATCGTTCTCCATCCTTTTGGTATATTATTGTGTTTTATAATTTATAATCCTCAGATATGTAAATCTTCAATCAGTGTGGTTCTAGTGGCTTTTACTGATTTTTGGAACGCGGAAAATGCCGTATCATCTGCAGAGTTAAATTTTCTTGATGATACTGAGAGCATATCAGCAGTATAAAGAGTAGTGTGACGAGAACTGCACCTTGAGGAAGTCCGCCGTTTAGCTTCATTAGTCTACATCTCTAAAGGTGGGTACACATATGCGAGCCAAACGGTATACGTACTGTAAGCGTACAGATCCTTGAAAAATATTCTACATCGTACTGATCGCATACTTATCTCGATCCATGGAAAGTGACAAACCAACGACGAACACACATGTGCGAAATGATTCATTTTATTTATAATTTGGGTACTGATTTATGTTTCTGTTTTTGCTTGTTCAACAAAAATAAAAATATGTACAATAATCAGTTTACTGTTTTCTCACGTCTCTCTATAGAGCGTTTCACGTTAAGAAAATAACATTGCGGAGATAGGGCCATGTATTTCTTATGGACGATAGAAGCGCGGCGATGCCACGATGAACGAACACAAGCACGATTCAAGGTTGTATATAATTTGTATTTTCGTTTTCACAGACATGAATTATTAAATTAATGTTTTTTAACGTAATTGACCAAAAGTGTCCATTCGAAACTAGAGATGAAAAGTAGGGAAAATGATTTTAATTAAATAAATAGTATTTACAAAAGATAATTTTATTTTATCTTATTTTAATTATAGTAACGACAGTTTATTTGTTTTTCGGTAAGAATATCATATACCATGAATCATAGAAATCAGTAGAAAATATTGCTTAGTTAAATCATCCACTTTGCCGGCTATTAAAGGTTTAAAAGCAAATAAACGGACCGCCAGGAATGCATATATCTAATTACTAATTGCAACTTAAAAAAATACGGTGTACGTATGTCAGCGATTTTATGTCCCTGAGACTACATAATGATAATAAGGCTTTGTGGTTCTTCAGTTGTTATTCTGACTTTACAGTTAAATGTTAATTGAAAAGGAAATTCGAAAAATATATCGACAATCTAGTAAACCGCATGCCTGAGAGTTTTGGCAACACTGATCTCCATAAGCCTAATGTTATTTTCTTAACGTGGAACGCTGTATAGGAAGGAACACGTCATTCACACAATGTCGATTTGATGAGACAATAAAAATGTTCGCTGCGTCTAGTAAGCGCCGTCCAAACTGAAAGACGAGCTTCCTTTGAAGTCGTGAAATAAACCGCAACAATTTGGTTCGCGACGGGTCACGATGAAACAGTACGCAAGCGGTTTTTTCTGCCGTACACATTAACGAATATAGCGTTCGCATACCGTATGCATACCGTTTGGCTCGTATATGTGTACCCGCCTTTAGGTGCTTGTAAATATGTACGACTGAGCATGTTGTTGAAAAGCACTGACACCATCCAGCAGGATATTACACGTAAAACTTATCAGGTTTCGTTTATATATCGTATCACATGCCGTAATCATATCTATAAAGACCGCAGAAGTTTTTGGTTTTCTATAGTGCTCTGCTTGATTCAGCTTGTGGGTATGAAATCAATCTTTTTCGATAAAAGCCACCCGCTAATTTAATTTACTCTTAGTATTGACATTCAAACTCTAATTTTATACTGGTAATAATTGTGCTCTTTGGGCGTGACCATGTCGTTAGCTATATTCTACCCTTCGTAGTTTACTTATAGTCTTTTATTACATATTTTTATCGTTATATTTATTAACGTATGAAACGCCACTGGTCGGTGATTTTAAATATCCGTTTATTTTAAAATAAAGATATTACAATTTAATAGTCACACACAAAAACTAAAAACTTTATGTGCTTGGCCTTCAAATTAGTCCTATTATTATTAGTTAGTGACGAATCATAGAATTTGATACTGGTGTTGACGAATCGTATGATTTGTAGGTAGTACTATGGAATAAGGAAAGTACCGCCTACTGTATATTTACTAATTAGAAGATTAGTATACAAAAATAGGTGGATTCATTAGAAATTCGTTCTTGATATTATTTTGCTCATTGTTTTTGTGTCGTGATAGTATATTTGTCTTAAAATTTTTTTTATGGATTTGATAAAACATTGTTATTGATAAAAGATGTTGAATATATATCATATTCATGTGTGAAATAGGATCAATCTTATCCAATAAAACGTGTCGTGTAAATAGTAAAACGTATACCTTGTCGAATCGAAATTAAATACAAGGTCAGATTAAGAACTGATATGAGCAGTATCATTTTTTGAGAACTTCTTCTTCTTCTTCTTCCTCTTTATAAACAATTCTGCTTGTTCATTGGCGGATTAATACCTCTATGGAAGGTTGTCACTCCATCTTTTGCGTGGCCGTCCGATATTTCTTCTGCCGATTGGTGACTTATCTCTTGCTATGTTAACGACTCGGTTTTCCTCCATTCTTCTTATGTGGTTATTCCATTCTATTTTGTGTCCATTTATTTAAACACTGTATGTTACATTTTCTTCTAATGTCTTCACTTCTCTTTGTTGTTTTTATATTTTTTTTTGAATAGTAAAATTAGTTCGCTCTTTCTCCATTCTTCTGTGATTTTATTGTGATGTATTATTTTATTAATTAATGCTGTTAATTGTTCTGTCATTGCTGCTCCACAATATACCAGTAATTTGTTTGGTATCTTGTCTTTACCTGCTGCTTCTCTGTTCTTCAGGTTTTCAAGTATTTTCCGAACCTCCTATACATTTATATTAAGTTCTTCATTTGTGGTAATTTCTGGTATTTCCAGTTCTATCGTCGGTTTGCATTTCCTTTTGCAGACCGTAAAAATCATGCTCCATTTCTTTCGAAAAACGTTCCCAGTGATCATTTTTTATTTTTCTTATTGTGATATTGTGATTTTGAACTATTTATTTTTATTTATATTTCTTTCACCAAGAACTTCCTTGGTCGAGGCTAAGATATTAGACTTAATTTTTGCCCAGCTGTCTTCGACTCCATCACTTTCTGTGATATATGTGTTTCTGCTTTTTTCGGTTATTCTTTTTTGGAATAGGTATCTTGTGGAATCATCCTGTAAGCTTTCGACTTTTATCTTTGTGGTGTATTCTGGTGTTTTGTTATCACATATATGTGTTTTCATTCGGATTTTGCACAATACCACTTTATGATCGCTTCCTATTTTCCATAATGATTATATATTCTTCATTTGGGGTATGTTTATTATAAAACTGATAGAACAAAATGAAACGTGTAGACTCATGTTCAGACAAGCCGTCCGATCTTGGCTCAGTTCACAACTAGCTCCTTCCACTCCAGGTTGCTTTTTTTTTTCACGAAAAAATCTAATAATTTAAGACATGTGCCAATGCATCCACGATTTTCTCGCGAAATTCATTGAATTATATAAAAGTTTTCCGTGTTTGTGACAAGTGAAAAATGCTATAGGTACTGATCATAATAAAAAAACGTCACGTATGAGAAACTTATAAAAATACAATAAAATAAAAAAAATAAACTCGTTGAAATCGGTTTATAAAAGAGTTGAAAAAAGTAAGGGCATGAGTTATCTCCTAAACAAGAGAAAAGACATATACAAACCATCTTAGTGATACTTCGACCTATTGGAATTTTTAAATGATTAAAATGTACCAAGTATGCCACGAAAATCTAGAAACGATGACATGAACTCTTAGAAGATATCTGAGAGTTGTTGTGAGTCTTTCATGAGGTATAATGGCTTTTCTCATACATATCTCTTGGTTCAGTATGTACTGTGGTAGCAATTTTGTCAATTGACAATAGGCTGAGGTATCGATTCCTAAATAATTGCACCAGTCATCAGGTTCGCCTTTCAGTTTTTTGAGTAACGAGACGTGGGAGTACTGGTTTCTTTTCAGAAGTCACTCCGATGACGATCTTGTTTTTTTTCTCTTCATCCATCTTCCCATCAATCATTATATCAGTATAGTTAAAGAATAAAATAAAGTAGCCATGTTTCCTTCATGCCTAATGAAAAAAATGTCTCTCAAAACGATTCACTTCACACAACTCAAAACTGGATTGGAACTGAGGTAGAAGCAGGAGAGAAAACACGTAGTATGTATTAAGTGGAAAAATCATACATTTTGTCGTACGTTTTATATGTCCGACAAAACGTACAATAAAAGCAGCGTGAAAACCGGCCTTTTTATTTCATATTTTTTCCAATTCATCTAGACAATGTGTAATATGCTAAATGCCTTCGTTGTTGTTTCTGTCTACCTCAGTACCCATATTCAGTGTAATATATCATAACCTAGTCTTGCAACATAGCTGTAGTATTTTACCATTAGTTTCACCATTAGTTTCACTTCTTATATTACGTCTTCATCTCTCTCAGCAAATCTTTTAGTAATGTCTTTGAGTTTTATGAAAAATTTCGGTACCTTAGATTTGCGTTATGTCCGATTGGCGATTGTCTCGTAAAGTTTTAGCATTGTGTCGTATTTTTGAGTATTATGTCGGGTATATGAGGTTGGAGTAATCGTATCTCCTAAATTACGTCAATATGTTACAAATGTTATACCTTTTTCTGAACGATTAATAATAATTCAACTGAATACTACTCCGGTCAAATTAAATGTTTTACAAGTGTATGCCCCAACCAGCGATAAACCAGAAGAAGAGGTAGAGCAATTCTATGAGTTGTTAATAAATTCAATTAAATACATTAAAATAGAAGATATAACTATTATTATGGGTGACTTATAATGCAAAAATTGGTAAAGGGAAAAGCCGTGAATTCTTTGGTGATTTTGGTCTAGGAAAGAGAAATGAAAGGCGAGAAAGATTAAAACTATTTGTAGAGGAAGAAGAATTTGCAATACTAAAGACTCGTAAGTTCTTTAAACTACCACAAGACGTTTTTATACTTGGGTCTCTTCGTAAGATCAACCAGGAAATCTGAGATAATATAATGAATTATTATAGTAGTGTTGTTTTAATAATTCTTCTAGGAGAATTAACGTGCATTGAGACAATAAGATTCGAATATATTGAACAAGAGCAGTTGGGTCGCAGGATCGTAATTAAAATTTAAGTCACCTCATAGAATTTTTCTGCTTTTATTGGGCAAGTCAGCTAATCTGCTTTCTGGTAATCTTTTCTATTATTTTATATTTAAGTGAATGTCATTTATTCGTTTCTTTTGCCAAATCCTCATGGATGTATATATGTGTTAAAGGCTTAAACGAACAGTTATAAATTTTCGTCTTCAATAAATTTTAATAATTTATTTAAATATAATCGGGACCTGGAGCTTTCATTCTGTGAACATGCTGTCATCATATCTCACTTGTAAAATATCTTTACAAATGTTTGTCAACCAGTTTTCTTTTGCTGTAATTATATTTATATTTGTCAGTATATTTATATCTTTATTTTTCTTATCATCTTTGTTTTTGTAGTGTCTTCTTTCATTGATTAACTATAGAATTTCTTTGATCATCCATGATTTCTTTTCTTTTTTTTTTAATTTCTGCAATATCATTTTTAGTTCGTTCCATATCTTCTTTAAATCTTATGTTCCTCTATCTTTGATAATTGAGGGGCTCGGTAGTAAACAATGGTAAGGGACAAATTTTGATTTTTCTCGAAATATTATGTAAAAGATGGCAAGGGACATGGCAACGCAGAAAACTTGACTTATTTTATCCTCCGAATAACAGATGGCGCAAGATTAATTTCTTAAAATTTGGTAAGAGACATGCATACGCATGAAAATAATGTTATGTGTCCATGATGGCGAAAGACAAAGCAAGTTGTTCAAATCAAAATGGCTTTTTTGATGTTATAAGTGACATTTCTGAGAGCTACGATGATTATGACTCAGATAAAGATCCTGAATTTCAAATATTTAGTGAAGCTAGCTCGATTAACTTTCTACAAAGAAGGTAATTTATTGATATTTTTAGAATAATTGTTTGCAAGTAAAAAATGGTAAAGGATGTACTTAACATTGTTTACATCCACATTCACTTTGCATAAAAACTTAACATTTTTTACTTGCAAATATGAAAATGAATGAATCGGCAGCCCTATAATACTTAATACGATTTTTATTTATGTTTTAGAAAACTTTTGAAAGAACATGGACTTCAAGAAATTTCTTCTCACACATACCCAGAGTCCAGTACTGAAGAAGAAGGGGAGGAAGAAAAAGAAAATGGAGGAAAATTAAATGAACACAGTAAACAAGAAGAAGAAGATTCTGTTTCAGAAACAAAATCTAGAAAAAGGAAGCGCAATTTTAGTAAGCAATTAAAAACGAAAGAGCTCAGAAATCGCGGAAAAGAATATAAACAATACAGAGGTAAGGGAAATATTGTTTTATCAAAAACACAAGGTCCACCATGTAGTTGCCCCAATGCTATGAGTTATTTGCATCTTATGAATAGCTGCAGACAATTTTTGTTAATTTCTGGGGCATGAACAGTTTTGATACACAAAATGCTTACTTACAAGGTTGTATGAGATCTAAAAATGTGACTATGAAGAAAACTAAAGCACTAATGTCAAAAAG
Organism: Diabrotica undecimpunctata; assembly: GCF_040954645.1. Classification (NCBI taxonomy): domain Eukaryota; kingdom Metazoa; phylum Arthropoda; class Insecta; order Coleoptera; family Chrysomelidae; genus Diabrotica; species Diabrotica undecimpunctata. The sequence continues at coordinate 174,683,260 of NC_092805.1, forward strand.
ATCTCAAACTATTGAATATAAATTAAAATCACAAGGAAAAGATGTTAAGGTATGCAAAATGGCTTTCCTAAGTATCCATGGCTTACAGAAAAATCGAGGGCGAGTTGAAAATCTAGTAAAACAATTAAAAATTGGATCAAATACTCCAAAATCAGATCTAAGAGGTCGACATTCAAACCATCCTAAAAAATATTCCAATTCTGATATAGATTTTCTGAAATCTTTTATCGAAATCTTACCTAAGTACAAAAGCCATTACACCCGTGCTGACAGCTCTAAACAATATATGAGTATGGAATATTCTATTCAGACTTGTTATGAGAAATATGTAGGAGAATGCATTTTGAAAAAGAAAACTCCAGTTTCTGCAGATAAATTCAGAAGAATATTTACTGAAGAATATAATATAAATTTCAAAACTCCAAAAATGGATACATGTCAAGCGTGCGATAAGTTTTCAGAGGCTTTAGAAAATGCTAAGTTACACAATGATGAAACTGGAGTTAAAAAAATTAAAACTGAACAAGAATTACATCATAGAAAAGCTGAAGCAGGTCAACAGGCAGTCAGAGACGCAGTAGAGGAAGCAAACTTAAACCCAGATGTGCATGCAATAAGTTTTGATCTACAGCAAACCCTTCCCACACCAAAGCTTACCACTGGTCCCATGTTCTATAAGAGAAAACTGTGGTGCTATAATTTAGGCATACATTCCCTTGGAGATGGTCAGGGTCACTTTTTTATGTGGGATGAATCTACTGCTAAAAGAGGGTCAGACGAAATCGCTAGCTGTCTCAAAATGTACTTTGAGAAAAATAATATTCGTGGCAGAAAACTAATAGCTATTTCAGACAATTGCTGCGGACAAAATAAAAACTGGACTATCATTGGTCTTTGGCTTTGTCTTTTACAAAATGACTATTTTAAAGAAATAGTTCATATATTTCCTCAGGTAGGACATACAATGTTGCCAAGCGACAGAGACTTTTCTGTAGTAGAAAATTATGTCAAGAAAAACTGTGAAATGGTCTATTCGCCCAATCACTGGGAAGACATTTTGAAGAAGTGTCAGAAAAAAAAACCTTTTCTAGTAACTAGGGTCCAGCAAAAGGATATATACGATTTTTTAGTACTGAAAAGCTATTTTAATCAACCGGTAGGTATTTTACAAAGTAGTGTGAAATTATGCCTATCTTCAGAAGTTCCAAAAAATATACAATATTCAGCATCACACAGCGGATTATTTAATTCCATGTCCTTGAATAAAAGAGGAAGACCAACAGCTGCAGAAGAAAAATTTCCTACACTTACTCAAAAATATAATCATCATCATCATCATCATCATTCAATCTTCGCTTATCCACTGCTGGACATAGATCTCCCTCATAATTTTCCATCTATTTCGATCTTGTGCCTCTTGCATCCAATTCCTATGACAACGTTTTAGATCGTCAGTCCAACGTGTTGGTGGACGACCTCTGCTTCGGTAGGCATCATCTCTTGGTCTCCATTCCAGTATCCGCTTTGTCCATCTATTATCTGTCATTCGAGCCACGTGACCTGCCCAGTTCCATTTCAGTGTTGCTACTCTCTCTACTGCATCAGCCACTCCTGTTCTTTGTCGTAGCTGTCGTAAAAATATAATCATCCCCTTAGTATTCATCCAGAAAAACTGAAAGATGTAAAATCATTCTTGGAATGGATTCCAGCTGTTTATCACGAATGGTATATAAATTTAAAATAAACCCCTAGTACGTACCAAATTATGTTAAGTCAACACCACTTAACATGTTACGTTAAACTTTTTCGAATATTTTAGGTAAATAATGTTAAGTTGTAGTACATCTTTTTATATTTTTCTCAATAAACACGTTGTAAAAAAATACTTGGTATTTCATATTTTGCCTACTGATTAACAACATAATTAACTAACATGATTCATAGTCTTATATTTTTTTATAAAAAATATAAGAATATTTTTTTCAAAATTCAACACTTCAAATCTCAAATCTTCTGTATTGTCCCTTACCATTTTTTACTGCCGGACCCCTCAATTGTTTCTTTTATGCATTTAAAATTTTCTTTCAATTCTTGGTGTACCTTTTTTTATATCGTTTTCTGTTAGTAAATAACATGCCTATTAATTGTGTCCTTCCCTTGTGTGGACCTTTTTTAAAAAAAACTTAAACTCAAATACAATTAAGTCATAATATCAGCACTAAGAGACAGAATTGTACAGACTTGTCGTAATCTTTTTGGTCAAGAAATAAAAAAGCCAAAGAAGTATCTAAAGGGAATTCAAGAACATTATGACAACTTATAACATTAAGAATTTATGGAAACGCACTGAACACAAATTTGATTATATAGTTTATTAGAAAATAAAATTTCAAGAATTAAGTCTCATTTAGTTACTGCTAAAACTTAAATGCCACGGAATATCGTCAATTACAATCTTTTTGTCTTTTCTATCGTCTAACCTATTTAAAGATACGTACATGTAACAGCCCGCAATTATTATTAAAACCGTCGATTTAGTATTAATGATAAATAATAGCCATGGCCAAGAGACATAGTGCCATCGTCGTATAAAGGTGCATAGCAAATTATACCACGATCGAGAAGACTATGACGATAAAGCGGTCGTTCACTTGGTACTTGCTAAAGGCAATTGTTTTTTCACGATCCTAGTGCCGGTGCCCACCCCGTTCATTTCATCTATTCTATACGAACGTAGATGTAACAACAATGGCCATTTCGAGTATTTTCATAACTTTCGTTTTATACTGTGGATGCGATATAATAATACAATGTGATTTTCTGTGTGTATCTGGTGCTCGATACCTTGGGAGGTCCATAAATTGTATGCTTCAAATTATACATATATATATATATATATATATATATATATATATATATATATATATATATATATATATATATATATATATATATATATATATGTATAATTACGTATATATATATATATATATATATATATATATATATATATATAGATCTAGCGGTTAATGTGGGCCCCGTACTAAAACGGTATTATACTAACTCCAGAAGAATATACACCGTGTATATTATTATCTGGGTAGCGCTTTATGTAGACTCCGACCAACACGAAGGATTAAATGAACTCCGTAATAGGGTAAAACACTTTTGGGATCCGTATGTATTCTTCCCCGTACACAACTAAACTCCTCCGATGTTGCCAATAATTTGATTAGTCGTAGATTTTTAAATTTTACAGCAGGTACGTTTTGGAACTTGAAATTTATTTAAATATCAATCAATTTATTCATCCTGAAATTTCACAAATACTTGGTTAATGTAGTTAAATATTTTATGGTGGTAATTTATATTACTTGCTTTAATTATTTTTAAACTTAAGTTAGTGTCTGTTATAAGCTTGGAAAAGGCAATTTTTATGTATTAGTATTTTTTTAATGGATTGACACTGAAAAATTTATTATATAAATGTACGTTCCGATGTTTCGATTGCTACGTTTTATGATGTATAATATTTGTTTTATAAAGTAGTAAAATTTAAATTATAATAATTTGTAAATCAATCTTAAAATTATAATTTTTTACTGTCTAATTTCAATATTTCAATTTTTAAATGTAGGGAATTCAATATCTTACTATAATACTTTAGTATGTAACTTGTAACAGATACTAAAATAATAAGTAGGCATAACACCTAATTTCGCTTTAACTATAAATGTATCGTATAACGTAACGTAGCAATCAGTAGTGAATCATTACTCAGATAAAATATTTCGGTGACTTTATGGTAATTTGATTATAGCCAACATATCTATTACAATTATTACATATACTATGTTCGGTTGTTTTAAAAAATACTTTGTCGCTTGTAAATTTTGTATCTTTCGTGTATTTTTTAATTTAGAAGTAAATATATATATAATATTCTTTTTTCTGTCACTTATTTTAAATATGGTTCACTTATATTCTTCTTGCTTATTTATTTTTATTCGTAATACTTATAACGTACGTAATATCGTACCCGTTGTTGCAAAAAGCAACAACGGGTACGAAGGATATCAGGTATCAGGGGTGGTATTTGTCAATCTAAATGCCGCCTACGACACATTAAATTAGAGGACATTTCTCCAAAAACTGTATGACAAACTGTAAACATCGTTTTATCCGCGTATATCTACAGAACAGAAGATTTTTCGTATCATTCAATGGTAATATGGAGAACGCAGACAAACGGTCTCGCTTGGGGTAGCGTAATGGCACCTACACTGTATTACATTTACACAAATGATCAACAGATACCAGTAGATACTAGGATTTTCATGTAGACCATACATTGCACAACCAAAAACTTTTGTTGCTGGAGTGGAGAAAAATCTAATAGATGCCTTAAATATAATAAAAATGAACTACGATTTAATTTTAAGCCAAACCCCGAAAATCTTAGGAATGCTCCTTCAATTTTCTCAACACAGGCGCTTTCACAAAACTGAACATCCAATAGTGTGATGAAATACTTGAACTCTGAATTTCCTATAAATACCTTGTTATATAAAGATAGTTTATATCGCACGTTGTCAATCACAGAATCTTGTTTAAAACTAAAAGGCAAACTAAGGACCAGAAATAGTATGCTCCGCAAGCTTGTCAGCTAAAAATGGGGCGCACATCCTTTCACCCTTAAAACGTAAATGCTTGCACTTTTCTTCTTGCTTAACTGTCTTTTTCCTTTTATTCCGATATACTCTGTACGAGTACTAGAAACCAATTCGTTAAGGATTTTTGCTTAGTTGAGGAGATATGTTGTGGAATGCAATTTTTAGATTCCCCATGTCTCTAATAACAGTTTTATCAACGTCTGTTTTTCCTTGCCATTCTTAGAAGGCACAGATTAAAGCAAAATACTGAATTTGGTTTCAAAAATTAGTTTACGTTTTTTAACCAAGTTTGACATCTTGGCGTCTATGCATGTGTCCGATCTACCTTAAGCGATTTATTTTCCTAAACAATATATTTATAAGAGCTTTCTTTATTTAGTATGTGTTCTTATTCTATACGGATTTGTAGCAATATGATAATGAGGTTAAAAAAGTTTTCTTATTATTTTTCTTTCAAATATTCGGAGTTCTTCCTTATTTGTTTTAGTCATTGTCCATGATTCGCATTCATGTATTAAAATAGGTCTTAAGTGAATTATGCTCTGTATTGAATTGCTTTCTTCTGTTGATTCGCTTGTATTTGGTTTTTATTTTGTTGATTTTAAGTAAAACATTTTTCGTGCTCTCTTCACTTTGTTGAAGATGTCGTTTGCGGAGAGAGTTTCTTATAAGATCAATATCATTAGCAGATGCTAGGACTGCTTTGTACCTTGAGCCATTAATGAATTGCATTTTAAATAGACGTTATTTCTATTTTAGTAAGCTGTTCATTAAATTTTTGAATATTTGAATCGAGAATCTGTATTTTATTCAACTGTTTTATAACACAGAGTTTCTTGGCGCCTATCTTCATCTCTGTTTTTTTTTTGTTTAGCGTATCATTATTTTTCTTCCTATGCCGTCCCCATTAACGGAGGTTGGCGACCACATTTCTTAAAGTATCTCTGTCTTTTGCAACGTGGAATAATTCGTCTACAGTCATCTTTGTCCAGTCACGAATATTTCGCAGCCATGACTTCCTCTTTCTACCTATTCCCTTTTTGCCATCGACTCTACCCTGCATGATGGTCTGCAGAAGACTTTATATTCCTTAGTATGTGTTCCAGGTATGCAGTCCTGCGTACTTTTATTGTTCTCAACAATTTTTTGTCTCGACCCATCCTTCTCAGCACTTCCTCATTGGTGACCCTGGCAGTCCATGGAATTCTCAACATTCTCCGGTATATCTAAAATTCAAAGGCTTGAAGCTTCCTAACTATTTGCGCTTTTACCGTCCATATTTCTACTCCGTACAATAGTTGAAACCAGACGTAACATTCAACAAACCTCAGTCTCAGCGCAGTATTAAGATTTTTGTCACAGAACAATTGCTTGAATTTTAAGAACGCTGCCCTTGCCATTTCTATTCGTACCCTGATTTCTTAGTCTGAATCTAATTCTTTGTTGATGTAAGCTCCCAGATATTTATATTTTTACTCCTGCATCATTATTAAAAGAATTTTGCTGAATGTCGATCTAGGGAATCCGGTGGTATGTACATGATGTTTCCATAACCAACGTTCGAAAATTTGTCTTACTGTAAAGTCATGAGGATTTTACTAGGAAATATAGTGCTGTTTAATAATAATAAAGTTCAAGCAACAATTCCTATATGCACTAACTTGGTACTGATATCTCTGCTCCCCGATACCAGGTAGCAGTCCCGAAAACAATATAACTGCTACACTCATGCTTCCAATTATCCAACGATTAGCCAGTCCAGGACTATACGCCTTATTATGGTACTAATATTGCTGCTGTCCCTCATAAGTAAATATAATATGCAAGAAAGGTTTTGGCAATTTAATAGGATTTTGTATGTTAGAATATTATTTCTCCGAGAAAGTGAAAAATATCTATTTGCTATCCAGATTTAATTCATAGATTAAATATTAGAATGCTACAAAATAATGCTATTAGTAGCAAAAAACGGTCTGATAGTAAGTAATGAGAAAACTAAATAAATTTCTTTAACATACAAGAGAGAGGACGTAGGGTAGGGCATAACGTAACAATAAACCCATATAATTTTGAAAGATTGCAGCGTTTTAGGTATCGTAGATAACGCTGTCACATAAGAAATAAAATGGAATATTCAGGTAGCTAACTGATGTAAATATAACCCACATAACACTTTTAAATCCAGAAGTCTAATACAGATCCCTAAAATCAGGATATATAAAACAGTGATTAAACCAGTGCTATTGACTTAAATGTGACGAGAACGCTGACAAAACAATGTAAGTAAAACTTAGGTATTAATTAGATCAGGATTACTAGAAAAGCCATCAGAATTATTTTCCAACTTACAAAGGTCCGAATACTAACCAATACCGAACCGGAACTAATGCCAAGGTCTAACAGATATATAAAGATAGCAACGCCATACAAGAGACTAAATCTCAACGCCAAAGTTACGCTGGCTACATCCAAAGGCTTTCTAATAACTGCATTGCCAAGTTAAACTGGGAGAATGTCCCGAGAGAAAAAATGCCCTTAGGACGTCCACGAATCAACAGGGGAGGTAACATATGGTCAGATTTAGGAATAATGGAACTACCTACCGACCCATCATATTTATCAACACATGCCTGTACAACCAACTGCTATCCAACCTACAATCAATACTTATCTGTTGGGAACTATCAAATCCATTACATGTAGTCAAACGAAGTAGGCTTAAAAAAAGTTATCTTAGGAAAGGCACTAAAGAAATATTGATACATATTTTTAAAACATTATTTACGTGGCTAAGTTTTCAATAGGAATGAGGAGACAAAAAGCAGAAAAGCCAATAGAACCTTGTTGCGTTCTGACTATACTATGACGATAACCTTTACAATATAAACAATACTTGAGGCAACTGTTTGTCTCAATTTTGTCATTCAGAATAATTATGTCTGTATTTTTTAATTTGCTAATTTCCATAGATTCTAATTTCCATAGAATCTAAATATATCTTAAGGCCTTTATTTTAAATATACTTTTTTAGTAATGAAAATACGTAGATAGAACCTGGAATATACATTTAACCTTTAATCTCTGGGATAAATCCATCTCCTAAACAATGGCGCCGATATATTTAGTTAAAATTCTGTGCACTTATTTTAACCGTTTATGTCCTTATCATTCATATATAAGTTGTGACCGATATTACAAACTCATTTACTTTTCACAAAGAGACTCCATATTAACTATACTTATTACTATACAAATCTGATTCGAAATATCGTCGAAAAGTAACAGTGTGTAAAATTATTTTTAATGAAAAGTTAATTAGCCATTTCTTATGGGGTTCAAAAGAAAAGCCTTTACGAAAATTTGAGTACAAATAAGACCACCGTAATCAGTTGTACCCTGGGTAATGAATAATTAATTAATCGGCTAATCAGAATCACCCGGTCAATATGATTTTTGTCAAATCGGTCCTTTTTAGGATCAATTATTCTAATAATGTCTATAAATATTAGGGGCATATCTAGAGATAAAGACACTTTACTTTACTTAACCTTATCAGACATATGCGCTTAGCACAAATGTGACGTATTTCTAGTGCAGAAAATACATAGAGGGCAAAAAATAGTGTATTTGGTATTAAGCTGATCGCTGAAAATCACATAATAAATGTAAAAGTGCTATCTCTGCCGGCAAAGAAGCAAAGAAAAACTTAAAATGAGAGAGGACAAAACCAGTCAGCTGAAGGAACCTTTTAACGATGTTGAGCTTGGATCCACTATCTACGTATATAATGAAGAATAGTACGGCACTGACTGAAGATCTGAGCACAAAGCTTATTATAAAATTTGGACCAAAAATACAACAGTTACTGATATCCAAAGTCTTCAGACAAACAAAGCAAAGACAAAGTTGTTGCCTTGCTTAAACCTGGCAAAAACTCCAACGACCACAAAAGCTATCGGTCAATATATTTATTTTGTCAGCTTTACAAAATACTTCTCAAGAGGTAAAACAGAAGAAAAACTCAAATTAAAAGACAGAAAGAATTGTAAATATAACATTAATGTAAATTAAGAAGAAACGCTGAAGAAAAAAAAACAGTAGCGGTTAGCCTAAATAAAGAAAGACAAAAAAAAAGTAATTTAATGTTTTGAAAAAATCTGATCCGAAGACTATCTGAAAAACATTTCATAGTATAGACATCGAGCGCGGCGATGCCTTTGCCGTCTGGCGGCCTATATCGGAAACTTTTACTACCATTTGACTATTTGTGTACGATTTTGTGTATGGTTAAGTGGCACACCACAAAAAGTGTTTTTATTTTCTCTTTTGTTCAACAATTAAAATGTATTACTATACTTCTAGATGTTCCAATACAATAAAGGATAATAAACATAAAGCACAGGGTACAAAATTTTATTATTTTCTATGTGCTAGTTATTATAAACACATAAGCTATACTACAATCAAAAACTATGACCACTATGAAAAAATACGGTAGACTATAACTACATTTGTGCTTTAGCACTATAGTAAGAACAAGATAAAAATCTAAATTCCTACATAATTATATTAACGAGAAGTTAAAAAAACTTTTGTTCGTTATCAGTAATAGAAAGCGCATTTCAGAATATATTATGAAAAATGTTGTTGATATTACAATATCAGATGATAGGAATACAAAAATAAAAAACAACTTACCTTTTCAACTTTATAGACATGGAAAAAGCATTCGACTCAGTCAAAAGAAAAGATATATGGGAAAGCCTAAAGAAGAAACAAGTAAGGGAAGAACTGATAGAAGCAACAAAGAGTATATACATGAAAACAACAAATACAGTAAGAATGTTAAATATACAGTCAGAACCATTTGAAACAACCCAAGGAGTTAGACAAGGGGGAAGTCTCAGCCCAGTACTATTCATAAATGTAATAGATGAGATAGTGAAAGAATGTAAGAAAACATTCAAGAAATACTGCATCGGTTGGAACAGAATGCAAATGATAAATGCTGAGATGTGTATATTTGCAGACGACATAGTATTAATTGCGGAAACTGCAGAAAAACTGAAATACAACTTAGAGAAATGGAACCTATAAGCAAGCAAATACAACTTAAACGTAAACAAAGAGAAGACTCAAATAATGAAAATATCAAGGAAACAAGGGACGGAAGATCAAATAGAAGTAATAATAGACCAACAAAAAATAATACAGAAAAATTCATACAAATACTTAGGAACAGTAATCAACAACAAAGGAGACATCGAGGATGATCTTAACAACAGAATGGAAAACACAGGAAAACTATTCCAAGCACTAAATAGAGGATTCCTTAATAACAAAGAAATATCAACAAAGACCAAGATGACAATATACAAAACAATATATAGACCTACAGTGACATATGGAGCAGAAAATTGGATATTAAACAAAAGACATCAGAGCAGAATTCAGGCAGCAGAGATGAAATACCTCAGAAGAACGATAGGAGTAAAAAGAACTGATAGAATCAGAAATGAAGAAATAAGAGAAAGACTCAAAATCAAACCGATACTCGAGCCAATCAAAGAGAAAAAATTGGCATGGTTCGGACATCTAACCCGGATGGACAATAAAAGACAAGTTAAAAGAGTGTGGGACGCCAAACCAATAGGGAAGAACAGAAGAGGAAGACCCATTAAAGAATGGAACAGTGACATCTCGCAGATACTACAGAGTAAGGGTAAGACTTGGCAGGAAGCAACACAGATGGCATACAATAGGAAGGAATGGAGAAAGTTCGTTAAGAGCTAGGACACCTCAGAAGACTGTCAAATAGTGTAATGTAATGAATTGTATTTTAAACGGCCCAACACCGAAAGGTACAAATGGGTCTACTGATTAAGTAAGTAAGTTACCTTTTCAAAACAACAATCAATCACTTCATTTTATCACGAAAAATTTAAAAATTGCAATGTAATTGAACCCATTTTGTGAGCTATAGTTACATTGATACTTATGTGGCAATTAGCTGTAAAGTCATTAGTCGTTTTCGCCGTATCATATTTTCCTGATATTTTTTGTAGGCAAGCGGTTTAGTTTGTGTAATATAATATCCCCAATTCGTCTCATAATATTTAGTTTTCAAAACAGATGTTACGCTAATTCGTTTAAATTTTTTAAAGCACTTTGCAGTACATTTGAAAATAAGTCGACAGTTTTCCTTGAAGTCTTTACTTGGAGATTAGTCCTTGTTAAAATAATTAGTTTCTTAGGTAAGCCTAGTTCTGCAATGGTATTTCATAGTTTTATTCTTATGAATATATCATGTGTTTGTTTAAAATCTATAAACTAGTTTAATGTTTTTTTTTTGTATTCCCAACAATTCTCATTAACTGCCTAATAGTAAATAATTGATAAACGATTTATTAGTTTTTCTAATTCTACACTAATAGTCTCCTATTTCATAGTTCACCTATTCACTCAATCGTTCCAGGTGTATTAGAAAAAATACTGTATATATCTTATATCGCAATAGTTTGTGCAGTACATTTTATTATCCCTTTTGTGTATGGTATGCTTTTCAGGCCAAAAGGTATATCTACCTAGGCCAAATCCTGAGACTTGACAAAGAGAACCAAAGTGTGGAAATTACTAGAAGAGCAAGACTAGCATGGGCAGGATTTGGAAAACTTAGTTGGATGCTTAAGAACCGCAAAATACCCCAATACTTGAGGAGCAAAGTGTTCAACCAATACATCCTTCCTATCATGACATATGGAATGCAAACCTAGACCCTAACCAAGGCAAACATGAATAAACTAGCCACAACAGAAAGAATAATGGAAAGAGCAATGTTAGGTATACGACTGTCAGATAAAAAGAGGAGCGACTGGGTAAGATCAAAAACAAAAGTCGAGAACATAGCAACAAAAATTGCCAAACTTAAATGGAGCTTCGCGGGCCAGACTGCTAGACAAAAAGAACAACGTTGGAATACTACAATACAACATTGGAGACCTTACTAACTGCCTGTACTGAACTTTCTTTTTCATTTTGCAAATATATATATGAAAACTAATAAAACTCTGGCTTACCGTTGATTAAAATATTGGATACCCTATACTATTGAATCAACGGAAATACTAAGATCACACGGGGAGACTATTATGGGTTATTTCTGCTTTCGTAATAATTTACACTGAAATTACTAACAAGAGAGTGCTCTCACTTCCACATGTTCAAATTGATATATAGTACCAACATATGCTAGTTATATACCATCAGTACTGATAAAATGGAAACTATCAAATTAATGTCAATTTTATTGAATAATCAAAACAATCGAAAATATATACCAAAACAACACAATAAAAGTAAAAGAAGAAGAAGAACTAACCGACCCTATTGAAGCTGGCAATGAGATAAGACAGGGAGATTCCCTGAGTCCGCTATTGTTCAACCAAATTATGGATGTAATAATAAAAAAGTAAGAAATAAAAGAGGATACCAAATGGGAGAAAAACAAATTAAAATAATCTTCTATGCAGACGACGCAATACTACTCTTTCAAAGTGAAGATGATTTACAACGTATGCTATACCAATTTTATATAACCGCCAGAAAATTTAACATGTTAATTTCTCCAAAAGAGACAACATGCATGGTTATAACAGCAAGTTTATTAAGATCTTAATTGGAGCTGGAAGGTCATCTAATAGAACAAGTGATGGAGTTTAAATATCTAGGTATCACATTATCTAGCTACGGAAAGCTCGAAACTGATGTGGAAGATCCACTGAATAGAGCAAACAGAGACGCGGGCTGCCTAAATGAAACAATATGAAGAAATAAAAATATCGGGAAAGAAACCAAAGGCAGAATTTACAAAACAGTTATCAGACCAATAATGACATACGCAGCAGAAACAACCTGACACAGGTCACAGAACACATAGAAGCAGCAGAGATAAAACACTTAGAAAAATTGATGGTAAGACACTATGGGACAGAGCTAGAAGTACAGATATACGACGTAGATGCAAGGTGGAGAACATCAAGAACTGGTTAAGAAATAGAAAAGTAGAATGAAACGATCATATAAGCCGAATGACAACAAATTGAGTATTAGAGACGGCAAGAGAAGGTTACCCAATAGGAAGACGATCAGTAGGAAGACCACGAAAACCATGGAACGGCAACTTACTGAAGGCACATTAGTCTATATAAAAAGAAGAAGAAGAAGAAGAAGAAAAAGATACACAGGATAAACATTAAAATAGCTGCAAGAAAGAGAAAATGAATCAGTCATATTATTGTAGAATAGCAGAGGACAGAGTGTTTAGAGAAAATAATGAATCAGTCATATTAATGTAGAATAGCAGAGGAGAGAGTATTTGTCATAGCCTTGGACAAGTGCCCAATTGAAAAAAGAACACAGGTCGTTCAAAAAAGACGGAACTCTAGAAAGGAAATAGAATAGATTTAAAAAAAAATAAAAGCATAAACATGTCTTTTCCTACTCTTTTAATATTGAAAATACGCAAATAGAACCTTGAATTAAAATGTAACCTTTGATATCTGTGATAAACCCATCACCTGAACAATGGCGCCGATGTATAAAGTTGAAATTTTTTACACTTATTTGAACTGTTTATTTTTTTATTATCTATATATAAGTTGCGAACCATATCACAAACTTATTTATTTTCCACAAAGAGGCTCTTTAATACCTTAAATTATTACTATACAAATCTGATTCGAAATATCGTCAAAAAGTAATACACGGCATGTAAAATTTAAATTTTGAATAAAAAGTAAAACATTAGGCATTACTTATGGGGTTCAAAGAACGAGCCTTTACGAAAATTTAAGTACTAAGAAGACCACCACAATCGGGCATATCCAGGGTAATGATTAATTAATTAATCGGCTAATTCTTCAGTCACCCCTTTAATATGATTTTTGTCAAATTGGTCCTTTAATTTGAATTGCTAGTTGAAGCTAAATATTGCCAGCTTCAATAGGGTCGGTTAGTTCTTCTTCTACTTTTACTTTTATTGTGTTGTTTTGGTATATATTTTCGATTGTTTTGATTATTCAAAGAAATTGACATTAATTTGATAGTTTCCATTTTATTAGTACTGATGGTATATAACTAGCATATGTTGGTACTATATATCAATTTGAACATGTGGAAGTGAGAGCACTCTCTTGTAGGATAATTTCAGTGTAAATTATGACGAAACCAGAAATAACCCATAATATTCTCCCCGTGTGATCTTAGTATTTCCGTTGATTCAATAGTATAGGGTATACAATATTTTAATCAACGGTATGCCAGAGTTTTATTAGTTTTCATATATATATTTGCAAAATGAAGAAGAAAGTTCAGTACAGGCAGTTAAACAGCTGATCTGTTAATTTAGAAGTAAGAGCAAGTACCAACTTGCTAAAAAGCATCTTCTTCTTCTTCTTAGCCTTGTGTCGTCCACGTTTGGACATAGGCCTCTCCCAACTCCTTTCATCGGTCTCTATCCTGAGTAACATATTTCCAATTTGTTCCAGCTATTCTTTTAATATCATCAACCCATCTCATCTGTGGTCTTCCTCTTGGTCGTTTACTTTCGTAAGGTCTCCAATGTTGTATTGTAGTATTCCAACGTTGGTCTTTTTGTCTAGCAGTCTGACCCGCGAAGCTCCATTTAAGTTTGGCAATTTAAATCCAGAAGTGTAATTCGAATCTCTAAAATCAGGATATATAAAATAGTGATCAAACCAGTGCTAATGTGTGGATACGTGACGAGAACGTATTAATTAGACCAGGATTGCTGGAAAAGCCAGCAGAGGTATTTTCCGACTTACAGAGGTCCGAGTACTAACCAATACCGAACAGAACTAATTCCAAGGTCAAACACATATATAAAGATAGCAACGTCGTACAAGAAACTAAATCTCAATGCTACAGTTGCGCTGGCTTTATCCAAAGACTCTATAATAACTGCAGTGCCAAGTTAAATTGGGAGGATGCCCCAAGAGAAAAAATGCCCTTAGGACTTCCACAAATGAAGGGGGAGGTAAAATACGGTCAGATTTAGGAATAACGGGACTATCTATCGACCCATCATATTTATTAACACCTGCTATCCTACCTACAATCAATACTTATCTGTTGTGGACTATCAAATCAATTACATGTAATCAAACGAACTAGGCTTAAATAATTATCCTAGGAAAGGCATTTCAGAAATATTGACATAACTTTTATAAACGGAATTTACGTGGCTTTATTTTCAATAGGAATGAGGAGAAAAAAAAACAAGAAAAGGCAATAGAATCTTGTTGCGTTCGGACTATACGATGACGATGATCTTTATATAAGGTATAGGGAGAGAATAATGTTTATGTTCAATTTAGAACTCGCTGATTTTCACCCTTTTGAATTGGGTATGTATATATATATATATTACCATAGAAAATAAAAGCAAGAAAACTATAATTATGAAACGAACAGAGTACGAAATGAAAAGATTATATAAATCCCTTATATTTACACAGACTGCTTTACAAAAGGTGAACGAATAAGCATAAAAACACAGCTGTTTTAAAAACTTAATATTATTAGACGAATTTAGGATCAATTTCACTCAAAATATGATATGCTAAAATATGATACGACAGGAAAAAAGGCAATGACTTTTACAGCTGATAGCTTATGAATATTGTCTCGTACTGTTATATAGCAGTTTGTTGTCACATTTTAACCTGTTTATTTCCTTATTATCCATATATGAGTTGTAAACCGATATTACAAGCTCATTTACTTTTCACAAAGAGACTATATATTAAGTACAGTTATTACTAAACAAATCTGACTCGAAATATCGTCTAAAAGTAACAGTATGTAAAATTTAAATTTTTATTGAAAAGTAAAAGATTAGTCATTTTATGAAGTTCATCGTGGAAGCCTTCACGAAATTTGAAGTAACAATAAGACCACCGCAATCGAGCGTACTCTGGGTAATGAATGATTGTTAAATCGGTTAATTCTTCAATCACCCGTTCAATATGATTTTTGTCAATTCGGTCCTTTTTAGGACCAACTACTCTAATTATGTCTATAAATATTAAGGACATATCTACAGATAAAGACACTCTACTTTACTTAAGCTTATCAGACATATGCCCTTAACACAAATGTGACGTATTTCTACTGCAGGAAGCAAATAGAGGGCTAAACCTAGGGTATTTGGTATTAAGCTGATCGCTGAAAATAACGAAATAAACATAATAAATGCCGGCAAAGAAAAATATAAAATGAGAGAGGACAAACAAGTCAGCTGAGGAAACCTTTCAACGATGTTGAGTTTGGATCCACTATCCACGTATATTATGAACAATATTACGGCTCCTGACTGAGGATCTAAGCACAAAACTAATTATAAAATTTGGACAAAAAAATACAACAATGGCTAATATACAAAGTGTGTAGACAAGCAAAGCAAAGACAAAGTTGTGGCCTTGCTTAAACCTGACAAAAACCCCAACGACCACAAAAGCTATCGGCCAATATATCTATTTATTTTTTCAGCTATACAAAATACTTCTGCATATGATCCTTAATATAAACCGATATTAGAAGAAAAACTTCAATTTAAAGATAAAAGTGGCTATATATGACAGGGTAGATCATGTTCGTTACACATACTAAATCTTGCCCAACACAGCGAAGACGCATATGAAAAATATCAGACAGGAAGAGTGGTATTTGTCAATCTAAATTCTGCTTACGACACCTTAAATTAAAGCACATTTCTCCAAAATCTATGTGATATCCCCTTAGGTAATAAACTCACTTGTATTATCCGCGTATGCCTACACAACAGAAAATTTTCCGTATCACTCAATGATAAGAATAGAAGATGAAGATGGAGAACGTAGTAGAACGGTCTCCTTTGGGGTACCGTAATGGCACCTACACTGTATAATATTTACACAACCCATACCAGTAAATACTAGGACTTTTATTTTGTAGACGATACATCTATTGTTGCACAACCAAAAAAATTTTGTTGCTGAAGTTTAGAAAAATCTAAATATCATATCTTAAACACAATAAAAATAGATTATAAATTAATTTTAAGCCAAACCCTGGAAAAAGTCAGGCGGGCTCCTTCAATGTCCCTAACAGAGACGCTTTCACAAATTTGAACATATACCTGAACCAATAGTGTCATGAAATCCTTAAATACACTTTGTAATTCACAGAACTTTGTTTAAAACTAAATGGAAAACTAGAACCAGAAAAATAATATTCTTCGCGAACTTGTCAGCTAAAAATGGGAAGCACATCCTTCCACTCTTAAAACGTAGACGCTTGAACTCTATGCTTCTGCTGCCGAATATACCTTGCTTGTATGGGTGATATCAATACATACTTAACACGTAGATTTAGCTATAAATTAGTCAGCCAAATTCAGCGGATATTAAGACTCACATCCATACATAAGCTCTACAATATCGTAGTTATCAATCCACATAATATCCGAAGATAAGTAGCTAGAGAACAAAAATCGAGGAAAAACTAGCTAGACCAACACATCTGCAAGACATACAAAAAAAATAAGCTGCTTCTCGCCATCTCAACCCTCGAAAGGAACTTCCTTATGGTAGTTATCTTCCTTAAATCTGCAATGAGGACTCTTGCCTTCAAACACCGGTTAACCTGTGTGAATCTGGGGTGATACAAGATTCATTACACTTTCTTAGTTGACTTTGCCATTCCAATCGCTCTTTTTTGAAGGGACAAGGTTTATTTATTTGAACTAAACATGTAAAGTACAGTCAGTAAGCTATTACTTATATTGATCATTGCAAATTTGACACTAACTACACTTATATTGACTACATATTACCCCTAAATAGGAGATAAAACATTCAGTATGTAATATGGGTGTAAGTATGTAATATGGGTGAAGTGGTATAATTGTTGTTAGATAAATTAAGCATTCTTCTTTTTTTTTGTGCACTACTATCCATTTTTACACAAAAATATTTATTTTAGCACTTCAATATTTATTTTGAGATAACTTTCTATCCAGAATTATCTGTAGTACACAGATAAAACAAGAAATAAAATAATTAAAAATCTGTATAAAAGATATCATAAAACAATGGATAAAATAAAAGAAGTTCTTATCTATCGAATTCTTAAATAAAACGTATGAAGACATACTCACGTTAACAAAATACATTAGGAAATTTCCGCATGTGAAAAAAATCCAATTTGGTAACAAAATCCTTTTGTATCTATAAAGCTATTTTTAGAAAAGCACGTACCTACCAAAAACAGGTAGTTAATAGTATTCATATCTGTTACACAATGTAATGCGTTTGAATGATAACAAAAATAAGGAGTCCATATAAACCGTTCAGACTATACGCGAGAAGTATACAGCTTAATGGCAGAGTTGCCAAACTATCAGAGCTTACTTAAACCGATATACCTATGGTTCCAGTATACAATGAAAAAGATCTGAACGACCCCTATAAGATATACACGTGAACTAAGCAATATACATTCATGATACAGGGGTACTTAAGGGCTCCACAAAATTTTTAAAAATTATAAAACTATACATGTTGACGAATCGACAGAGCCAATATTATGGAATGGTCAAGTGAGCTCCGTATATCGGTGTCGACTTGACCACGGAGCTCACTTAAACCTGAATTTTAACATGGGCAGAGTCCACTTTATGCCGTAGATATATATATATATATATATATATTTATATATATATATACATAAATAGACCATCTAAATAGATTTTCGAGATATCCTGGAGAGTTGTTATGCTATGTAAAATTAAAAATAATATTGGTTTGCTCTTAATATATTTCAAATTATAAAACATAATAATTCAAAATATTTCAACTGATAAACTATGAAAGATATTTCAAAGAAATGAAAGTCCATTATCTTTGGATTACCTGTAGTAAACAAAATTTAAGATATGCATAAATTATTTTCTTTGTAAAATATATTTGAGTGAACGTAGTGAATTGAACAATACGATCGGGTTTTCCAAATGGACTTGTACAGTGAATAAAGACAATAGGGTAGAATTTAGAAATTATATTTCTCCGTTAGTTTTTAAGAATTTGTAGAAACGATTAACATGTTAATAGTTTTTAGGAAAGTTATAATTGTAGTTAAGGTTGTTGTTTGTTATCTAAATGGGGATAAATATGACGAACTTTGATTGTCAAAGAGTGAAAAAAAGTGGGAGAGATAGATAAATGAGAGTCTAGCTACATTTTAGAGGAAAAAAAGATCAGGAGTTGTTTTCCAAGGGTGCAAGGCGAACAGTCGTAGTTCTTTGGGGGTTCCCAAGTGATAGTAAGCATTAGAAGTGAATGTTTGTGAGTTTTCGTGGACTAAGTGTATCCTGACGGAAGCTGATCCAGTAAAATATTGTAAGTCATACTTTTCTGCTTATATATTCCAAGAGTCACTGTTCAGGCCGGAACGAGAGATTCAGTTTATCGAGAGGAGAAGAAGTTTATCTTTTGAACGATACGTGCATCTGAAGGAGATCATTGAAGACGAGAGGCTCGCAATAATTTGTTGTAAGATTGCTGATTACCTAGGGAACTGTTAAGAATAGATAGTGTAGGCTACAAGGAACAAGGATTTGGACAGCTCATCATCAGAGAGGTAGTTTTTTTTTATTCGTCAGTTTTTCCTTTATCAACAAAGTTTTTTTTTAATTGCTTCAGAAAAGATAGAAATATTTATCAGGAGATATAGAACAACAATTTTGATTTGAAATTTTAATTTATATAGTACATAACATTAATTTTTTGAAGGTTCACGTACGTAGAACAAAATTTTGATAATCATTGTATGAGATATTTTTTGTTTAAGATATTTGAGTGTGAATTTTATTTCAATATATAATTTTGTATCATATATGTTTATTATTCCGGTATTCCTCAGACCTTACCATCATATGTAAAGCATAGATATTGAAGCACGAATATAACCCTGAGATAAGAGAATTAAATAGTGTGATAAAATCATAATTGCATCATTTAAATAAGTTTAATTAATTAATTAATTAGCTAATTAATTGCTTGGCGCATCTCTGACTTTTAATATCACATTAATATATATATATATATATAATATATATATATAATATATATTTATATATATATATATATATATATATATATATATATATATATTATATACCTATGATTATTCTTATTAAAAGTTTCAGAGTATCAGAAGGATGCCTTCACTGTTAGACATTTCACTGCACATTTATGAAGTTTACAATGAATTGTATAATGGCAGTTGTGAAAAAATTCTATCTTTTTGTAACAGTTATTTCTTGTCCGAAGTTTACAGCACTCTTCAAGCAAGAAAAGCAGGCAATACATTATGTAAGCTTAGCATTTAATGATTTCATAAAAGTGTATAAGAGACTCGTATTAAGGCAGTTATACTAACACAAAATATTACTAAATACTCGTATTATCATTATATAGATTAACGTTGAAGATTATTTTGCAGAAAAAAACCAGTTTCCTTAAAAAAGAAGAGAATTTACTCTAGAGAAAAATACCTATCTCACCCTTAGATATTTTAATAAGTTTCGACGTGGTTTCACCTTTTTCAAACATTCCTAAAGCCAGAACCCTAAACATTCTGGAAACTAAATACAGTATTCAACAAGATCACTTATTTTTTATTAAATATTGTACGTCCAACACTTATTTCATTTTCCAAAATCAATTCTACAGTCAAATAAATATTGCCCCAATGAGCTCCCACTCTCTCCAGCCAATACATTTGCGGAAGGTTTCGAGACCCGAGCACTATCCACATCATTTCTCGAATCTATATATCGGCTACAAAAATATCGTGTTGACGATACATTTGTCATTTGGTCCCACGGCAACTATGCTTTGGTATCGTTTCAAACTCACCTTAATGGTATCTATCCTAGTATCCAGTTCATCCAGTTCATCCTCTGCATACGGGTTGTGAAAAATCGAATGCCTGCAACTATGGATCTATTGCCTTTTATCACTACTGGTACTAAGCAAAATTATTAAGATACTTATAAAAGCTCGATTTATATCCATTCTCGTTGAAAACATTTTATTACAAAGTCAATTCGGCTTTTTACCTTTTACCATAGAAGCATTATGTGTGGAGTACCACAAAGTTCAGTATTGTGTCGTCTACTTTTCTTTATCGTTATAACTGACATCACTCTCGGCACTGACATCTCGGCATCAACAACGACATTCTCATTTCTAAAAATGATACGAGCCGCCGTCCACCGTGGTTCAGAGGGCACGTTAAGTCGCCGATCCCCCTAGGCTAATCGACACTAGCTACTTAAAACAGGGTTAAAGATGCAAATGGCGCCGGAACCTGTCCCAAGGATCTCCCCGGCAAAAATGCCATACGATATTATATCATTTTGTTAAAAAAACCAGTATCAGTAGATACCAACATTATCTTGAGAAACTCTAATATTGCAACTCTTCATCCTCTGGAAATTTACTTTGGTCCACTGGCAAAGAACCTGTACCAACAAATCCCGGAACGATGATATCCGGAGTTAGACATTTTATCCATAACTCTTTGATGACAAGAGAAAAATCTTTTTTCGACATTTTGTTCTTATTGATAACACCCAAACATTTTCTCATTTCTGTGAGTAATATTCTATTCCATCCTGTTTTTAGAGGACTAAAAACAGAAAAATCTAGAGGTCTGTGCGTTAGATGGCTAGGAAGTCGAAATAAAATTATTTGTACACACATTTCATCATTTGTACAGCTTGTACAAGTTTTGCACTTATATGACTTTTGTGTACATCAAACATTACATTTACAATAATTTTTTGTAATTGTAATCTGCTACAACAAAAGGACCAGAAGACAGACAAAATTTTTATACCAATCTTGACCGGGTATATTTTGCTTGAAAGGAGTGGAAATGTTTAAATCTTGACAATAACTTTGAACGAAACACAATTCTTCTTTATCCATGGGATAACCAAAGTCGGCTCTCGCTAAAATTATCTGTTCTAGTGAAAGGGCATTATGCCGACCAGTTCCGAGAGATTCCAGTGAAGTTTTTCTTCTATTTATTCGGTTAAATATAACGCTTCTTGCGTTACTCCGAACTTGCGAACTCCATAATGTTCTGCAGCAAAGCGATAAGAACAACGGTTGTGGTTTTTGACGTCGTTTACGGCAGCTTTTACGTTTTCTGTCGTGTAGATTTTCTCTGGTCTTTTTTTTAATATATTTTCTTACCATATTGCAATTTATTTTAACCTATATTGAAAAAATGAGTATCAACTAGAAACCAAGTCTCTGTATAATAATAATTAGGGGTAATTGGGGACTCGTCCACAAATGCCCCAAAATTCTGTCTTCATTTACCTCTTGTACATATTATTTTGGGGTAATTGTGGACACACGAAATAAACATCTCTCAAAGGTTTGCAGTTAAATCAAGTAATAAGAAATGTTCTACTTAATCAATTAAAGCCAACTGTGATGAGAAACATTCAATATTTTTAAGGTAATTACCGTCACAGCCTATCAAAGCGATACACCAAATATTTTATAGGTTAAGTTTCAGTGTAGGTGTGTTAAAATAACATCTTTTTATTGTGAGTTCGTAGATTGCTGGTAGATGTCACCTAAGTAGAGAAGGGAGATACAAAGATAAATTCAACATAGCACTTTTATTAACGATTTTATTTTTAACGTCCTCATTTGCCGCTGTCCACATTTACCCTGATTATTTTAAGATATCGACGATTTATGTATTTCAGTAAGTTTCAGTAAGTGACTTTTTGTAAGCTTTGTCCATAAAGTAGTACAATTTTCAGTGACAATAAAGCATATTTCTATTTTATTCTATTCTAAAATATATTATACATACAATATCATAATTAATTTTTCTTAGTTTTCAGAACAATATTGTCAAATACATATCCCTAAACTTTAGAGAATCCAAGGTTTAGCAGTTTAACAGCACAAGGGGTGATAGTTAGAGTTTATACACAATGGGAAAAGTAGAAAGTGTCGACCATTCTTACGGAGAATTGAGATTTAAATGGGTTTTCTCTGTTAAAAAAGTGATAAGCTTGCAAAGTGAACGAAAAGGGATTTGGGGGGATTTTAGATTTTTCAGAGGTTGTTACTTTGGCAGTCGCTTGATTATAAATGATGCCAGTAAGAAGGGCTATTATCAGAAGTAGAAAAAAACGGTCTTCAAGTCGATATTGGATCTAAGAATATGTACAAAGAATTTTAATTTTAAATAGTACAAAAATATCAATAACAGAGAATAAAATAATATATTTAAAATTTTATTGTCTATGACAAAGTTATTATTATAAGTGTAATCATAGGAAATTTGGGAATAAATCTTTGTAGGATGTTTCTTTTTTGCTTTACAACTTTTTATTTTTCATTGATTAATTTTACGTCTTACATCTTGATGCTGCTTATAAAAATTATTCTCCATTTTTGAAGCGAAGCTTCTATACAGGCATAGTATTAGTTTTTTCCCTACAGTAAAATGCTGAGACGAGCGTCACGGAACTAGCGCCACAAGATGGCGTCTTCACGGGTAGCGTCACAAAGTAGCAGTTCTTCATATCGATTTACTACTCTCGATCAACTCGTTTCTAGTTATCATATATTTATCCTAAGCAGGAGTAAATACCTGAGTGACAATAATTTACCGCTAGATAAAAATAATCGTTCCTGTTCCGAATTCTACTATTCAAAAAAGGAGATAAAAAACAGCCAGAAAACTACAGAGGTATAAACTTACTAGTTTATAGTTAAATACTACGCTAAAACTTACAACTAAAATTTTACACAGGTGCTAATAAATCAGAGGATAAGTTTAGCAGATGAACAACAGGGTTTTCGTAGTGGAAGATCGTGTACAGATGCCATATTCGTTATAAAGCAAATTACTGAGCAATCAATAGAGAATCTTCTTCTTCAAGTGCCATCTCCGCGGCGGAGGTCGGCAATCATCATAGCTATTCGAACTATATAGAGTATATAATAGAGTATAATAGACCATAATTTCTGTGTCTAATTGACCTAAAGAACGCGTTTGGCAGAGTAAGATTCAAATATGTAATCCATCTTCTGTATAATAGAGAAGCTTCCCATAATATTATAAAAACTATCGAAACCATCTACCAAAACAACAAAATGGAAGTCAGAATACATGAACAAATTACAGAACCTATAGAAATAGGCAGCGGAATAAGATAAGGGGATTTATTAAGCCCCATACTGATCATGGATGAAATCATCAAAAGCGTTAACAAAGGAAGAAGATACAGAATGGGAAACAAAGAAATCAAAATACTCTGTTACGCAGACTACGCAATATTGATAGCGCAAGATGAAGATAGATGAATGGAGACAAAATAGAAAAAAAGAATGGAATAACCACATAAGCAGGATGGAGTAGACCCGAGTTATCAAAAGAGCAAGAGATAAGTCACCAATCAGCAGAAGAAGTATCGGACAACCGCGCAAAAGATGGAGTGACAACTTTCTATAAAGGTATTATTCCGCCAATGAACAAGCAGAATTGCTTATAAAGAAGAAGAATAAAAATCAGTTATAAAAGATTTAATTACAGGGTCTTAAGGCTTTATTTCAGAAAAATCAAGAAAGTTTAGCTAGACGATTTTCATGCGTTCTTTTTGTATGTTGTTTCTATTTTCGTCTGTGTTCTTTTATTTTGATGTATTTGGTCTTCTCTTGCTTTTGTACTGTTGCTTTTCTATTCCTTGATGTTTTGATCGCCTGCATAATGTGTAGTCAATTCCATATAATCCCCAGAACGAACACTTTAGTTTCGGATACGGTATGGAAAGCCGACAAACTCGTTTCAGCTCCTTTTTTAAAATATGCCTGTTTATATTTCGTCTACTAAAGGCTTTTGGAAAAATTAATAGAATGGTTAATGGTTGCAACACAATATCAGCATTGTAGATGAGCATTTTTAAGGCTTGTGCATTTAAAAATATTAATAAATACAAACCTATTAGACACAAACAATCTAAATCTAATACGTATTTTGTACATTTGACCTTGTATCTACGTAACAACATAGTATCTACACCAGAATGAAGAAAGTATAAGCTTCACCTTATCGCAAAGCTATCGTTTCTCAATTAATTATAAATAATTGGAGTCCGCTGCAAAAGGGCAAAAATAAAATAATTTTCTTTCGTGTCAGCTTTGAACTTACGATCCGATTCGGCTTTTACTAATTGCCGATTTATCGTCATTTAATAATGGAGTAGTGACTTACAAGACGGATCGTGTCGGCCTTGGTTTTGCTGCTTTCGATCTAAAGCAGAATGTTGTGCGTACGGACTATGAAGATTTTATCGCGGTGACATTTTCTGATATGGGCAATTGAATTATTCGACTCGATTAAAAACGGTAATTGTTTTATTGTTATAGAGCACCCACATATTTAAATACTACGTGTTGTAAGAGAAGATGAACCAATTGTTATAATGTCATATTGTTCGAATATTCATTCATTTTTTGAATTCATTCAAAATATTGTGAAACGAGATCGATGAGAAGGAATTCAATGTAGGGGAACGTGTATATCCTTGCTCGAAAAATGGACGTAGTCCAAACTGATGATACCGTCCAACTAGATTTGTAACTTTTTTAAATTTTTAAATGCATATTTACAATCTACCTAAACAGTACATTGAGAAATTAGTAAATGTTGACAATATTGATTTGATTTGGCAACTGTCCAGCGACAGCTCACTATTTTTACCTATGTAACGAGGTCTTCTGGTCAAGTGCTCTTCAATCTTCTTTCCTCCATTGGTGGCTGATATAATTCACCGATAATTTTGGATAAGTATTTTGGCCTTGTTGGCGTGAAGTGATATGATATATTTTACATTTGGTTTTCCTAGGTCATTGTGGATGGTTGCGTTGCTCATATACCAAGGGGCGTTAGCTATCATGCTTAGTGTTTTTAATTAGAAGTTCTGCAAATTTTTTGTATTTGAAGGGCTTGCTACAGCCCCAGAGTTCTACGCCATTATTTCATATTACTTTTAGTATTACTTTTTAAAGCATTATTTTGTTCTCCAATGACAGTTGTGACTTTCTGTTAAGTAACTAATTTATTGGTTTATTGGTTTTAATTTTATATTGAGCTGAGTTTTTTGGCATTAATGTGTTGCTTCCAGGTGAGCTTTCAGTCCAAATAAAACCCAAGATATTTCACAACGTCCCTAGCAGAAATGGGAGCATTGTTTATACTAACTTGTGGACATGTACGTCTATTCGTACTAATTCAATTCTCTAATGTATGCAAGTAATTTTGCAGCTTTTCCGATGCCATCTCCGGGTCTTTGTTTGAAACTAAAATGGCTGTATCATCGGCAAAAGTCGCCACTGTGGCGTCATCTGTAACAGGTATATCAGCAGTAAAGATTAGATACAGGAAGGGACAGAGAACACTTCCCTGAGAAACTCCGGATTGGATTGAGTGATAGATTGAGAAATCATTATTAATTTTAACTTGAAACGAACGTTCGTTAATATAGTACTTCAGGATAATGTATCGCTAGGCAGTAAAGATTTTAATTTATATAGCAAACTGTTGCGCCAGACTTTATCAAAAGCCTGCTGAATATCGAGAAATACTGAAGCACACATAGTCTTATGTTCCAAACTTTTTTGATTTTATTTATTAATCTATGACACTGTTGCATTGTTTAATATTTTTAAAGGAAACCAAACTGATATTTAGGTATTATTTTCTCGAGTTTCGCTTATTCTATTTAGCAGGAGTGTTTCAAAGATCTTGGACACCAAGCTTATCGGACGAAAGGAAGAAAGTTCTGTAAGCAATTTACCTGGCTTTCCAATTATTATAATATAAGCATATTTCCACTGGATTGAAAAATGGCTTAACTGCAGCATTATATTAGAGATAATAGTAATCATGGGAACTGTTTTCCTGGGTAGATGTCTTGGGATTCTCCCATCGATTAAATCGTATCCTCGGGTTTTGAGGGAATCGGTACTCATTATTATTCTGCGAACTTCGAATGGAGAGAACGCTTTTATTGGAGGTGATAGTTGGCATGGTGAATCTAGATATTCGCTAACTACATCATTAGTTGCTCTCCATATAGAGTGGTCATCTGGAGAGAGTTTGTTAGTATAAAAATTGAAGGTGTCATGACGAGCTTGATTTAGTGCTGACGTTAGGTGGATTTATACCCTAGGAAAATTATGGGATCGGTCTAATATCGTAAGAAATATACTTCTAAAAAAAAAATACTTTTTAATAAATGCCTATTTAAAGGAAACATACCAAGGGAATGGAATACTGCTAACACAATATTAATACACAAAAAAGGGGACAATACAGATCTGAAAAATTATCGTCCAATATCACTACTATCACAACTTTATAAAACATTCACAAAAATAATTACAAATAGATTGACAACAAAGTTCGATGTATATCAACCAGTAGAGCAAGCCGGATTTAGAAAAGGGTTCAGTACATGTGACCATCTTCACACACTAAAGGTCCTAATAGAAAAAGTTCACGAATACAATTTACCAATCTGTTTAGCATTTATAGACTACGAGAAAGCTTTTGACAGCATAGAATTATGGGCTATTGAGGAAGCACTGGTCAACAGCAGAATAGATTCTAGATATAGGATATTAATACATAATATATACCAACACGCTGAAATGGTAGTCACGATGGATAACGGAATGAAAACGATGCCAATAAAAATCAACCGAGGAGTAAGACAGGGAGACACCATATCTCCAAAACTATTTACTGCCGCACTTGAAGACATTTTTAAATCACTAAATTGGGAAACGAAGGGACTGTCGATAAACGGAAAGTATTTAAACCATCTAAGATATGCAGATGACGTAGTACTAATAGCCGACAGCTGGAAAGAACTGAAGACGATGATCGATGAGCTTCATACGGAATCCATAAAAAAAGGACTGAAAATAAATCTGAGTAAAACTAAGCTAATGTCGAATAAAGATGATCAACCGACGATAACCATCCAAGGAACAAAAGTGGAACATGTAGAAGAATACATATATCTGGGTCAGAATATCAAGGTAAACAAAGAAAACCAAACTACCGAAATAAGCAGACGAGTAAGAATGGGATGGGCCGCATTTGGAAAACTCTCATACATACTGAAAGACAAAAAGATACTCCAAAACCTTCGAACCAAAGTGTTCGATTCTTGTATCCTTCCCGTTCTCACTTACGGAGCTCAAACCTGAACATTCACAAAAAAGAACATGGACAAGATTCGAAAAACTCAGCGAGCCATGGAACGACAGATGCTTGGTATCTCACTAATAGATCGGCAAACGAACGAAGCAATCCGGAACAAAACAAAAATAAAGGACGCCGCGAAACAAGCAGCTAAATTGAAATGGAAATGGGCTGGACACAACGAACGTCTCGAAGATGGTAGATGGAACAAAGAAGTCGGAAACTGGCGACCGTACGATGCGAAGAGACCAAGAGGAAGACCTCAAATGCGCTGGAGCGACGATATCAAAAGAGTCGCAGAACCAATGTGGAAACGCCTAGCACACAACAGGGATGAATGGCGAGAAATGGGAGAGGCCTTTATTCGACAATTCGGATAGAAAAAGGGCTAAAAAAAAAATACTTCCAAATAAAAAACCCAAAAACACAAATCTTATATCTTGAAGACAACTTTGAACTCTTATATGCAAACACCCATTATTTATCGCAAGTTCGGATTTTACCTAAAGAAGGTATTCAGTATCATAAAAATATACACCCACACCCACCCCGGGGAGTATAATTAAAAGGAAATCAATTTTTTTTGACAAAAACATTTAAAATAGTTAAAATAGGTAATATTTTAATACAATGTAATAAATTAATTGATGGTTTTGTTAGCATAAAAAAATAAGATATTGACAAAAAATATAAAGTATCAGACGCTCGTCGATGTCGATTCCGTTTTCACGTCCATTTCTCGCTTAACAAAGTCTTCGAAAATGATCATTTATGTTTATCCAACGGGCAATACCATAAAACCTTATCAAACTCAAGTGCTTCTAAATAAACCCATCCTCGATACCAAATCGGTTTCTAGCAATTTTCAATAAGAAATGCATCGATAGTCCCAAGAGCCGATAACTTTATAAATCCTTCTTTCGCCTTAGCCTCGTTGTTTTCTCAGAGACTTACGACCAATAACAGAAGGAGATAAAGTTGAGTTATAAATAAAACAAATGCATTTATTGTATTGTTCGGGCCCGATGTAGAATCTAAATGGCGAGAGTAAGAGCGCAGCGTAAACGGAATACAAATAGAAGCTCGAATGTGAAGCGGGAGTGGCTGATGGGCCGATAAAATAATAATTATTATTTTTAAAATTATAACGAAGGGTATTTTCTAGTATTATTGTGATATATTGGTATATCCAATAAACCATTTTTTTCTAATAAGCCTATCGACTAATTTTTCTTTCATACAAATGACATCAGACTAAGATTTTTTCTGTCAAATTTTGCCAGCTTAAGGTATAAAATATATTCTAATGAGCCTCCAACCTCTTGGCATGCACCCTAGTCCTAAGCTATAGTAGTATCATACATACATTTTTGTGCATAAAGTCGTTTCCCTTCTCTAAAACTATTAAATAAATCCCGTCCAATCCCGCTAATTCGAGGGCTTAAACTAGTTTATTGCTCAGTTAATTTTGTCCTACATATGCTAGCTTGTATGAGTTTTTCAATTTGCAATTAATAATGTACTATTTGTTTTCTATAGCTTCTAGATATTCTAGATATATTCTTCCTTGTCAGATACCGTCTCCTATTAATAAAGTTTGGTAGCTTACCCGAGCACATACACCTGTTGAGTTTGGGTAGCTTGGTGCGAATGTCAGGTTGTACCTTCAGCCATGTGTTGTCAACGGATTGAGTCTGGCTTTCAAATTTAATATATAATACATAAAATATTCTTCTTTTTCTTGACTGGCTTTACAACTCGGAGGAATCTTCGCCGCATCTACTATAGCCCCTCATCTTCTACGATCTTGCGCTTCCATTTTCCATTGTTGTACCTTAAGCCTAGGTCAATTAGCTTTAACATCATCCTTCTTTTTCTTACGGCGTACTGATCTTCTACCTTCTGGTCTCTCAAAAAATACTTTCTTTAGCGCTCTTTTTTCTCTCATCTTACCACATGACCTGCCTATCTTATCAAGTTAGCCTTTATATATCTGAAGGTGTTTTAGTACCATAAAAAGTCACCAATTCAGCATCGTAGCACCTTCTCCACTCTCTGAACTAATTCATCTTTTTGAGGGCTAGATATCAGTCTGAGAAACTTCCTTTCAAATACCAATAGCTTATTTCATTCAGGCTGATGTATTGACGCTGATCTAGAGTCTATATTTCACTTTAACCTGTAACAACTGGGCGAATAACTGACATGTACAGTTTTAATTTAGATTGTTTTTTAGCAGCTTAGATCTTAATAAAGATGATAGAGAGTCTAATGCTCTATTTCCCGCAGCTACCCTTGTTGGTACCTCTTTTTCTATGTGGTTGTCATCTATGATTATTGCCCGTAGATATTTAAATTCTTTTCGAAGTTGTGGTCATTAATCGTTGTGTTCTGTCTAACTCTTGGTCTTGGTTTTTTGGCTACTAGCACGTATTTCGTCTTCTCTTCATTTATCCAAAGACCTATACTACCTCTTTCCTCCTCGAGTTGTGAAAACACCTCTCTCACATGTCTTGTGAAATAAGCGAGGGCATCTAGATTATCAGCAAAGACCAACAATAGTTTTGATCCTCAATTCACAAATCCCCTGTCAGCTCAGACGATATTTTACTTATTGCATTCTCTAATGCCAAATTAAATAACAACAGTGATAGGGGGTCTCCTTGTCTAAGTCCTGATAAAATACTAAATGGCATCGATGTTCTGTTTCCTATCTTTACCTGTGCATATGAGTCTGTCACACACATTTGAGTTAGCTCAACTATTTTTTTTTGATATTTCCATTTCTACCATTGCTAGCCATTGTATGCTTCTTTTTATCGAACCATATGATTTGATCTATCGTTGACCTTAAAGCACGAAAGCCGCATTGGTAGTACATACCGAATACGCAGTGAGCCTTTTTAGCAAGATAATTGATAGAACTTAATATGCTGTGTTAATAGGCGATATTCCTCTATAGTTTCGAAATTGTTTTTTATCTCCCTTCATACTCTCAGAATAATGTCATACAATTTTTGTCATTACAATATACGTATCCTTAATAGGTTATAATTTCTTTTTTTTGTGAACAGTAGTTTTCCTCCTCTGCATATTTCCCTTAAAAGTTCTTCTTTGTTAAGTGTTGTACCCATGAAATTTTTAGCATTGTTTAAACACAAAATAGATATTTTCTGCTAAAGGAAATATGCATGCATAAATCCCAGTCAAAAAGAAATATTAAAATACACATAAAGATCAAAGCAGTCGCTGAAGTATAAAATCAAAACATTTATCTATTGTAACAAACAAAAAGACAAAACAAAATTAATTGACACGGATCAGAAATCGATTATACCCATAGAAAAATTTAGGACAGCTATCAAAAGAAGTAACAAGGTAATCAAGCAAAGACACACTTTATGGTTACATACAGGGTGTGCAATTGCGAAAAAGATATTAACAGTTATATAAATATAAATAGAGTGGTTCATCAAAAGTGCATTCTACTCCCCTGTACTATGTAGTGTATAGAGGGTACCAGAGGAAACAGGATCGTTATTAATGTTATTTTCTGAATCAAAAGAGTAATAAAACATATTCAAAAAATATAAAAAGTAAAAACATATTCAATAATATTTTTTTCCGTCGACCGTCCATTTATGATTAATTTTAACACCCTCAAAATCATTGATTAATGACCCCTATTAATGAATGATTTTCTATTAATGAACGATTTCATTATAGGCAATACAACATACATTGCTTGTATAAATTAATTTAACCACATTTAACGCTCTGTGATTGGCAGTGACCTGTGTTGTAGGCAACCAAACATATACCTATTTTTATTCCCACTAAAAAATTATTTAAAATGAAGTAGCCGCTGTAAGTAGGCTGTCTGTCATTGTATGTCATTATTTATCGTTAAGTAAATAAAAATTTAAACTAAGATATTTTTATTTTTGAAAAGTACGGTCGACGGAAAAGTTTTGTAACGAACTCGTGAATTAAAATGGCGATTAACAATCTCGAACATTAACGCGTTTGCTTCGCTCACGCGTTAAAATATCTCAATTGTTAATCGCCCTTATTAATACACTTGTTGATTAGATAACTATTATACTATTCGTTAGCCATTGAAGTTGCAGATATCAGCAACCATTTTTTCGCTATTTTCTAAAAAAAATATTCATTAGCAACATAAACTTTATGCTCGGTCTCCTAGCCACAGCCGTAATCCTAAAACTAGGCAGCACAGTTGCCATCTAAAAAGAAATGACCCATACAGATTGAAAACTGTTTTTCTCAAACACCTGGGGCGAGGCGTATAGATGCTTATCGACGTACTGAGTGGAAAGATCCATTTTTTAGTCATAATACCTTCGGGGTTAACGGCGTATAAAAATTTCCCGAATGAGAACCAAAGCATGAGCCTTGAGATAACACAGTCGATGGAATTTTAGTATGCCGTTCTTGGCGGAACTTGTCTTAAATATCAAATGGCTTATTATTAAAAACTTTGTAGGGTGATAATACCAAAGAGTTAGTTCAATGAATGAGGCAATTTATGTGAAATAAAATACGTAATGGAAATGGTATAGAAATATTTTACTGTATAATGTGTCCTATTAAAATAGAATTTAAGAAAACATTTATAAAGCAGAATAAACAACAAACGAGTAAAATTTCAGCAAAAATACAATTCACATATAATTCATATATAATTTGGAAACATATATGAATTAATTGGTATTATTTTATATTCTTTCAGCAATAGTAGTGTTTTATTGTCTTCTTTCCCCATGATTAATTTGATTTATTCTTCTTTAGAGTTGATATCTACCAGAATGGATGTGTTGACTAGTGAAAATAACCAACAAGCAAACTTCAGCCCAACCAGAATTGACTGGCTGACCTCTGAAGAGATCTTCAGCTATTACAAAGCCAGGTAGGCCATTAAAACTTTTGAATTATACAAAATTGCGGGACCAGACGGTTTATTTCACTGACCACTTCAAGAGAAACGGAAAATATTTATGGTCTTATTAGTATCCACGCATCCAAATATTTAGAGCTAGACATGCTCTGAGGTACATTCCCAAATCTTGGATAAGAGCGAGGGTGAAAACAAATTACACGGGGACAATTACAACTTAATCTCGATTTGCTCTTTTTTCGTTTTTCCTGCGGTTTCAAGTTGAATACTGTTTTTGGGATTCTGCTGTAATCCATTCTTTGTACGTGACTGTACCATCGTAGTTGATTCTGATTTCATCTATTACTTTATGTTTAACGCTCATGATTTCTTGAATTCTCTTGTTTGTTACTCTGTCTAATCTTGATTTTCCGGCCGCTCTCTTCCAATAATCCATTTTTATGCTTCCAAAGTTTGTACGGTTTTCTTATTCAGTGGCGTGTTCTGTTTTTTTTTACATTTACTTTTAAGTCACATTTCTGATATTCCTGAATAAGTTTACATGTCAAATATTTTTGATATTCATAGTCCTGGGCCAATACTGTTTGGTAGTCTGCAAATTATAGTTTGTACAATGTGGTGTCGTTTAAAGGGATTCCCATACTACGACATTTCCTTTTCTACGTTTTCAGCGCTTGCTCCAAGTAGATCTTAAACAAAGTT
The DNA here is from genome assembly GCF_040954645.1 of Diabrotica undecimpunctata. Taxonomy (NCBI): domain Eukaryota; kingdom Metazoa; phylum Arthropoda; class Insecta; order Coleoptera; family Chrysomelidae; genus Diabrotica; species Diabrotica undecimpunctata. Next base: position 174,716,926 of record NC_092805.1, read on the forward strand.
GGATAGACAACATCCTTGTTTGATAACTTTATCTACCACAAACTCTTTTGATGTCTCTTTGCCTATCTTAAATTTGCTAGTAATAAAGAAAAACCGAACAATTAGAAAGAATACTAAGCTCAAGTTTGTCAGTACCTTTATTTTTTCTATTGTTACATACGCTGCTGAAACATTACCTTTAAAAAAATCGATAGAAGATCAACGTCTTCGAAATGTAGGTCTGAAGAATTCTATACCTGTCCTGGACATAACACAGAACCACCTGTCAATTCTGGAAGAGGCTTATATAAAAGACGGACTATTAAAACAAGTAAACCGAGCATACCTAAATTATTTTGGTCACATAGCTAAAAGAACGGGGACCATGGAACTATTGGTAGTAAAAGGAAAGGTAAAAAGGCGAAGACCAAGAGGAAGATCTTCAACACTCTCGTAGGAAAATCCATACATGAAGATGTCTATCTGGTACAAGATCGCAGCCAATGAAGATAGCAAGCTAACAATATTTAGAGTATTAATACGCCCTGATAAGGTCTTAAGGAATGAGAAGAGAAAGTTTTAAGGTTTATATAATTTTTTTACCAATGACGGTTTTTTTTTATTTTAAAGGTTTTGAACGTTGTTTTGTCCAGGTGTTTTTTAAATATTGTAACCAATAAAAAATAATACTCAGAGAGCTTCTATGGTGCATTACAGAGTAATCGTTTTTTCTTAATTAATTTAGTCTTCGTAGAAGAAAACACATTTTTTATTATAGTCAACATATCGTCACACATACCGCAAAAACTTTTTCTCGTTAAAGAAGCCCCTGATGAATCTCTACATCTTGGCGTTATTATTTAACATTGTAAGTTTCTAAAAAGGAAGACAAAGAAGAATCACGAAAAGCAACGCCAATTACAGCTGATACGATCGTAGTATTCTGAGAGATCTTACCAACGAAATGTAATGCCCGTCGTAAATCTCCCATATAAATCTGTAACGCGAACGGCGAATCATCATCGACATCAACTCTAACTGGTTTGCACAGGTTTGCACTGGTCGAATGACTCTTCTTTCGCTTTAGGATGGCAGTTTATTAATATTTATTATTTTTTTAACGAAGAATATGTCACTGAACTTCTTTATGAATTTTAACAAATATTTTTTTTAATTTACATCGGTATTATTTTTTTTTTTCTTCGTCGGTCACAACAAAAATACCTTTACTTATAACAATAAAACACTGAAAACTTTGTTTTCAAAACTTCCACAAAATTTATTAAAATATCTTATCACTACAGCTGTTTCGACAGAGTGTCTTTTTCAAGTGGTCTATTTTTGGTATGTGTTTACACTTTATAGTCTTCAACGGACTAGTTTAAGGAGGGGAGAAATGTTTGCCTTAAGTTGGTCAAAAGACTGATTATAATCTAGAAGGTGAAGTGCGTAAGAATCTGTTTTTCTATTATTGATATAAAATTCCTTTTATGTTCTGCTATACGTTTGTTAAAAGTTCTATCAGTTTGGCCGATGTAAGTTTTTGGGTAGTCGCCACATTTAAGTTTATATACTCCACTGTGTAAGTACTTTTTATTTTGGCTCTTGTTGTTTTTAATATATTTGTCAAGTTGTTGTTTGTTCTAAAAGCTGGTGTTATACCTTTCTCTTTTATGTTTTTGGCTATTTTTGTTGATATTTTGCGTTTATATGTAATCTTGCAGAAGGTACTGGGTTTATTCTCTGTGGTGGAAATACTAATTTCAGGTTTTTCTTGTGTAGTTTTTGATTTAAAATTTGATTGTTTGTTCGTTATACCCATTGTTTACTGCTATTTGCATAAACAAAGTTTTCAGTGTTTGAATAAATTTTCATCAAGTAACGGTCGAATCCATTACTTATATCTTTACTTTTTCACGCCTTTATAGTCATCTTCCTATATCGGCTGCTCTTAGTGTTATAAATTTTTTTAGTATTGTTTTGTTTTCTTCCCCGAGAATCTTCCCTGGGCTAATCTCGTTTTGTACATTTTACTAAACCTCTTTTTTAAATTTTTATATTGACTTCGGTACATGATATTTTTCTTTAAATATCATAGTTGTTTTTTTCAAATCAAAGTTGTGAAGAACCATTTCAAGTAGCGATCGGAGGAGTCCCATCTCATTTAAGATGATACCTTATTGTTGAAAAACGTTGGAAAAGAGTAGCTTAATCTAAAGAGTATCTTATGCGCCTTTCTCTCTTTGCGTAATCCTTGGTTTTTATTATGTAGGTCTAATTATGCATCTTTTCCGTATCTGTGGTCGTCCAAAAAGTCAATAACCTTGACAATTAGATGTCTGTTCAGGCATTGTATGTGCCTGTCGATCAGCTGTTGATTTGAATTTTGCGTAATGAATTTTGCTTTCAGTGCCAGCTAGACTCTCGAGCCACCAAACGCCGTATCCTGAACGTGCTTTATCTATTTCAATATGTTAATTTTAATTGTTTTTAAGCAGTTTAGTTATTAGGATAGATAATATAGCCTAACATTAAAACGTTTCTTTCACAATTCATCGTGGATTTCGCGTTCAACCGTTTCATGATTCAAAATATCCCGCCCAAAAGTTCAATAGCTTTTCATCTTGCTTGATTAATAGTGTTTTGGCTTTTGTTAACAAGTTGTTTTTATTTCACGCCTTATTATTTTGAGGTTTAGTTTTCTCTAAAATCTTTTATATTCTATTTCTCTATTCAAGTCTTCGAAATATTTTAGCTATTTTCTAAAGTATGCGCTATTTTTGTACCTTTAACTTTTTTCTTTACTCTATTTCACTCGATATCGTTCCATCAATACCCTTGTTCTTCTGAGTAGCAATTGAATCAATACTCTATTTTTATTTCCAGTGGTTTGCTTATGATCATCATCAGTGGCATTACAGCTCGTTATGAGCCAAAGCCTTCTTCATAACAATCTTCCATTCGCCCCTGTCTCTGGCAACTCTTCTCCATGGATTTTAGATCATCCTCTATGTTATTTTGATACCTAAGTTTTGGTCTTCCTCTGGCTCGTCTTCCCACTGGTCCTCTTCGGTCGAAAATTTTTCTGATCGTTGCATCTTCATCTCGCCTAATTACATGTCCTATCCATCGAAGGCGTGCTAATTTAATACATTTTACAACGTCAGGTTCCCCAAAACTTCTATATACCTAAAAATTGTAGCGCCTACGCCACAAACCCTGTTCTTGGATTCCTCCATATATTTTCCTTAGAATTTTTCTCTCGAAGCGTTTTAGCAATTCTAGATCGTTCTGTGTAAGTGGCCACGTTTCAGACATGTATGTTAACACTGGCCTTATTAGTGTTTTATATAATGGTAACTTTAATTTTTCTGGGTAGTTTTGGGGCCATCTGTTTTCTCAAGCCATAACAGCACTTATTAATAAGCACTATTCTTCTTTTAATTTCTTCGCTGAAATTGTTGTCTTTGTGGTTTGCTTATATTCCTTGCCAAACCGATTATTTCTTTTTACTAGGGCGGTTCGATAAGTAGTCCTCCCCAGCGGGTGCCTTTTTAAGTGTGGCAACAAAAAGAAGTCACACAGGGCCAAATCTAAAGAATATGGTGGATGGGGTAACAGTTCTTGGCCCAATTCGACTATTTTTGCCATGCCGACGGCGGAGGTATGAGCGGCTCTGTTTTCATGGTGGAAGAGCACTTTTTTCTTCGATAAATAGGGTCGTTTTTATGCAATTCGGCGTCGAATCTGCCCAATAATTCAGCGTAGTAGAGCTAGTAGATCCCTGTGGTCGTTTTGCCATTTTCCAGGTAGTCGACGTAGATCACCCGTTGTGAATCCCATAAAGTGGTAGCCATCACCTTTCCGGCCGATAGGACAGTCTTCGCCTCCTTCGGAGCACGTTCGTAGGGTGCCGCCACTGTTTTGACTATTTCTTGGTCCCTGGTATGTATTAGTGGATCTTTTGAGATACCTACTGTCTCAGCTATCTCGCGTACCTTCAGTCGGTGGTCTGCCAATAAGAGATCCTGAATTTTTTTCACGTTATCCTCCATGGTAGCGGTTTCGAGACACCTGGGCGTGGCTCATAAAAAATCGACGTGCCACCACGTTGAAACTGGTTAAACCAATTTTTGAGGGTTGTCATCGAAGGAAAAGAGTCACCGTGCACAGCGTCCAAGCTCTCTTTGATTTTGGTGTGCCATTTCCTTCCTTCCCACGTTCGTTTTCACACGCGGTCGAGAAAACTATGAGTCCGATTCAGCTGAAATTTCAACATTAGCTGTCTACGAGAATGTATTACAAGATAGTATATTTCTCTTGAGTAAGTAGCGAAATTAATGCACGTATTTCCAGCGGGAATCGTACATACTATGCTAATAAAAGATTGATGACATCGAAATTATTAGACAAAAGAACCAAAATGACTATCTATAGAACACTGATTAGACCCGTAGTAACCTATGGATGTGAAACTTGGGTAATGACGAAAAAAGATGAAGCCCAACTCAGGACATTCGAGAGAAAAATACTGAGGAAAGTATATGGCCCGGTACAAGAGGAAGATGGCACATGGAGAATCAGGAGAAACGACGAGGTTAATGAGTTAAATGAAGGTTATGACATTGTAAGATTTGTGAAAAGTCAAAGACTGTCATGGCTGGGACATGTGCAGAGACAAAGCGATGCAAAAACAACTAAGAAAATGTTACAATGGAAGCCCATAGGAAGGCGAAAAAAAGGAAGGCCCAGAACGAGATGGTTGGATGACGTGGAAGACGACCTGAAAACCATGAACATAAGACAATGGAGAAGAAGGGCACAAGAGAGATCTGAATGGAAGGACATAGCCAGACAGGCAAAGACCCATTTAGGGTTATGATGCCAAAAGAAGAAGAAGAAGATATTTCCCTTGAGATAGTAGCGGCATCGGGCACTAAGACTAAGTACTTGTCGGACCGTCTACGTGCTTGCCGTTCTGTACGTATTACCTCATCTGCGGTTTTGTGAAGACCAGTTTTCATTTTTTTATTAATTTTAATTGATTCAGACATTATTAACTTTTCTTTATATATACCTAACGTTTATATCTAACTTTTCAATAATTTAAGAAATACGTTTTCAATCTATATTTCGAGCATTAAAGAAAGTTCTGTAGAGGTCTATTTTTTGTCTTTTGAACAAATTTAGCATAATAAGTATAATATGACTTCAGCGCAGAATACTTTTTGAAGAACTTGACTGATCTGTTTAATATTGTAATATTTCAGGTTTTATAGACATTTTTAGTTTCTTTACGTTGGTTTAGTATTGAAAGTCATTCATAATCAGATTTTCAAAAAATCACTATTAAATAACTGATCAATTACTACTAAGAGGCTTCCTTAACACACAACATATTTTTTATGACATTACTTTAAATATGTCATTTTTAAAATTTTAAATAAACTTTAAATGTAAACAACACAAAAATAGGCTTAGAGTTCTGTCCTGCAGCTTCATTTCTTTTCTCTTTCTTTCTTTCTTTCTGCGGAACAACCACAAAACTGAAATTCCTCTTAATTAATGACCCTAATTGTGAGATCTTGTACATATATGGAATGCTGTCAACGAGAGTCCCATACCTGGTCGACAACACTACGACACAACCGGCTTTTTTACTATTGTTTCTTTCTTTCCTTTCATGTGTAGGGCCAACAGATTCATCATGTCATGAGAAAGAGCCTCATTTGTACCTTTACGACAACGTTAATGAAAAAAGGGCTGTTTATGAGGGTTGTGGTGATGTTGGGAAGGAACTTTTATTTTTGACCTAGTTTTTAATAAGAACTTTGGTGCACAAAGAGATCTCTCAATGTTTATAGAAACATTATTTAAATTATTATTATTTACGTAATGAAAATGAATGCAATTAACTTTGATTATTGTATAAGCAGATGCGCCGGATGAAGGAAGGATTAACAGAAAGACGTTGAAAAAGACTACGTAATAAATACGGTATGTTTTAATTTAAAATGAGATCATTTAATTTCAGGAGAAAATTTAATAAGGAGATCACATATTTGTTAATTCAGTTAGAACCTTACAATATCTCGATATGAAAATGTTCATACTTGTTTGTGTCTGATGTTATTTTGTTCAATTTTGATTTACTTCTCTGTCGATTTTTGACCGATGTCAACTTTTCAAAAGAAAGATTCCTATTTATATTACTATAATGTCCACAGATATTATTGTATTTAAAATGATTGACGAGTTGTTGCGCATATCTCTTGTAAATAGTGATTACGTCTTCAGTAGCTCATCTTTACATAACAAAGCCAAAAATAACTACCGATCTTCGGTGCCTTATAAATAGAGAGCCAAACACGTAACGGAACATACAGTTGTTAATCGCTACCTAAGTCCTTTCAATCAAACCAATATTTGCTGCCTCTGCGCCTTTGAAATCACCTACGCACACGTCTGGCCACTTGGACGTTAATGCCAGTTGATTGAAAAGGTTTATGACGTCTATATTTCCTCCTGTGTATTTTCGGTCCGGTTAATCTCTGTGTACTTAACAAGTTTCTTGAGATACGAAGAGAGTCTTCGAAATTTCTCTTTCGATATAAATAGAAAATTTTTTGTTTGGTTGATGGAAATGATTTTCAAATATTATTACAGTTGAGAAATTTTTTATGTCATTTTTCACACATATCTTTCGGTATCTATGCTGATTAGAACACGAATATTTACTGTAGTTGTGAAAAAACATCATTGTATAGAAAATGGTCATCCTAAAAAAAATGGGAAATGTACATACTTCGAATCAGATGGTCATGCCTAATGTAGACACAACCTCCTTTCTTAACTCTACTTTCTGTCAGCGATATTAATAATATGAACCTATAAAAAATATAGGGGTTGAGTGACAGGTGATGGTTACCGTACTTAGCATGCTATGACTCATCATTATAAGAATTTCCCGCCTTTAGACTAATTATTATAAGACCCGTTTACACTTTTAAGTGACTATTTTGCAAGATATTTGTAATATATAAAGATCGCAATAATTATTGTTGTAGTTCTCGTTGGCATGGAGGTAAGTTTGTGGAATCATAAATAATATCTAAGTTTTTTCATAAACACCTTAATACCACTTGTTTTATATGTGGCGAGAAACTATTCGTACTGTGCTTCATTTAAATTTGCAGATTTCATCCCAGATATTTGACAGACAAATATAACCAGACCAGACAAATATAACAACACAAAATCATACCATAGGAAATGTTGAACATTATGTATATCTAGGTCATGTCATCAAACTAGGAAAACCAAATCAAGATGCTCAAATTAAAAGAAGAACACAACTGGCATGGGGCGCTTTCGGCAAACTACCATATATCTTGAAAAACACCTCCATTCCTGGTAACTTAAAGAAAAAGGTGTATAACACATGCATACTACCAGTTTGTACCTACGGCTTGGAGACAGTAGCTCTTATCAAAAAATCTGCTAAAAAATTTGAAACAAAGCAAAGAGCAATGGAACGAATCATACTTGGAATATCACTGAGAGACAAGATTAGAAACACCGAGATAAGACGTAGAACGAAGATTAGGGATATTATGGAAGAAATTACAAAAATGAAATGGCGCTGGGCAGGTCACGTAGCCCGATATCATGACAACAGGTGGATACGCAGCAATCTAGAATGAAGACCCAAGAGAACAACAAGAAGTATGGGAAGACCTCAAAAAAGATGGGTTGATGTCATAAGAGCAGTGAGAGCAAACAGTGGATTAGATTGGCGCAAGATAGAGAAAGATGGAGGCAATTGGGAGAGACCTACATTCAGGAGGGGATGAAAAATAGTTGACAAAGAAGAAGAAGAAGAGAGATTTGACAGACAAACTTTTTAAGTATTGGAAAAACCTCACCTATCGTCTTTAATATTTCAGCATTTTCTAATTCTGCAAATGCCTTCTGAAATTGAATATTTTTTTGTAAGAATAGATAAGGTTTTTGCCCTCTTCTTAGAAAACTTGGATTAAAGTCACATCTGGTTAATGCGTGAAAGCGGTAAATAAGCACTACAGGTATACAGTACACTACAGGTATACAGTACAATCTCCTCAAAGCCAGTTTATCATGGAGGGTCGTACCGAAAATATAGCAAAAAGTTAAAGTCATATACTTGCCTAAGGTAGGTAAAGTATTAGACCTAACACCAAAGTCATATAGACCGATTAGCTTATCTTCTTTTCTATTAAAAACACTGGAAAGGCTTCTTAATAGCTACATCAGAGACGAAGTGTTAAAAGATAATCCTCTAAGCAATCGTCAATATGCATACCAACCTGGTAAATCTGCGGACTCTGCGTCGGATCCGGGTTGGATGATCTAAATAGGCTTATCTCAAAGTCAATGGAAGAAAAAAAAATAGCAATGATCACTTTTTTAGATATAGAAGGGGTATTTAATAATGTTACTACCAGCTCTTTGATTAAAGACGAGGCCCACCTGCGGTAATATCCAGATGGATAAGGCATCTCTAGAGAATAGGTCAGTAATGTCCACTCTGGGTAAAGCAACCATCAAAGCAAAAGTAGGTGGAGGCTGTCCACAAGGAAGAGTTCTGTCCCCGCTATTTTGGGCAACCTTGGTAGATGATCTCCTCAGAAATCTGCCCACAGAAGGCTGTGATGTGCCGACGATATAGCGATCGTTGTCAGGGGTTGGTTTGCTCAGGTGGTGTCTGACAAGCAGCCCTAAATATAATTGATGACTGGTGTAAATAAGAGAGACTAATAGTCACTGCTCAGAAAACACAAATCGTCAACTTCACCAAAAAAACAACAATACAAGGCCTAAAACCACCGGTGTTGGGAGGAACAAAGATTTCATTTATCAAAGAAACAAAATACCTTGGGATGTATTTTGATCATAGGCTTACATAGAATGCTCACGTTCTGAAAACCACACAGAAAGCTACTATGTCCCTGGCAGATGTAGAAGAGTGTGCGGTAAGAATTGGGGATATAACCCCAAAATGACTCTATGGTTATATACAAGGGTTATTAGACCAATGATAACCTATGGCTCGGTGACGTGGTGGACAAAGACGCAGCAAGTGGGTGCAACAAGGCTGCTAGGTAATATACAAAGGTTAGCATGCCTGTGTATTACGATGGCCATAAAAACATCCTATACTGCATCGTTGGAAGTCCTGATGAATCTTCCAGCACTTTATATCTTTATACAGGGCGAAGCCAGATCAGTGATGCAGAGATTAATCCATAGTCAACGACATATAAGCCAGATGCATAGTACTGACAACAGAAAGCTAATCGAGGTGCTAAAAACCGATATTGTGATGGAGCCGATATTGAGATATAGCTTTAACAATAAGTTCACAATTAAGATACCAGGCAGAGAAGACTAGAATAAAGGTGTACCGATACAAGCTGCTCCTACCTGGTACACTAATGGCTCAAAAACATCGGAGGGTGTCGGAGCCAGAATAGTAGGGACCAATCAACGATTTCCCGGTAAATCTATCTAAGGATGTGACAGTTTTTCAGGCGGAAACAACAGCAATTCATCACTGCGTTAAAGAAATAGAAAGGCAGGAAAGAACTTCCGTTCAGTTGCCATCTTTACAAATAGTCAGGCAGCGCTTAAGGCACTCAATTCTGTAGAGGTCAATTCTAAGCTAGTATGGGATTGCGTGTGTGCCCTAAATAAACTAGTAGACCGTAGCAAGGTTACGGTAGCCTGGGTACCGGGGCACGAGGGTCATAAGTGCAATGAAAAAGCAGATGAAATGGCCAAACAAGGCTCATCATTGCCATTCATTGGACCGGAACCCTTCTGCGGAATTGCAAAATCAGTACCAAGAACGGCTACAAGGAAGTGGGTAGCTCACAAATCTCTGGAAGGGTGGAGGAATTCACCAGGACAAAGACAGGCAAAACATTTCATTACAGAACATTCGCCAAAATTTACGGCGTACCTAATAAGCAAAGTAAAAGCAATAGTAGGTCTTCTAACAGGGCACTGTAAGCAGAATAGGCACTTAAAGCTGATGGGATTATCAGATGATGACCTGTGCAGATTTTGTCACCTTGAAGAAGAAACAACCGTCGTTAATCACTATATGGATGCGACTTTGTCTTTTAAATAAAAAAAATATTAGGTTGTTCTTAGCTACAAGATTTTTGTAGTTTCATATTCGTGGAGCTGTTTATTTTTAGTTTACTCAATAATAATTTCTGATTTCATATTTGTTAACGTTACAATTAAGCAAATGACTACTTAAACTTAAAAAATCATTGCTTTTTATGTATTTTCCACGACGTGTATCTGCTCCAAAAGACAGTTGCACATTCACAAGTTCCGTACAACTTTCTAACTACGTGTAAACAAGACACAACTTCCACATATTAATAATTTTAGTTAGCAAGTTATTAATATTCAGTAACTTCTAATAACATTAAAGTTTACAAGCAAATTCGGTCCCAAAAGCATAACTTTCGAAAATTTCATATCGTCGTCAGGGTAATTTCGTAGTTTAAATCAAGGACTTCGCGTTTTCGTCAAGAAGTTTACAAATATGAGAGCGGCAATCTTCAGCTCCAGGTCAGAAAGTTTAACATAATATTTTAAAAAGGCAGATATGTACGATTAATATAAGTAGTCTAATAAATAATAACTTAAATTATAATACTCACAACAAGAAATCAGTGTATTTTTAGCAAAAGCTAAAGCAGCAAATATATCAAAGATAATCTCCTTCTTCTCATGGCGTCGTCTCCTTTCGAAGGCTGGCGATCCAAATGTCAATTGTAGTTTTGGAAACTGCTGCGCGAAAGATTTCTGCGGATGAGTGGTCGAACCATCTCCTTAAGTCTTTCAGCCACGAGTTCTGGCGTCTTCCTACTGATCTTTTGCCCTGTACTTTTTCTTCTAGTATAACTTGAAGTAATTCATATGTTTCGCCTCTCAACATACAACCTAAGTATTGCATTTTCCTCTCTTTTATTATTCTTAGTAATTCTTTTTGTTTACACATGCGACGAAGTATCTCAACAGTATTAACTTTAAAATCATCTATTCTTTTTTCTATTTCAGAGTTCATTGTCCAACTTTCACAGCCATACAGTAAGACAGAAAAAACGTAAAATCTGATCATTCGGATGCCAAGCTGCAGACTAAAGTCTGATCTTGTAAAAAATGTTTTCATGCTCATGAATGCTTTCCTTGCTTGTTCGATTCTTGATAGGATTTCTTTTTTTGAATTGCACTGACTATTGATATTTGTTCCCAAATATTTTATGGAATTTACCTGTTCTATTGTTTGACCCTTGGCATACACCTGTACGTTTATTGGTGTCTTTGAAAATACTAAAGTTTTAGTTTTGGAAATGTTGTAGCATTTTATTTTGAAATCCCCTCGTATATGTGTTAATTGAAATCCCCTTATATATGCATTATAATAACGAAGAATTTCTTTTAATGTTTCTTAGTTCGTATCCTTCAATTTAAAACCCAAATAATCTTTTTCGTTCTTTTTAGGTCGCCGCCGTCGACAATAAATATTTTTATTGTTTATTCATGTTACAGGCGCAAATTCATCGATATTTCTTTGTTCAAACCGCCCGATATTGCGTTTTCAAATTAATTTATATCTTAATTTCCGTTGTGTTTAGTTTATGCTCTAAGTGGTTTGTTTATTCTAACTGATGTGAGCAATTTTTTTAGATAATTTCGTCACTCTCAGTGGAGCCGCTGTTAGAGGCAGTGGTTTCGGTGTTAGTCCGAATTTTTATTTTAATTCGTAATGTTTTTTTTTGTTTTTTTCGTCTTTTGTCATGCAAAAATATGCAGTATAGTAGCAGTGTTGAGTTTTAAGTGCAGTTGATGAGGTTGACAGAGGTAACGGAAGAATGAAGACATTTTAGAGGTATCAACATAAGATAATAATAACATAAGATATCAACATTTCCATTGTCCAGTTTTTAAGAAGCGTTTACATGGTGTGTCCAATGTGCTAGTTTCCACCTCAAACCTCAATGTCCTAAGCAGCCGTTTAGGGATATTTTTTTACAGTTTGAAGATGTAGTTTTTTGTTCCAGTTATTGAAAGTTATACAGTGAATCTCAGGTAACTTTTTTTGTGATCAGATTTTAAGAGTAAAGCAGACATTTTTTTAAATAAACGTAATAATTGCTTTCATAACAAAAAAGTAATTGTAATATTTAAAGTAGTAAATTTAATGGTTTGACTTTTAGCTGTCATTTTATTTGTTCAGTTTTGTTTTAAATTTAATGTTAACATATGACAGTTTTTTTTTGAGCACTATTTTTGACATTTGGTAAATACCTAATCATATTTGAGATTTTGTTTTTGTTTTTGTTTTTTAAAGAAGGTTAATCACTATGCATAGTTTCACTTAAAAAGATATTTTTTTGATTTGTAATAATTTATTGTAACATGTAAGTTTTTTTTGTATTTTTGTATTTTGCAGCTATTATTATATTTTTGTAGTGTCTTTTTTGAGCATTTTTGTGTTTTCGATGTTTTGTAACTGTTTGTGGTGACACTAAAATAAATGTTAAATTTTGTTTTTCAACATTTTGTTTATGTTTTTTAACAAACCCCTTCTTTTTGAGTTTTATTTGAAAAAGATATGTTTTTTATGTTTACAACTAGCTAAGCTAGAGATATGCCAGTTACAACTAGCTGGTTGTAATAGGTATAATTAGGCACCTCAAGTGGCGCCCTATATTAAATTTCTTGAGGTGTTTCCTGTTTCGTTTTGTTTTTGTTTGTCCCAAGAGATTTATGACCCTTTATTTCATTTTTCTGTAGCTGCCCCAATCCAAACCCCCTTGTCTTTTACTTATCCACGACCCCAGCTCTCCAACTAACCCCTGAGTGCCCGTTCGCACAAGTACCGTTTATTTTGCTTACCCTATCTTCGTCCCAAGAATTTCTATCCCCCATCTTCTACCCCTAATAGTAATACCCCTATGGTAGGCAAAATATATCGTTACAATGTTTAAATGTAAACCGAACATTTCGCTGTGGTGAACTACCTCATTTATTATATTTTGTAGTTCTTCTGCCTTGCTTGCTATTAAGACGGTATCATTAGCATATCTGATGTTGTTTATGCTGATTCTGTTAATCTTAATTATAAACAAAGATAATCATAATTTTTTAAACGAAGGTTTTTTAAACTAAGTAATCATAGTTTTTTAAACGAAGGTTTTGATAGAAATGCAATAAAACAGGCGAAAATATTAGCACTAATTGTGATCATAATAAAAAAAAAGGTAAAATTGTTCAAAACCTACAAACATAAAGAGAAATAAAGGAATTTGACCAAATTATATCCCTGAAGAAGTGTGGACAGAATGGGAGGAAACATATTGAAAACAAAAGTTTTTTGAAAATATTTGTCGAACAACTGTTTACCATCGAACGATCCATCAGAAATGGTGGGTGGCAATGGGTAACAATATAACTACCTCCGAAAGTTGGAAGCCAATTTATAACAATAAAACTCACAATTTTCTTTGGGAGCCAATTGTTAGGCCACGTCTAGCTTATTCTCTTAGGTGTAAAAACGTCTTATGTTAGAAGTAAATTTAAAAAATGCGTTTGGCTAGGACAAATGAACCAAGAGATAATATCTTGGTTCAAGAATCAAGAACCAAGCATGTATAAGTTGGTTGGGCGGGTATCCAAAGTTGAAATCTATCGAATATTTCCAGAATAAAAACATTTCACGCAAAACTATTTATATACCAATACCAATAAAGGTCAGAGCGATTGATAAAAAGAGCAAAACACCGGGTTGGAATGTCAACGAGGAGACTAGCTCGTCAATACAAATCTTTTAAGAATTTTTTGAAATTGAGGAGGAATGGTCTTATATATCGAAAACGATGTAAGTGCTCCAAATACTCTCAAGCGCAACTCCTTTATCTACCATTATGCCGTTGTCAACTAAAACGGGTACACTTTGCCAATGAAATAATTATTATTTTAGATGACGAATAGTATTTGACTTTGAGTAATTTTGAAATAAAGGGAAACGATGGATTTTATACGGACAACGTAGTAGAATGGAATGACAATATTAGATACAAACATAAAAGAAATTTGTGGATAATTCTTAATTTTTTCTTCGTCTCTAATATGGGGACCAATTAGCCAGGCAATATCTCCATATTTAACATATCTAATGTTTCACTTATATAAAATAATACAGGAAAATGGACAATTTCAAACTAAGAACATGGAGCTTATCAGCAACCATTCAACTCCGAATGACAACCCCTTCGTATGACTTGTAGCTATATTGTATTAAATTATAATAAAGCCTCCATTTTAGCAGAATACATCTCCAGCTTAGAACGTCTTTAATTAAATATCAAAATGTTTTAAGAAGGTCCTCATGTTGCCGTATACAAGACGTTGGGGGTAATCAGCAGGTCTTTACATCTAATTAATTTCTCTCGCCCTTGGTTTGCCCCCGCTGTGTATGTGCATTGTTGGAAAGTCGCCTGGCAATACCTACACACAAAACAACCGCCTCCGTCTTCTTCCTTGTGCTTATGAGAATGTACACCAGACGACGACGGAACGCGAGTTCGGGAGTGTTTGCGGGGCGGAGTGTTGGAAGACACACACGATGATGATTTAAAAGTCAATTAAATGTATAAAATTTGTACACAAATCATAAACATAATAAAGAGAAATAACAACAATATATTCAGTTGAAAGAATATATATCACCACATTCCAAAAACATTAAAAGGACTTCTAGGAGAAAATAAATACGTAGCTGACTTGATTGAATTCTTAAAATCTATAAACCTTTTTAATAAAATTTAAAACAATACATCAATAATTAAAATATATATTGTATACCTTATTATGTAATTGATATTTTGTATATGCTTATGTATGTCTTTATTACTGTTTGTATTTTCTTATGCTAGTAACCCTAAGTGGTTGAAGCAAAAAAAAAATAAAAAAAAATATATTTTCTTATTTGCGGCAACATTTATGCCACAGGACACCAAATAGAAGAGACAATAAATAACCTAAAACTATTAAAATTTTCTATTACGAAAACTAAGCTGTTCATTTTTTGTTCTTCTTCTGCTTTGTTTCATTTCATATTCTTCTACAGGTGTCTCGGGATTCTGGAGTATTTGATGTTTTGTACTTCGTGTAGGCCTCTCGTTTTTTTTTATTTCTTTTCTGAACCATGGTGTATTGCTGTTGTTTAGTAGCTCAGAAGCCGCGTTCATGCCTTCAGCCGGTCCCAAGCCCGGTTAAAAGAGGAGGACTAATGGGCCAGGTTACCATCCTACCCATTGTAAACGAAAAGAAGGCTCAAAGAACCGATATATATATATATATATATATATTGGATGCCGAAGCCTTTGAAAATAGGAAAAATTTATACATACCTTTTTATGTCCCAAAGATACTGTAATTTTATTGATTATAAATATTTATGTTCCCCTTATTTTGATTTAATATCGAACAAGCACCTGAATTTTTAACATATCTGATTTTTTAAAAAAGCTAGTGCTCTTTTTGTTCCTTGAAATCTCTACTTTCTTTATGGTATACAAAAATTTATAATACTACGAAGAATTTTTTCAGAAAACGCAAAAAAACAAAATAACTTTAATTCGATTGTTTTCGAGTTATTTATTAAAATGTATATTTTAATTACTCGAAAAACGTAAAATTCCATGTTAGACTGATAAAATAAAAAATTGAAAATCGAAATATATTATAATTAACAACCAAATATTAATAAAGTTAATACTTCATTATTGTAAGCCATAGTTTACATCTAGCTGACGTTTAGGTTGGTAATTTTTGTGAAGAAAGGAAGGAAGTTTCTTTCCACATCAACGGATTTTTCTTCTATCTTCTAATTAATATACCATTATTAAATATGTTTCGAATGACAGTATGCATATTTAAAAAAAATGCATATTTTCTAAAAGAACTGCATATTTTTGGGTAAATTAGAGCATATTTACGCGCATATTTTTTATGTTTTTTGCATATTTTTGCAAGTCTTGTAATGGCAGATAATTATTAAGAAAATCCACACCATCCACACGGCCGTAAAAAAATGTAGACCAATCACATAGTCCCCAACAATACCACACCAAACACTTATAGACCACTTAGTTAAACTATAACTGATAATAAAGTTGGGATTGCTTGACGCATAGCAATTAGCAAGTAACCATTGATATGTGATTGATCTTTATTGGGCTCGATTTACTTTGTTCCATTTCTTCAATCTCAATCATTCTCTTTTCAAGTTTTTTTCTGTTACACACAATCTTGTTGTACATCATTACCTTAACTTATTTTTCTTATAACTTACAATGTAATAAAATCCAAGCTAAAATTTATAGTAGCAGAATTAAAATACCAATAACAAATGTTTACAATGAATAATGACACAATGATTGAAAAATGCCCTATTCATTTAAGCTAATAACAAGCATCCCACACATTTAAATATGTGTAAAGATAATAAAAACATCTTCTTCTTCTTCTTCAAGTGCCCTGTCCGTTGCGAACGTTGGCTATTAACATGGCAATTCTGATCTTGTTTGCGGCGCTTCTGAATAGTTCGACCGATGTGAGCCCGAACCACTTCCTCAGATTTTGGAGCCACGAGTGTCTTCTCCTGCCTGGCCCTCGCTTACTGTCTATTTTTCCCTGGACAATCAATTGCAGTAGACGGTACTTATCGTGTCTCAATATGTGGCCTAGATATTCAAGCTTTCTTTGTTTAATTGTATTTACGATTTTTTTCTCCTTTCCGATTCTTTGGATTACCTCTATGTTGGTGACATGTTCGGTCCAGGATATACGAAGAATGCGTCGGTACACCCACATTTCGAATGCTTCTAGTTTTCTCGTGAGCGTCTCCGTCAGCGTCCAAGCCTCCACACCATACAGTAAGATCGGAAAAATGTAGCATTAACTAGACGTAGTTTTAGGGAAAGAGACAAATCCCTGCTTATGAAGAGCTTTTTCATATTGCTAAATGCTGCTCTAGCTCGTTCTATTCTCGCCTTAATTTCTGTGGCCTGTCCCCATTTTGCATTTACGTTGGTGCCAAGGTATACATAAGATTCTATATGGTCAATTAGTATGTTACTTATCCGTAACTGTCGAGCAGGCTGTTGCTTCCTGCTTATCAGCATCTACTTTGTCTTCTTGAAGTTGAGGCTCAGGCCGTATTCCTCACTAACTGAATAAACTCTTTCCATTACCTGCTGTAATTCTTCTATGGTACTGGCAAGGATCACCGTGTCGTCGGCATATTTTATATTGTTCGTTAACTCGCCGTTTATTTTTATGCCCTCATTTGCATTTTCCACACATTTGTTAAATATTTGATCCACCTCTTTTGATCTGCACACTTTTAGTGAGTTCGTTGCCAATTTTTGCTTTTGCTGTTTGACCCCAGTATAGGTTTGCCACAATTCGAATGTCCTTGTCGTCAATACCTGTCTTTCGCAGAATATCTATCAATTGTTCATGATTGACATTGTCAAATGCATTTCTAAAATCCACAAAGCACAAATACACGTCCTTATCAACGTCTCTACACCGCTGTATAAGCACCTAGAGAGCGAAAATTGCTTCTCTAGTTCCAAGTGCTTTCCGAAAGCCAAACTGCGATCTATCAATATTTGACTCAAATTTATCATATATTCTTCTATGAATGATCTTAGTGAACGCTTTAGTGACATGATTGATCAAGCTTATAAGCCGGTAGTCATCACAGATCTGGGCATTTGGTTTCTTCGGGATTGTAATAAATGTTGACTGCAGCCAGTTCTCCGGGATTTTACCGCTATTATATATGTTGTTAAAAAGTTCAACTAGATTATCAAGGAACTGTTTGTCTGATTTGCATAGGATCTTTAATATTTCGCAGGGTACATTATCCGGACCTGCTGACTTATTGTTTTTTAGTGCTGCAATTGCATCTTCTATCTCCGATTTAAGGATTGAATGTCCTGTTTCTCCTTCTCCATATAGGTGATCATCAGTCCTGTCAGATGCAAATAATTTTTCTATGTATGATTTCCATGTTTCTAAGATCGTTGATGGCTCCGAGATAAGATTTCCATCACCATCTTTTATGCTGTTGGGTGACTTATTGAATTTCCTCTTGTTTGTCATTGATTTTATTTTTTTGTTCATATTGTAACTGTCGTATTTTCGTTCGTATTGTTCTATTTCCCTGCATTCGTTGGAAAACCATTTTTCTTTGGCTTCTCGAATTTTCGTTCTTATGATTTTGTGGATCTGCTGGTATTTTTCTTCATTTTTATTCTTGAATTTACGTCTTTCATCCATCATATCCATTATCTCATCAAACATCCATTCTTTCTTCTTCCGTCTGTCACGCTTTAATAGAGTCGCGCATGTTGTTTGGATTGCTTCCCTCGATTTATCCCATCTAATAAAAACATACAAATCAAATTTTTCTGTAGAACTTTTTTATATAATTAATAAACTCTCAGTCTATAGGCTTTTAAAAAATTATCTAGTCGTACAGCAGATATTAAAACTCAACAACTTCTACAAAAAAAAATATATATCACAGAGAAATTCACTGAACCACTTTATGCATTTCTCAGATTATAAATAACACAAGTACTCTTCATTGCATTGTGATTCACATAATACCAAAGTTCCCAGGATGGTTTATCCTCATCCTCAGTTGTGTGTTGGTTGCATTAGAGGACTATTTAATATCTGCGCGGTTTCAGATATGGTTGTGCCCCCATCTATATAATACAACGTAACAGGTAACAGAAGCCGGTATAGAGGGAGAGAAAGCTGTTATTATGAAAACAGTACTTAAACTGTGCCAGAAAGTAAGAACTAAAAATTAATTATTGAAAATGGATTTTTTTGTACTTAGTTGTGCTTTTGACTGAGAAGGAGATGTTTGTAATCGGTAATTTTAACATTGAAATAGCTTTAGAGTTGCTGATAGTCGAAAAAATCGAACAACAAAAATTACTGATATAAATATTAATGTTAGTTACCAAATAAGTAATATTTTCTATTGTGTAATGAGCTTTTCTGAACCCAAACTAATTTTTTTGGAGCCTGAGGTTGGATTTTAGCCAATATTCCATTTTTGTTTTGTGTAATCGCTCGAATGTTTTAAAAATATAAGACGTCAGTGATATACCTCTGTAGGATTCTGCTAGATTTGGATATTTTACATAAACAACAATATCATTAGCGACATCATCCAGTCAACAATATTGTAATTTTGTTGAAAACTGGTAGAAAATTTAAATTTTTTAAAAAACAAGAAGTATGTTATAGCACTGGCCATGTTACCTTCCTTGTATACCGTAGGCCCTAGATATAGCAGACTACCCTGCTATACTCCCAAAGCCGCGACAGCGGTATAAAACGGGAGACTATTATTATTATTATATTATAAAACAAGAATCTTTTATACCATAAATTATACGAGTATTAATCATAATGTCCAGCTGCATTACCACACTGTAAAAGAGTCTTCTTCTTCTTATATTAGTCCTTATGCTTGTTCTTGTCTGCAGCTTTCTTGTTGGCGTAAGCATTTTCTTCTAAAGTTTTGATATATTTTTTTGTTGTACATATTTATTCTAGATCTACGCATTCGTCATTGGTTCTGAATAAAATGGATGGTCCACATTTCCCTACATTTTTTTCTGGACAATTTTTGTATAAATTTCATTTAAATATTACAGTATCCACTATACTGATACAGCGGATAAGAAATACTGTATATGATCATTAGAAGAAATTATAATGTAAATACAGATAAGAAAAATATCAAAAGCACTTTAAAAGCACACCAACTTTAAAAATAACACAATAATAATCAAAATCATATTAAATCAACATAATACGCTTTTAAAAGTAAATAAACTAAGAAATGTACAAAAAATATATCCCTGTTTATTATTAACTCTCTACTAATTAAGTACCTTTACTACTTTACTTTATAAACAATGTTTAACAACAATCGATCGACCAACTCATCATCTTCAACAAAAAAACCTAATTGCATTACATAATTCTGTGTAACGGAACAAAAAGGACTCTCCCTCTTTACACCTACCTCTCGTATTAAAACCGGTTGCCTTATATCATACACACGTAGTCCGCAAGTTCACCTGTCTGTTGCCGTTTGCTGATTCCTGCTCTTCTTCTTGTTCGCCATCCGACATCCAACGGCCGAACTTTATCCGGCTTGCTATGCGACACTGCTCACTACCACTTGTTTATTTTAATATTTCGAGATGTGATCAAAGAACTTATTTGGTATCGTTCGTGATGTATATATTATTGTGATATTTAAAGTCTTGGTGCGCCAAGCAATAATTAGCTAATTAATTTTTTTGATTAATTAAAATTATTTAAATGATATGATTATGACTCTATCACAATTTTTAATTCTTTTATCTCAGGGTTAAATTCGTGCTTCAATATCTATGCTATTACATGTGAAAGGTAAGGTCCAGAGAATACCGGAATAATAAAAAACACATATGATCTAACACTATATATTGAAATAAAAATAATGAAATAATTCACACTCAAAAGTTTTCAATAAACAAATCTCATATAAGGATTCTCAAAATTTTGTTCTCCGTACGTGAACAATCAAAATTAATGGTACAAACAATATTAATTGAAAACTCAAAATCCCAAACTATTCTAACTCTCCTAATCAAATATTTATATCCTTTCTAAATTACGTGAAAAAAAATTTGTTATCAATTAAAGAAAAAAAACTGCAGAAAACAAAAATATCTCTCTCTGATGATGAGTGGTCCAAATCCTTGTTCCTTGTAGACTGTATTATCTCCTCTCAACCGCTCCCTATGTAATCAGCAATCTTACAACAGATTGTTGCAAGTATATCGTCCTTAATGATCTCCTTCAAAAGCAAAAATCATTCAAATTATGATAGCCTTTCTCCTCTCGATAAACTGAATCTCTCGTTGGCCCGAGTGAAAAATGACTCTTGGAATATCTTCTCTTTACGATAAACTGAATCTCTCGTTGGCCTGAACAGTGACTCTTGGAATATAAGTAGGAAAATATGACTTACAATATTTTGCTGCTTCAGCTTCTGTCAGATACACTAACTCCACAAAAACTCACTAACATTCAACACTACTGCTTGCTGCTTCTTGGGAACCACACGAGAACAATCACTGTTCGTCTTACAGACTTGGAAAACCAACTGATCCTCCTTTCTCTCCCCTCAATCTCGCTAAACTTTTTCCTACATACTTATCCCACCTTTTTCAATCTCCGCCAATCAAAACTCGTCACAATTCCCCCATTTTTTCATTTCGATAACAAACAAATTTTTACCTATACTTATAAATTTCCTAAAACTTATTTACAAATAATATTTTTCTATAATTCTTAAAAACTAACAAAAACCTCTTTCTATAATCCCTTCTATTGTCTTTAATCACTGCATTGATGTATTTTGAAAAACCCCGTTCAATTGTCTGTGGCTTTCACTTAAACTTATGCGGGTCACTCAAGTATAACAAAGAAATAATTTATGTATAGCTTACATTTTGTTTAGTACAGGAAATCCAAGAATTTAATAACTTTCCTTCTCCGAAATGTTTGTTGTTTATTATCCTACTTATCTGAAATATTTTAATGTTTTTGAACTTTGAAATATTTTAATCAACCCAATATTTTTCTCGATTTTACATATCATAACAATATATATATATATATATATATATATATATATATATATATATAATTATATAGTATTACGAGAACGGAGAAGGCCGAGAATTAATAATGTAACTGTTGATTAGATTACATAGGGCACCCAAAGTAACGCTCAGATCATAAGCCTTATCACGTAAGTCACACCATGAGGAGGGGTGGAGGAAAAGCTTGGGGTTAGATAGGTACCACTTTAATAATGAAGTAAGACTGGTTTGATCTTTGGACATGTGGATGTCACTGGAAAATAGTATACACATGTTCCTAGGGGCAGGGTTGATCACTGTTTGTGTGTATGCGTGTGTTTATTAAACAACACCTTTTAAAAATCATTAATTTTAAACAATTTGTATTACAAGCGCGGAAGAGGCGGAGAATTATTATGTTCTTTGATAGCATTGAAAGAATCTATTTAAACTTGTTAAACTGCTTGTTCGGGCTGTTAGGTCGTTGTCTTCTGAGATTAGTTCTCGGCGTTTCGCCAACACTAGGGGTTGGCATTCTTCTAGATATGTTACTGCTTCGCTTGTACGCTGAAACTGACTTACTGACGCTGAATCCATTTAAAAATCGTTAGTTTAAAAAAATTGTATTACAAGCGCGGAGGAGGCGAGGAATTATTACGTTTTTGATAGCATTGAATATGGTGTGTGTATGATTCGTGAAAAGAAGAAGGAGGAATTGAAATAAAGGAACTTAGGTTTTGCCCGGGAAAAGGAAGATTACTGTGATTTGAACGTCGGAGGAAGCAAGTTGTTTTTGTTCCATATCCTGCAGTGAAAATTAGCAGAGTTCTTGGCAAATAAGAATTGTGAAAGGTGTTTGGTGTCTGTGGAACGAACCCCAAGGATTGGTAGTAGTGGATAACGAAAGTACATGCTATAATAAACAAACAGGTGTATTTGGTACTAGTCGATTAAGTGAAAATCCTTTCGACTAGAAAGAAATTGGGTTCCTGTGAGATAGGAGTTTGGTCCAGGAGCTTTTGGAGAGACTGCTGTGACAGTGGACAGATCACAGTCGTAAGAAGAAGAGGTGCCCGTAGAGAATTAAAAGAGAAGAGAAGATAAATGCCCGAAGAGAAAAAAAAAGGTTAGTTTGCCATAGAATCAACAAAGACTTTCTTCCACGATCATAACTAGATCAAAATTAATTTGGTTTTTTTTTATATTTTATTCAGTGATTTCATTTCACTAGAAATATAATCTTTTAATTAAGATATAAAAAAGAATAAAAGATGTAATATTTCTTGAAAAAAAATTTTTGTCTTGATTTAATTTAAAAAAGAAAATACAGAGAAGAGATATTTTATTTGAATACAAGTCCAAAACATTATTGATAATGTGTATTGGAATTTTAATGAATTTGTAATTTTAATTTGACTGAGTCTAACTTTAATATTTTTTTTTATTCTTTTTTATTAAATTATTTGTTAGTTTAGTATCACAAAATTATTTGGTTTAATTTATTTTTCTATTGTCTATCCTTTCCTTAGAGGCAACTGAGAGCCTGAGGCAACTAAGGGCCCTGAGATCAAATTTTAAATTAAACATATAAAAGGTCCAAATTTGCATATCATAATAATATATAATATATCCATTTTTGGTTTGAATTATTTTTTTGCTACAGAGTACAGATCTTTGTTAAATCGACGTTTTCCCCAGGGAAGTTTTAGGGGGAAAGGTCGAATCTTTAATTTCACGCTAAGAATCTTCAATTAAATTAGACATATATACTAATGAAACACACTGTTATTCATGTAAATATTATTTTTTATTATCGTTAAATAAACATAAAATACGAACCGAATACGTCTGGCTCCAAACGAGCCCTTTTGAGTATTTGACACCATCGAAAATTAGCCTGTTCCTAATCAAACGATATCGCGTTTACCGATTCCAATAAACTTTTTTCGCCCGAAAGCCGGATATCGAAAATATGCAATTACATACAGAGCACATTCATCATGTTTGGTATTCGCTTTTTAATTTTAAACATCAGAAAAGTTTGACAAGAATCCTGTTTGGAATTTTCGTTTAATAGAGCGGAGTGGAGGCTTTTCGAATTGGTTTTTTGGCGTAACGCGACCCTAATGCAAAATGGTCGTCGGGATATCTCTTGAATAGCAATGAGAGAACACGGGTTTCAGGGTTCAGTCAATAATGTCGAATAAAATTTAAGTTTACCAGACGACACGTTTTGATTAATGATTCGCATTGAGCTCTTGCCTTAGACGTATCCAAGAAGTTACAGTATACTGGAGATTAATTTTTTTTTTGTAAATAAGGGTGAATAAAATGTCTTTTATAAATATGTATATTTATTCATTTATATTTTTAAAAATATAATTAACAATATATAACAAAAAATTGGGGCACTGATAAACGAAATCAGAAATGAAAATATAAGAGCCGAATTAAATATATTCTCTATGAATACCAGAGTTATTCATGGAGATACTATATACTTAATATAAATATAAAATGCATTAAAATGGATAGAACATTTTTAAAGAATAAACCAAGAGAGAGATTGGTAAGACAGGTTGTAAAATGTAAACCACGCGGAAGGAGACACGTGGAACCTTCCCAAAGACAGTAGCTCACCTAGAATTTTTCTGTAGGGAGGGGGGTCGATTGGACACCGAAATTTTTTTTATGCTTTTTTTTATTCTACCTCCATTTTGAGGCCTTAAAATTTGTGGGTAACAGTGTCGGAATAGTGGCCTGAAGAAGATGAAAAGACTGAGTACAGAAAAGCTCATATATTGAGTATTACTGCACGTTTTATATTTATATTTTTCAAATGTTTCTGGAGACCGTGAACAGTTCTGTTTGCTATTGCTATGCCTCTATTTCGTCGCTTGTCGTGTTTGTTGCGTTTACTAGCGATCCAAGATATGTGAATTCTTTTACTTGCTCAAAGGTATGGTTGTTAATTTGAATTCTCTGTTGGATATTTCGGGAGTTTTTAGAAACCAATATATATATTTGGTTTTTTTCTCGTTTTCCACAAGTCCCAATTCACTTGCCACGTCCGCAAGAATTCAGATTTGTTAGCATATATTACCGAAGATTTTCTACGCAGATGCTAACAAAGTAATGCTTCTATAGTTCTTACACTCCAGTTGATCACCCTTTTTATGCAACAGACGTTTTGTATCCCTTTAGCCACTCTTTTCGTACCAATTCAGTCTGCCATAGAAGTACAGATGTCATCGATTCCTGGGGCTTTTTTTCTCCGTATACAACCTGCGTCGACGGTTTTTTGATATGCTGTGTTTTCTATTTGTGGCCATTTCACACTCATGATCAAACCAATAATTTCTTTTTTCTGACTTGGTTTTGCTCAATATTTCAACCGATTTCGGTAACACAATATCTCGATTATTTGCCCATAGTAGGTGAGTGTCTTCTTTCTAAATTTTCTGTCCTTATTTTATCTTCTATTTGGTGTCTGTAGTCTGTATACATTTGCAATGTCGGGATCTTTTAGTTTATTAATGTCGATTTTTTCTCTTCTTTTCTCGATCTCCTTTTTAAAGTTGAAAATTCTCTCTTTAAATCGAGCTTTAACTAAATAGGTTCTAAAAACTGAGGCTTAAGTGCGCTATCTGTGTCTATGTATAAATACTTAAACGTTCCTAACAAAAACTAAGTACGCGGTTAATAAAAAAATTAATGCAGACAGTAAAAATGCTACAACACTCTAGCTAGATAATTAAAGTGACTCTCTTATTCTAGTAGATGATAGTCACTTATTATATTTCTTCTTATGAGGTAATTACCATAAAACCTCAAAAATTTCGCCTGTTTTGTTCGTGTTTCCATTCATACTAGTGAAAATATATAAGTTCTTACACACTAGATATTTCTTTACAGATTACTTCCAGATTTTCTAATTATCAGCTGATGATCCGCAAAAAATATTGTTTTAATTTTTGAATATTTATTGACTAAATATATATACATATTCATCTACAACTCAAGGTATACATGTTGATAAAATATTACTCTCATTAGTAATATATTTTTGTGAAACGTCCATTATATTTTTACACGCGAATGCGCCGTTTTTAATCTAAATGGCTCTACGCTATTAATTTTTTCCTTTAGAGAGAAACATCTAAAGAATGGAAAAGCTCCGATAAAATATCTCGAGGCACATACATTTATTTAAAGCAAAAAGTTGCGTTGTATTTCATGTTATTCGGCCGTAATTCAATAATAAATTTTTTCGTTGAGGAATTCGCCACGGTTTTCAAATTTTTAATCATACAAAGTGAGTATGTTAATTTTGTTATAAATATTCATATTGTAATTAACGTGACGTTAGATTGGATAACCTTCAAAGGATTGGTGAAAAAAAAAGGTAATTAATCGAAAATTATGTAGTCCGACCAAGAAGATGTAAGCTTTGTTGACAAAAAAACAAAAAAAAATATTTTTTAGTATCTGGCAACCAAACAAAGGGCATGTAGTGAATGAGGTACTAATTTAAAATCAAACGAAGCAATACAAAATAAATATACTTTTATGGTAAGGAAAAATTAATGTTTAAATACAATCTCTAAATTGATGAACTTACCCATAACTTTGTTTATCTCAGAACTTACTTCCGTGACTCAGTATCAATTATGTTGTATTTGCAAGTATGCGAACAAAAAGGAATATAAATTACACAAAACCATACCATATGTACCTTTTCATATATCAATATATTATACCATAAAAAATCAAATATATCAGCTGTATAAAATTAGATTTATATAAAAACAAGATTATACCATATAATTATCAATATAAATAAAAGTAGATCATATGATCCTAATGTTCTCTCCGGTCCCATAAAACAAAAATTCGCTTCGAATCTCTAGTCATATCTTTTGTTTTCAAGAAATCAAAAATAAACTTTAAGTTGTTTCTCCTTATACTGCTTCTCCGACCCTCCTGATCTCGTTTACTCTCGATACTAAACATGTGCGGCCTCGCCTCAAATAATTCTCAAAGAAAAACTTACAAATTGTGGATTTGAAAATCTCTGCTTACACTTAGGTTTTATGCTGCCACAAACAAATTCACAAACTTTCTTCCACAATTCACTACTTTATTTCTCAACGTAAAAACACCTTTTTCCTATCATAGCAACAACCTTTTATCTTGTAGTTCTATCTTAGCCTCCTGCTCCTGCGTTGTGACCTGTCTGAATATATGTTGGGCTAGGGCTAAAGTAGTACCGGT
This sequence comes from Diabrotica undecimpunctata, assembly GCF_040954645.1. Taxonomy (NCBI): domain Eukaryota; kingdom Metazoa; phylum Arthropoda; class Insecta; order Coleoptera; family Chrysomelidae; genus Diabrotica; species Diabrotica undecimpunctata. The sequence continues at coordinate 174,743,982 of NC_092805.1, forward strand.
ATTTTTTACAGTATAGAATGTTCGTATATATGGTTGTGGATTCTTCCTTTTGTCTCTCCTATGTATGTACGTAAGCAACTGGAACAAGGTATCTTGTAGAAACCATGGTCTTCATTGGGGATTTGGTCTTCTACGGATCTGACGAGATTGGACAACTTGGAGTTAGTAGTGAAGATGGTGTTGATATTTAAAGGGTTAAGAGTTCTACTGACCTTGTCAGTGATACCTATGATAAAAGTTAGAAAGATTTCGGGTTGATGAGGCGGCAAGGTTTCTTTTTTGATGGAATGAGGTTTAAATGTTTTTGAATGCTCATATTGATTTGGATTTTGTAGTAGCTGTTTTTGTAAAAGTGTTCGCCTTATTGAATTGATTTCGGATGATCTGTGATTGTCATCGCTACGTCTTATGGAACGGGAAACAAGGATGAGATTTGATGAGCATAAGGCTGTTGTTTCGAAATGTTCCATGTAGATATCTACTATTACGGGAGAGAGGGGAGATCCCATTGGGGCACCTTTGATTTGACGATAGAAATGATTTTGAAATGAAAAGTATGTATTAGACATGCAGTGTTTTATAAGAGGTAATGTGTCTTCTGGGATTTGATTAGTCTTTTATATACGTAGATTACTTAATACAACTTATATTGATGTCTACACTTGTCTTATTTTACAATGGAATAACATATTTGAATGCGAAATAATTCTGGAACAAGTTGTCAAAAATAAGTGATTCTCTTCTACAAACCATAATATATGTTTGTATAGATAGGACAAAAAGTAAAAAATGGACAAGTTGCAGTCAATAGGTTTAAACATATTTCCGATCTATTGATACCCCAAATAACATTGACAATTTGATAGATTTTGATGATCCTGTTAATCTTTGGGATAATTTAACTTCTTTTTAATTTACAAAAAAAAAACAACTGTTTAAGAAAATTTTATTTTTTCGAAGGGAACACCAGAAAATTAGTACGAGACGTTCTTCTCGACTTCTCGTAATCAAGTTACTGAATCGTCCTTATTCGAAAAGAAAAATAAACTGCATCGTTGCCGGTTTTTTGTCAACAATATTCGTTTGTTTTATATTTCTTGTACACCCATAAATATATCGAGGAGATAAAATCGTGAACTTGTAAATTGCATGACGAGAACGTGAAGGTATTTATATACTCTCCTTCTATGGCGTTGACGGGTTGCCATATTGTGCGTAGTTGCGGATGGTCCCTGATGGTAGAATGGTTTCAAGATGCCATAAGACTATAATTTAATAATATGAGGTCACCGAATTGGAGTACGTAGTAGTTCTGAGAAACAGCGCAATGTAAGGTGCTTTGTTGGTGAATGGAACTAGAAAAACCGGAAAATGTGATTTAGAACATTTAAAATAATCGATAAGTATTTTACTACAGAATTTATTAAATTTTTATCTATTTTTACTCTCAAATAGATAGTACCTTCATATTTCAAGCACCGTCTCTTGCATTTCGTAAACTTAACTTTGTCTTTTTGTTTGTTGTCTTTTTTTGTTTGTTTTTTGTTAAAAATGTTTGGTTCTACTCATTTAAATCTTTTTGTATTGCTATGACAACAATAAAACAAAAGGATAGCATTAACAGCCAACAATAGAGACAAAAATATGTTTTATAACTGCATCGTACATAATCATAGTTTTTAATAGAAGGAAGAAAGATAGACGCCATTGAAATGATCTGTAAAATGCGGGCTTTCCTGCAAAGTCCATCTACAACAATTAAAATACTTTGGACATGTTATAAGGGCTAACACAGAAAACATGGAAAGAATAATTACTATCCAAGGAAAGGTAGAGGGTCTAAAATCACGAGGAAGATTCCCAACAGGATAGATCGATCAAATTACAGGAATAAGCAAAAGACCTGTGCATAAGTTAAAAGAAATAATGATCATTTTGGGATCAAACGACTCTGGCCAGAGTCCGTAAGAGGTATTATTGGGTTAAGTGTCGGCAAGATGTGGAAGAATGGTACAAACCATGTAACTTGTGTGCACCCAAAACGAGACTTTTGGGAAAAACTGCAACAATACACACCGGGACTCCATGGGAACGAGTTGGTTCCACTTCTGCTTTATTCTGACCAGAGGTGCAACTTCGAATCGGAAATTTGGAAGACCATAATCACTTCCTGCCATGATGGCAGAACGACACTGCTTCATCGTAAGTCCCACGGCATTCTAGAAAGACATAACCGGACCATCAAAAACTACCTGTTTTGTTTGTACATGAAAATCAGAGAAATTGGCACAAACTGGTGACTCTTTTTCTGCTAGCCTACCGAATCTCCCAACATAAAGCAACTAGTTACACTTCAGCAATGTTATTGACTGGTCGAGAGATGAAGCTTCACGTCGATGTCCTAAATTACAATCTCTCAAACGGAGAGACAATCCCCGAGTATGTCTGACTGTTTAAGGTCCATGATTTCGCCAAGAATAAGCTACAACTCACCAGTAACCGGATAAAGGTTAAGTTCGATAAGAAATCCACTTCCGTTAGCTGGCTCTGCCGACCAACGAGAAAGAAAGATCTGAGCCACAATCTGTGGCGGCTCTGAGAGGGACCATACATGGTCACTAAAAAGATAAACGACCTTGTATATAGGGTGCAACTTATGCCATGTAGTCAGCCAAAGGTCGGCAAGCTAGATAGCCTGTGTCCTTATGAAGGGCAGAATCTATCGACATGATCGATTTAAGGGCTGTTTGTGACGAATACCCTGGAAGAAGGCTTCACGCTTACTGCTTTACCCCTAAACCCATAGAAAAACGTAAAAACATTATATAAGTGTATTACATTGTAGCAAATTGGATAATTGTTTTTATAAAATTTATTTATGAAATATTAAAAATTTTGATACTTTTGCTCACATTATATCTACGATTTTTGTCGCATTCCCCTTTTCTCTATAACTCACATGGAACAATTTTTATTAGGATACCTATTCAGCTACCGTGGTACAGAATCATTAATTTAAAAAACAAAACGAACCTAATTTTAACAGAATCGACAAAAAATATCAGAAAGGGGAGCACATAAAGTGATTTGTGGTGTTTTGAAAACACGACTCCGTCATTACGGTAATAGCCTTTGATTTAGAATTAAGGGTGCGCTCGAAGGGCGTAACAGAAAGGGGTATAGAAAAAATGTATCCTTAAAAAAATTTAGTTTTAATAATTTTTAGTTAGCTTATCACATTTTAGTCAATCATCAACAATTAGTCTTTTTTGTAATGTTCGCCTATTCTACTGGTCGGTATGCTATTTTTGTCTATTGGTGGTGACTCATAAAGTAGGACTTATTTAAAATTAGTTGTTTTATTAATTGAAGTAATAAATTTGGAAATAAAATAAGTATGATTAAAAATAAGAAAACACTTGGTTTAATTTATAAATGTTATCAATTCATAAAGAAGCTCACTTACTATTTTTTAAAATGTGTTAATTTGCCTGTAGCGATGGCAGCATATCAGGTCGGCGGCCGACGTCGCGACACAGAAGGTCGTGACGTGCTACCACTGCGAGAAAAAGTAACATCTTAGGTGCTAGATAGTAGATGTGATCATCTCAACTTCTGGTTAACTATTACTTACTGCTCGGGTCTCTCGGGATGGACCAACTCTTTGGTAGGGAAAAGATCTTTCTACATTGGTTATCCAGGAATACTTTTCGAAGGTAATTGAGGGCAAATTATTTACAGAACTTGACATACATCAATATGTGTTAACCAATTTGAAAATTATTAAAGATATAATAATAAGTAATTAAAATTTATAATTAAACAAGATTTAGTTTGCTGCAATAAAATAATATACTGTAAGGCCATATTATAATAGATTAATAAAATATATTAAAATCAAAATATATAAATAAATGCTAAGTACTTTTCCAAACAGTGACTTTGATAAAAGTTTTAGAGATTTGTGATAGAACAGACATAAGTTGGTATATACATAGCTAAACACACTGTATAAGTATGTCCACGTCCACGTTCCACGTTCAATGTCCACGTTTATACTATACTTTTAACTTTTTTACTTGTTCAACTAGATTATTGTTGACTAGTATGTTTTTCATCAATCAAACCTCTTCAAAAATATGCTCCGAGTACAGATTAAATATCAGTGGTGAAATTATGCATCCTTGTCTCATTCCCCTTAAGATTTTGATCAGATCTGTATATTTTCCATCTATTCGGAGCCCCGCTCATTGATTCGAATACATGTTAGCTATTATTTTTAGGTCTCCTCCGTCAATCCCTGTCCTCTTCAGCGCTTCCATCATTTGTTCATGCCTGACTCTATCGAAAGCCTTCTTGTAGTCAATCAGGCATGCAAAAACATCACAGCTGACATATCTACATTTCTGAATCAATATCTGCACGCTAAATAAAGCTTCCCTCATACCAACGGCGTCGGCGTTCACAACTCCAAATTGATTGGGCGCAATTTGTTCCTCGCATTTTTGGTAAATTCTTTTGTGGATGACTTTTAAAAACAGCTTTAGCATTGCTAAGCGTTTGTGCCCTCCAATTTAAAAACTGGCAGGACCCTGGTCTACCTGGCCTTTCGGCTATACGACCGTTAACGAATCCACTGCCCCTACGAGTCCGACACCAAAATGAAGGTGCCACGCCACGTATGCGAGACACGTTTCGTGGGGCTTTACCTTCCCCATAGTACCTGTGTTGCGACTACCTCACCTACCCGTTATCCCACCCACGGGCGGATAGGTGACGCAGGCAGAGGAATTTCCACCTCGCACGTAGACAGGTCGCCGCCAAGGAACTCTCCTCTACCACTCTTAAATCTCCTGACGGGTACGTACCGGGGCACCAACACCACGCTTGACACAAGGCTAAGAGAGGTGTGTACGGGCCCAGCTCGTTCAACCTCGCCAGGTTCTCTTGGAATGAGAGTAGAGTGGTCCCACGAGAGTCTCTTCTCGGATACTAGGAATGTAGACCGGTGACCGTGACGCCTAAGCGACCGTGTGCATTTCTACAAACCCGACACCTCAAGCGACGGCTCTAAACCTCTCAATTCCTACCCATTAGTCGCCTGTTACGACAGGCAGGGCCTTCTGACCTCGGCCGTATTCTTATCTCCGCGAGCCCAACGGAGAACAGCTTCAGCAGATGGTTCATTAGGCTTATGGTCCTATAGTCTTTACAAGCTTTTGGATTCTGGCTTCTGGTTTTTTGTGCAATGGTATGAACTTCGATTTGAGCCACTCTACTGGTGTTTTTCCTGCTTTGTATATTTCATTAAATATTTGTTATTATTTTTATTTGTTCTAGTAGCTTCAGCATTTCTGCAGGAATTTTATCAAGTTCCGATGCCTTTCCATCCTTCATTCTTCTGAAGGCTGCCGATATGTTTTCTGGTAGGATTTCGGGACCTGAATTTTCTTCAATGGTGGATTCTTGTATTGTTCTAAGGTCGTGAAAAAGTTTCTCCAAGTATTCCCATACTTTCTTTTTATCTGTTTTGGTTATGGCAAGATTGCCTTCATCATCTCTTATTTTTCCGCTCTTTCATTTTCGAAACTTTTCAGCTACGGACTTTGGGGACAAGATAGAAAAGATAAAGACTAATCAACGAACAGTGGAAAGGCAAAGACTGGTCTATAACACAACACTATCAAACATGCTGGACCAGAGATGGATGTAAATAGCATAGGATAGGGGACACGATTGACGAAAAATTGGGAGGCCTGGGTTAAAGGACGATGTTTTTTGCTGATTGGATATATAGATTTTTTATAGATATATAGATTTTTAGATATCATTTCCTGTATATGCGTTTACAGTGAAATATCCAGTATTCTTTTCTTTTTGTGTCCTTTATATTGTTCGTATGGACTAGGGAATTATTTACTAATTTTAATAAGAGTGTCTAAGTTCTGTGCATGTACGTCTATGACGCCAACCCTCTCTTACAAATCAAACCATTTAGACATCAGCGTACACGATGTGCTAATCGGTTAATGTCATCGTTTTATATTTTTTCTTCTTTTTTACCGTGCACTCAAGTGGACTAATGGTATTTTTCAGATGCATCGGTTCTAAGTAGATAAGTGCTGAGTAGCCGGAAATAGATTTGAATTGCCAGCGAAATATAGAGAGAGAGAGAATCCGTTTAGTCAGTCAAGTTATTCGCGTCACGTTTAAAATTTCTGTAACTTTCGGTGTGAATTTACAAAACTGCCACCAAAATGGATTCTGTATCTAATATGGGCATATTCCAACCAAAAAATTGTGAAAAGACTCACAGGGTGTTTCATTCAGTGTGAAGAATTCATGGTTGAAAGTAAGAACATCTTATTCTTCGTCTGCATCCACTGCTGCCATTTCGTTAATTGTTTCTCTTCTTTTTTGTCAAATTTCGTTTATCTCATGCACCATGTTTTCCTTGTCCCGCCCTTTTTCTTGCCTTTATTATATTTTCTTTTATTATAATGTTAGATAAATTATTTTGGTTTTTTCTTATTAAATAACCGTGCCAGCCCAACCGTTTCGCCTTATTTTTTTCTAGTTAATTATAATAGAAATCAAGAAATAATTAATCTCTTGATTTCTTTATCTATCCATTTTGGTGCTCCCAGCCATCTTTAAAATTATTTAATGTTCGTAGAATTATATTTATTTCATTTATTTCGAATACTTCGGATTTTTATTACTGTTTTTATCATCTCTCTGTTGTCCCATTCTCCATCGTTTAGGTCTCTCTTACTCATGGCGTCGTCTACTTCGTTTCTCCAGGATTTCTCTAGTTCTTCTTACATGTCCATACCACTTTAGTCTTTTTTGTTCTATATATGTTAGTCTGTCTGTTTATATTGATGTTCTTTGCTTTATTTCGTCATTACTTGTCCTATCCATTCTTGTTACTCTGCAGCATCTTCGCAGGCATTCCATCTCTGTTGCCACTGCAGTTTTTCTTGTTTATGATCCAATTTTCAGCCTCATATGTCATAATACTTCGCACTAATATTTTATAAATCTGTGTTTTTGTCTTCATATTTAGGTGTATATCCCACCATACTGAGTTAAGTTGTCGGATTGCTGTTCTTGTTTGTCCTAATCTTTGTGTAATTTCTTCCTCTGTTGTTGCCTTTTTCGTGATTATAAACCCCAAGTATTTGAATTTATCCTTTCCTTTGATTGTTATGTTGTCATCAATCTGTAGATCTTTATTTGTAGATAGGTACTCTGTTTTCGCGAGGTTAATATCTAGGCCAGCCTTGGTATATTCTTCTTGTAGTTTCTTCATCATGTAGCTGAGGTCGTCTTGGTCTTGTGCAATCACTACTTAATCGTCTGCAAAGCTTAACGTAGATATGTATTCGTTCCGTACCGGTACTCCCATGCCTTCGCATTTTCTTTTCCATGTAGTCAAGGCTTTCTCTAAGTATATTTTGAATAGGGTTGAAGATGTGGACCAACCCTGCAGGAGCTTTTTTGTTGTGGTGAAGTCTTGTTCCCATTTTAATGGACACTTTATTTTCTTTATACAGAGCTTTTGTAGCTTCTATGAGTTCCGTCTGTATTTCTAATTTGGACATTGCCTCCCATAGTTCTGACCTTGGTACAGAGTCATACGCCTTTCTCAGGTCCACAAATGCCAAATGTATATCTCTATTTTTTGCTTTTTTCTTTTCCAACAGTTGTTCCAATGTGTATATGTGGTCTATGCATGACCTTCCTGCCGTGAAGCCTGCCTGATCCTCCCTGATTTTAACTTTTATCGCTTGCTCTATCTTTTCTCGCAGTATCTTCCCATATAATCTTCCTATTGATGATATTACGCTTATTCCTCTAGTTTTCGCATCGTTTTCTATCTCCTTTCCATAATATATATGTCATATATGCCTCCGTCCATTCCTTTGGGAGCTGTTCTCCATTTATGGCTTTCTGAAATATCCTTTGTATCATCCGGTGTAATTTTTTTGATCCGTATTTTATAAGCTCAGGTGAGATGCCTCCAAGTCCCGGTGCTTTCTAATTTTTAATTGCTTTTATGGCCGTTTTCATTTCCCTATCTGTTATTTATCAATTTTTGATAAATTTTTGTATCGTTATATTTTTTTGCAAAAATAAGATGTTAAACCAACTGATTTAATACCAAATGCAAGGTAGCTATCAATAAGAGAAGCAATATTAAAGAAAAAATGCTGTAATGCAGAGAAATAAGAGGGTAATACTAAATATGAGATGGAAAGAAGAACGGCAAAAATTATCTGTAGATTAAAAAAATATAGAGAAAATAGAATCGCGATTTATACAGAAAGAAGTAACGTTTCGAACTTTTTTTTCAAGGAGTTCAAAATAACAGCAATGCAATAGGAAAAATATCTCTTTTTAAAAATAGCAATAATGGAAAATTAATAGCAGATATTGCTCTGAAGCAAATTTCTTTTGGCATCTTAAAGCACTTACTATTCTAATGGAATTAAGCCACAACTAAAGTTTAAAATAAGTTTATTTACGTTTCAATTTCCACTTCGAAAATCGTTGTCAAAATACAAAAAATAATAAATTAAACAAATTTTGTTTTTTGTTATTTGGTGAAAAATTCTTCTAATAATTTAATTTTATTTTACTCATTTATTTCAGACATATATTATGCATTTTAAAGTTGATGACTTTAAAATGACATTGGCAATATTGCTGAGTTGCGTTCCTGGGACGACTGTATTGTAAGATCATTCATTCGATTACATGAAATCAACTTTAACTAAAGAATATCCGTTAGAAAAATCATAGCATGTGATTCGTCGTTAAAAATACATGATGGGATTTTATGTAATTTATTCTGCCGTATAATATGATTTATAATAAAAACCTTATAAAGCAACTAATTTAAAACCATTTATTTCCATTACCAATAAACTTCCTGTGCAAATACGGTAAATAAATAAGTACATTACGAAAGATTGTAGAATTGAAAGAACAAAAATCAACGATGATCTATTTTAAGTCACGACCGAGACGGCACTATTTCCATCGTAATTTAATTTTCCCTGCAGACTCCCTGAATCAATCCAGCTTGAAGGTGCAATTTCTTGAACAGTAAACAGTGAACCAAACGAGAGTTACGATTGATAAGTTAATAATAAAGATATTGCTAATAGAAATTTGTCAATAGGTATTTTATAAAACTATTCTAAACTTAAAAAGAGGATGGCAAACCACATCAGTGTATAGCTTTATAATAACATAAAGCCATCGAAAAACACATTAATTAGAGTTTGCTGAGAAATTCCTTCTAAGGTTTACTGCTGGTATATTCACCAACAAATTTAGCTGAATGACGTTTAGTGTACTAAACTGTAGCATTTGTAAATTTATTGAAATCCCCTCGTATATGTGTTAAATTGAAATCCCCTTATGTATGCATTATAATAACGAAGAATTTTTTCAATGTTTCTTAGTTGGTATCTTTCAATTTAAATCCCAAATAATCTTTCGTTCTTTTTACGTCGCCGCCGTCGATAATAAATCATTTTATTGTTTGTTTATGTCACAGGCGCAAATTCTTCGATATTTCTTTGTTCAAACCGCCCGATATTGCGTTTTCAAATTAAAAATGTACGTCTTCATTTTCGTTGTGTTTCGTTTATACCCAAAGTGCTTTGTTTATTCCAACTTATGCGATCAATTTTTAAAGATGATTTCGTCACTTTCGTTGGAGCCGCGTCATGTCCAAATTCATCCGTCAAATTTGTGGTTTTCTGTTTTTGCCCCATTTTTATGGAAATATGTAGCAGTGAAAAGTAGTTTTGTAGCAGTTAATTGTTCAGTTAATGTTTTGAGTAAGGATTGGAAGAATCGTCGTTTCCATCCTCGTTTTGTTTCTCCCTGGTTGTCATCCAAGACTTTTTGGCAGTTTGGAGATGGATTTGTTCGTGTGTTCGTTACGCAGAGAGTGGAGTCCAGGTCTACCCCCAGTTAGTTGCAGTTATGGTTCCAGAACATTCAAAGTGTGATTTGATGAATTAAGGTAACTTTTGTTTCAAATTTTAAAGTAAAGACAGACATTTTTTTTAACAATAATTGCTTTCATAAAAATTTAAAAAATAGTAATATTTAATATTGTAAATTTTGGGTTTTGACTTTAGCTGTATTTTATTTGTTTTCAGTTTTTAAAATTTAATGTTTATGACAGCTAGCTTTATTATTTTCGATATTTATTTGTTTTGTTTGTTTAAATAAAAGGTTAATCTCTATGCGGTAACATTTGTAAGTTTATGTAATATCTCCAACTCCTGGAGATATTACATAAACGGATGACAACGTAAGACATGTAAGTTTTTTCTGTATTTTTTTTTTGAATTGTGACTATTAATATAGTGTTTTTATATTGTCTATTTTGTAACTGTTTGTAGTGACACAAAAATAAATGTAAAATTTTGTTTCCTAACATTTTGTTTATTCTTTTTTTAACTAACCCTTTTTTTGAGTTTCCATTTGGAAAAGATATGTTTTGCAATTGTTGTTTGCAAATATGTTTTTGTAATAGTTATAATTAGGCACCTTGAAGTGGCGCTTTTTATAAATTACTAGAGGTGTTTCCTGTTTTTTTTTATTTTGTCCCAAGAGATTCATGACCGTTTGTTTCATATTTTTGTAGTTGCCCCAATCCAACCCCCTTATCATTTACTTATCCACGACTCCAGCTCTCCTAACAAACCATGAGTGCCGTTCGCACAAGTAGCGTTTATTTTGCTTATCCTATCTCCACCCCCATAGTTTCTATTCCCCAATCTTCTACCCCCAAAGTCTAACCCTATGCTAGGCATAATATCTTCGTTACAAAACATACCAAAAACATGCAATTTTATTGAGGTTTCGGAGCTATGAGGCTTTTATAAAGACGGTTTTTTTATTCTCAAATATAAATTAGGAGATGTAGGCTTTTCAATTTTTTACTTTTTTTTTGTTTTTGTCGCTAAACAACACATACGAAACACAGGCTTACACGCTTCTCGTCCAGGGAATCGCCGGGAACAAGTAGTTTGAAAACGATGACACTCTGATACAAAACAATCAGATACAGAAAATTATACCAGTAATAGGTTTTCTGTGAAAAGATGATGTCTTAATATATTGTAGCAAGATTAAATAAAACTAGCGGTTCGAATTTATATAAATATATTTATTTATAGGTTTACAGATCGGTAATATCTTATCAACTAAACTTAACTCATAGAAGGTATGCTTATATATAAAAGTTATTATGTACTAGAATATTCTGGCGTAGTTTACCTCTAATTCGTTTGCTTGTCAGGTCGAACTCTCCAGCGGTAGACAGTTCCCGTCGCTTCTAGGACAGATCATTCTCGTCCCGGCCTGCAACCGTTATATGGGCTACGTAGAATGCATGTTCGTAACAATATATAGCTACTTGTCGTATTATGCAATCTTTAATGAAATATACAATCAAGGGAATATTTCTTAATGTGTCGGCAGCTGCATGAAAAATAATGTATATAAGGCGTTTCCAATAGTCATCATTTCTTTTATTGCATTTATATTCCCTTTGTCCTCCAAGTAAGGCATTGTCTACTACCATGTATCAATTACTCAGTTACCTATATATTCGCATTAACGACACAAGTGGAGGTTGCAAAAAAAATGCAAAAGCAGAAATTTATGTGGACGAGTGTGGATTTAAGGCAGACCGTTGAGAAACTAGTATCTCGATTTAATTTTCTAATTAATATTGCATGAGGCTTCCCTTAACGACTTAATTAGTGCTGGGAAAAAGCGGAATATATAGAGATAATACTGAAATTAACGTTCCTTTCATTGCGATATCGCTGAAATTTGTAATCACCATTTCCGGCGAAAGTTAAATAAATGTGTTATTCATAAACTACATTTTAAACGACTAAAGAAGGGAAATATCGATTCGTCTCATCGAAGCAAAAAGTGTATAACACCATAAACACTAGTGTTATGGTGTTATATACTTTTTGCTTAGATACTTTTCATATGTGTGCGAAGGCTCTTCGAAGAAAAAATAGTTGGAGTTAAAAATTAAAATAACAGCATGAAAAATGGATAAAGTTAAAAACATACCATACAAGAAAAAAAATCTGCTAAAACAAATAGAACTTTACATTAGAACCTTTGGAAAACTTTATGATACATTACATATCTAACATATCATAACTATCTGCCTAACGAAATAAAAATTCTGTCTCCACCACTGTTTAAAAATAGGATCAGAAAGCATTTTTTAACATATTGTTTTTACTCAAAGACAGAATACCTCAATACACCTTTATGACGTGTACCCAGTTTGGTCAGAATACTGTCGATTTACTATCTACATATCACATTGTATTATTGCTATTAAAATGTACTTTTACTAAAAGTTTTATGTATTAGTTTATTTAGTCATCGATTCGGGAATATTCTTAATTATTTGCACATTTTTGTTACTTCCATATTTCAAAGATTTTTTATGTGACAGTTTAGGTTTGTTTTTTTTTTTGGTTAGAGATTTTTTTATCTTAAATTTTTAATTTTAATTCTTCTGCTAATACTTACATATGTATATTACTTTAGCCAATATGGTTAAGTTAATTTTAAGTTTACATTATTATATCTTTTATTGTATTTTTTATACGGACTTCAAACTTTATGTAAAGTGGTCAATAAACGTTCTATCTGTCTATCTATCTATCATATACGATTGCTTTATTTTATATTTATTCATTCATTAAGCGTTACAATCAGTAGGGATGATAGCTAACGCCAGAGCGTTCAAAATCCTATTCTTGGATGAGGTCGATTATTACTCTATGTTATTTATAGTTTGATGTGTGGCTTTTACTACTGTCGCGACTCTTTTCCATTTCTGCTTGTCCTTGCACTGAACTTTCCAGTCTTTAACATTTTTATTGTTCTAATATCTTCAACATTATCCAGCCATCGTCTTCTAGGCCTTAGAAGAAGATGGCTAGCCTCTATACCTAGGCCATAGTGGTGTCTAATTATTTAGCCTTTTTAGCATAGCTGAGTCTCTGTATTAATGTGCTAATTTTTTCTCTCTTTAAGTCTTCTTCAATTTTGATATTTGCTTTCATTCTTTTTTCTTTTTTTATTTTTACCTTGGGGTCCAGTATCGTTCGCATTATTTTTCTTTAAAATTTCAGAAGGCTGTCTTCCTCTTTCTTGTTAACCGTGTTTGTTTCAATTGTTGATGTAACAACATGTCTTATATATGCTATTACTTTAAGTTAATTTGTAATAATGTTTTTGTTTACAAATTGTTGCTTTTAATATCAGGTTAAACACTGTCGAGGAGATAGAGTCTCCTTAGTTTAACGCCTTTGTTTACTGTGATCTCCTTAGAAGTTGGTTCGTTGAAACTTATCTTTGCTGTGATATTCTTTAAACTTACTGTTAGCATGTCTTAATTCTTCTGCGATTCCAAGATGCTCCGGCTCTTTCCTCATTTTCTTCCGACTAACTGTATCAAAAGCGGTTTTGAAATCTATGAATATTCTTTATAACTATGATCTCCTTTTTTTATAAATAGGCACTATAACAACTCTGTTCCATCATATAGTGGTGTGTTTTGTGTCCATATTTGTTATATTAGCTTGTTTATTTCTTTATGTAATTCTCTTCCCGCATATTTTATTAATTCCACTGATATTTCGTCTTTTCCTGCTGCTTTTCCGTTTAAGAGATTTTTAATATCTTTTTGTACTTTTTCTTGTGTTTCGGCATTATCTTGTACAATTGGTCTTACTTCTTCATCGCAGTGTGTTTCCCCGTAGTAAATAGCAATAATAAGATATAAAAAATAAGGAACTGAAATAGAAAATGGACAAATTGGAGGAAATAATGCTTAAGCCTATAAATAGGGAAGATTTATGGGCTTAAGCAACCGAGTAGCGAAATTAGGGAACGAAAAAATTAAGAACAATTTAGTAATAACTGGTTTTGATTCTTCAAATTCTTCCAACATAAACTGAAAATGAAAGGCAAAAATAAAGGAATAAGGACAATAGTACCACAAAAGATCATTATAGATAGACAGCATACAGAAAACTGATGGTAGACGAGACACTATGGAAGTTGAATCATAAAATTCATAAACTTGTTGGAAATGGAGGAAGACAAAATAGCGATGAACAGGATCCTCCCGTATATAATGGATTGAACTTTATAATGCTGTTTGTGAGTTTTTTATTTATGTATAACCCCACTCCATTTTTGGTTTATTTGTCATATCCACTGTACATAAATACATATTCTTCTTTTGTGATTTCTCCTGTTTTTTTTTTCATTTTACTAGATACTTGTATCGCAGCAATGTCTATTGTGTAGTTTTTTAACTCTCTTCTTTTTTTCTCTCTACTTCGTTCATCTTTCCAATTCTTAATAACGTCTTAATAGTCCACTTTACCATTTTTTGTACACTGATCTTTGGATATTATGTTATCGTTTGTTGTTTTTTCCTTGCTGTCATCATCAAAATTAATCTTGGCCAAATTCGTTGCCGTTGTCTTGAGTTAATTATGTTTTTCGCTAGTTTTTTGGATTCATGTTCATCGCTATTTTGTTTTTCTCCATTTCCACAAGTTTATGATCTTTGTGATTCCACTTCCAAACTAACAAGATTATATTAATTTACACCAACATAACATTGCCACTCTTATGTAGATATTTTATATATTCCAACCAAAAATGTTCCCAGAGATGCTCCGCGATCTGACTTAATACAGAAGAATTACTACAAAAATTACCTAGAAACGGCATTGTAGAACTCACAAATCATATAAACGCAGCATTCAGGCCGCAATACATACCAATAACATGGAAAATAGCAAACTAATCGTAATCCTCAAACCAGAAATATCGATAAATAAAGTAAAATCAAAATAATATCATTGCCACTATTTAGGAAAATGTAGCAAATAAGAATAAAATCTGTCGTTTCTTCATATCTATACATCTACATAGATGTGTAGTGATTATGAATGTTGCTTCTTTTTTTACGCTGTTTCTCCATCTCCCAAATAGGGATATTTTGACTGCAACGGAAAGATTTCGTAATATTATTTGTTTAACGTATGGCATTTCGACAGATTTATGAGATGTAAGTAAACAAAAAACAAGTTAAATTAAAATTGGCTCTCATAAAAATACTTACGCATATCCAATTTATCGGCAAACATCGATGCAGTTAATCGACTCGGGCGTCGCAAATAGAAATCTTGGAAACTGCCCTCATAGGCTTGCTGGTGGCACTCCCCCGTTACGTACTAAATAATTTAGACCTTGCCGAAGCTACATGACGGCGATGGTAGCTTTCACCATCTATGCAACGCATATCGACCATGTTAAGTTCTGATATGGTTAAGTGTGCACCAGGTTATACGTAGTAGGCCAAATTCAGGAGGTGTCTACGATACAGTGTCTGTATTTGGTTGAGCTTTCTCCCATTCCTGGGTATATTTGGTGATCACGTTCAATCGGGTAGCTGTAGCCGTTTCTGCGGTTTGTATAGGAGATTTTCTGGAGCGCAGTCGACTTCTGCTGAATTGCATCTTCTATATAATTTGATATTTTGTAAATATAGAGGAATATTAAAGAAAATATACTCAGTTATGATCAATATTGTATTTATTATACACTTATGATATCTTTGTTACGAAAAATGTAAGACTGGTCACATTTACAGATGTTACTGCAATAAAAATGGTATGAAAGTCATTCGAACAGATCACAGTCACCTCCAAAACATAGTGTACAAAATAAATACTTTTAATAACATATGGCGCATAAAAATTATTGAAGGGAAATCTGCCCATATCAAGTTCACTCAGAAATAAGTTATCCTCCAGTAATACTAAAAAAATTCCTCTTAAAAGCAAATAGCTAATTACCTAGCAAAACTAAAACATAAGAAGCGCTCTGTAGCACAACAAAGAACTACATTGGGAACTCCACATGGAAACATTTAAGGAAGAAATAAAGATTGTCGTAAGTCACGAAGAACGACGTCATAATCATATAAACAGTAAAGTGTTAGAATTGCTATATAATCAAACCTACGCACATCATATAGTACAATATAGTAATTTTTAATAGTTTTTTACATAATCTCTTTATGAAAATACTTAACTAATTTTCAAACTAGTTACGAGGCTCTAAACCTTGTTTTGCGAACACAAAACCATACTTTGTAACAGAACGACATAAAATTTAACTGTACAATTCTCTTCTCTAACATGCAAAAATCGACACCAGCTGGAAGAGATTCTTAAAACATATAACACGAATAGTACGGAGCTAACGGTGACTGCTTAGAATTATGTGGGACGTCGATTGGTAGTTACATAAACGAAGCTCGTAAAAACAACCTGTTAATATTATAATATGTTGTTATTAATTATGTTATGTATGCAAAAAAATACCTTAGTAATATTTTACTATCTAAAAAGTTTACAACAAAGTCTTTCCAAAATAAATTAAGTCAAGTCAATCAGAAATAAACCGGGTGCACCACAACTGACGGTTTCTATTTCAAGCCTAGCACTATGGTTCGTTCCAGGACGAAATTATAATTGCAATTAAGCATTGGCAAAATTTTATAAAACTAAATCATAAGCAGTTACTTAAAGATAAAAATACGTCTGTAGAAGTATTAAATCAATACCGTCTGAACTCTTGATTTATATGACCGAAATAAGCGTATTGTCCATTTGATTTTGTTCTAATTTACCACGTCTTTTGCCACACGCTGGTTTTTTATAGAACCATAAGTTATAGTCTCTAGTCCAGTATACTAAGATGTCTAGTGATATCAGCAGCTCTAATTCTAAGAAATCTATTCACCTGACTCCTTTTGCAGTGTGAATATACTTATCTCAGTATCCTTGGAGAGAACTTTCTGCTCTATCAGCTTGCAACGTCTACTCAACGATTCTCTTTTTGCATCTAGAGTCCACCCTTAAAAAATTTCAACAAACATTTCAATTCGAATTCCACTATTGTTCTACACGTGCTTCGAGTTATTCAACTCCTCATCCTACTTAAAGAATGAAAAAGATTCAAGGGTGAACTTAGATGCATGTCAGAGTAAAAGGTTATTCCTTGAGCTTGTTACTGCTTTGATCAAATAAGCCATATTATGACATTGGAGCACAAATTAGTCAAACTTTTCACGTCTGAATTGAATTCAATACAACGATATAACTGTTATTTCAGTACCTCTACCTCGTGAGTCGTTAGAGCTGATTCAGATTCAAACCGAAAATTTTAACTAATGTCTCCAAAATCTTCAAATACGTGGCGCATGTGAAGTGGTAGCTACACAAAAGTTTCAGGTGGGAAATAAGCATAATAAGCAAGGTTATGGAGAAATAACACGTTATAAGATTCTATTGATACCGATTCATACACGAAGCGTTTGTCGAATTATGCTCTTGCGACATATATATTATTTGGATTTTCGATTCGTGTATTTTTTTATTTTCTGGACCCATTTATCTATATATTTTTTAATTATTGGGAATATGTTGGTAGGTTTTTATACCTTTTTACCGTTGTTTTACCTAAATATTATGTTTATATGGGATTAAACCACAATTGATAATTGATTGTAATTAAAATTACATTTTTAACTAACTAAAGTTTGACGTTTCGATTTCCACTCCGGAAATCGTTCTAAAAAAGATTATTTTGTTGATTTATCTTCAGTCTTTCTCTTCAATTTTCTGGTTTGAGCGCTTGTCTCCAATAAGTTGCGTACCAATGATGGTTCTTCGATGTTCCCATATCCCCATTATTGTTGTTTTTTGAGGTAACCGTTAAGTTTGGGGTAAGTAAGCAGGATTAGCTGAGTTGTAAGCACAAAGCTGAATTTTGTGGGGGTTAAGTGTTACCTTCCATTTACTGTACTATATTTCGACGTGGTTCAGGTGCGATTAAATCTGATCATATCTGTATCTGGTGATGTTATTACAAGGGCAGTGTTAACTGCGTAAAGAGCGATATGTGTGCTATTCTCGGGTTGCTGTTATATATTGTGTATAATATCGGTGCAAGAATGGATAAGTTCCTTATGGATGTTTGTTTTAGAGACAAAGAAACTGTTGGAGTCTTTGTATTGAATAAGTAAAGTGGGCAAGACGAAAATAAACATTATAGAATCATGAACCAAAAATGAAGATACAGTGGAATAGTAATCCTTATAAAAGAGATTAATATTGATACAATTTACAATAAATCTTAAAATTTCGAAAAAACCAATACAAAATCGACAAATTTAAGGATCTGTAATGGAAATTAAATAAAAATAATTATCTAAAAACTCCCAAATAATTTCAAACGCATCAATCGTTGTTCCCCTTTGTGCCCTTCACATAAGACGATTTATTTTTCAACAACGGCATCGAAAGCAACGTACCTCTATTACAATGTGCTGAAATCCACTGATGCATCCCGAGGAATTTCCAAGCGTCTGCGCTTTTCTTCTCAATCCACGTGGTGATCATAGCGAGCTTTGGAATCACCGGTCCACCGCGCTATTGCCGCTACTACGAATATCTCAGAGTAGTAGGTGAAATCGTACAATTTTTAACTCTTCCTTCGGTTCGGGTCTTCTTGATTATATTAGAGTTTTATTGCGCTGTAATATGAATATTTTAATGTTTATACTATAATTTTTACTTTCTTTACTTTAATAGTTCAGAAAGATGTGATTTAGTTACTTTTGTAAAATATTTATTTTTGTTACCTTTACCTTATTGTTTTTCATTTTTATTATTTATTGTATAACACTATTGTGCAGAAACGTTGAGTTTAAGAAACTACAAGTCTTTGCAAAAGTTAGTGATTTCACTAGGGATAAATTTGTCTCTGAGTTTGAAGATTACTTAACTAGTGTTGAGTATAAAAATCTTAAATTTTTTTATATTTGTTGTCCAAATAGGATGTTGGCGTAAGCCAGAATGTTTGTAAGCCATGAAAAATGTAATATAGTACAGTGTTTTTTTCACATGTACGTCTGAATAACAGATCCAATAAATCACAAGTCAATACTTCTTTACTGGAATAAAGAGCTAAAAATAATATTATACAGTCCATTTTTTATCGCGCCAAAGAGCAGCATTTACGGTCATCAACGAGTAGTGTGTCCGAAAATGGTCTTCTATAAAACAAGAGCCTGCAAATTTTCAAATAGTTAAAATTGTTCACATAATTTTTTTGAAAGATCGTAAAATTGAAAGGAATTTACAATCACCTCAGCAATGTTGGTCGTTTCTTCTAATGCAATGCACACTTCTCCAGAAATTGCAAAATATAGGTGTGCCAAAAACAAAAAGACCACAAGATCACAAAACTGACACGCTTCCATATATACTACTTTCGCGGAATACACAGTACAATACACAGAACAAAATAAGCTTTTTAGAAAATAATGTTATTATTTATTAATTATTTATATTTTAAACAAGATATATTATAATAAAATAATTTAATAAATTAATATTTTTGCCTCTAACGCCACCTGGTAACGTATTAACAAAGCATATATTGCTTATTTCTGAGAGACCTATTATTTGAATATAAATTTAATTATTATATAAACTAAATAAGATGTTTAAAAATAATAATTGTATTTATATGAAATTATGTTATCATAAATCATAAAAAATCAGTAAAAAAGTATCATAAAAATTTAAACAGATAATTTAATATTGTTATTAATTGGATGCCTTTATGACTTTTAAATGTTAACAATCGTTACGAATCTAATCTTTTATTGACAAATATTCTTTTAATTTTTTATTTTCATTTAATGTCTGTATTTCGTTAGTTGTTTTTAATGAAGATTTTAATTTAAACCTGCATAGAATAATATATGCGAACCGGTATTTCGTGACGCTTTCTTGTAGCGCTAGTTCCGTGACGCTTTCCTCAGCATTTTACTATAGAGAGAAAAGTATTACAACGCGAGTATAGAAGCTTCGTTTTAAAAATCCCTTATTGGGACTAGTTTATTCTCTGGATAAATAAAATTTTGTAGATGTGTTAATAGTTAACTAGTATTTGGTATAGAACCTAAGTGGAGCTGTAGAGCTACATCATGTAGTTAGACTCGGTCAAATGTAGTTAATTAAATCTTTATTCTTAGCTTTGGTTGTGGCAATCTATGACTGGTTTCTGACTGATTCGCATGCGCAATTGAGTTTTGAGCGTTCGCGGTGTTAAAAATCCGGGAGTTTGACAGAACATTTGATATTAGCGGAGTTATTCTTACTGGTTCATGATCAGTCAGAAACGGATCCACTGGGTTTGTGGACTAGAGTGCGGATTTTTAGTCAGCGCAAGCGATATAGTGTCAGGTTTTTTATTTGTGTTCGTCTCGTGCAAGAAAACATAACAATAACAAAATATTCGTTACTAATCGAAGAAACATGAACATAAGGAAAGACTTTATATAGTTGCATTTTTTAATTCAACACTTATCTACTACTCAAAAAAAAATAAGAAAAATTTTAGTTTTTTTATACAATTTTTTTATACAATTTTTTAAAATGTTTAAAATTTTTTTATCCAATACGGTTACTTTACTGTGTTTTTTAATAAATTAAAGACATTTTAACGATGGATATGTTATTCACCACATTTAGAAAGTTGAAAAAGTTATTTTTTTTTAAGTATTAATATCTTACAATAAAATGACAAAAATATAAAGGGATTATATTTATACAATCATCTGAGGAACGAGACAACCTTTCATTTGTTTTCAAAAATGTGACCTTTCCGGTTATGGATTAAGGTTAGAAACTTTGGTCTGTTTTGAGGTTAGAAACAGTAAAAAATGTTCGAAAATCGTTCGAGGCGAATTTAAAGTTGGAAACTAATAACTAATCGCGCCGGCGCTTTCGGATCAGTTTACTGGTCCCAAACTTATCGAAAACTAGTCAGGGACTCTCTCCGCGAACAAAACTATTCGCCATATTCAAGCCATTTTATGCATTTTTCAACTACAACACTGCATTTGTGCATGTCAACCTTTTCAAAACCTTTGCTGCACTTTTTCAAATGTTGTTTTTCCTTTATTTTCTTTGCTTTATTTTTATTTATATAATTGTATTTAATTGGCATATTTCTTAGCAGTTATTTGTTATACAATTTATTTTTGTACAAAACCTGAACATTACCAATGTTCTTTATTGGCGAAAGATCCTTTTTTGTATAATCATATTCTATATTAACTTTAGAAAGTTGTTTAATAAGAATGTTTCCTCCACTTTAAGCTATTGTTTTACCATGCGGATATGCAAGCAGTAGAACGCGGGATGGATGAAGCGGGTGGAAGGAGGCGAGTGATGTTTGACAGAAAGATTGAGAGAATTCTATAAAACTGTTATGAGACCATCTATGATGTACGAAACTAAATGCTGGCCAGTAAAAAAGCAGAAGAAACAACGAGTGCATGTGGTGGAAATAAGAATGCTTAGATGGATGAGAGGAGGGACAGAAAAGGATAAAATTAAAAATGAATATATTAGGAAAGTCTAGGGGCGGCATCAATTGATGCTAAAATGAGAAAGCATGAGTTAATATTGCTCGTACATGATCATCATCGAGACGGTAACAGACCAATATGAAACATTTACTGCTTTGTTCGTTCCTGGGAGGAGCAGGACAAGCCAAATAAGACCTGGTAGGAGATAAGGTAGGTCATATTTGTGAATAGAATTGATTTTAGTATGACTCACGATAAAAAAATTATGAAAAAGTTTAAACAGGAAAGCAGATGATGATGCTGATGCAAGCTTATGAATGATTCTGATGCTATCTGAAGCGTCATTATGAGTGAGGTAAATAAAAACAACTATTACAAGGATTTTATATCTAAATAACCGACAAAGAACAAATTAAATAGTTTAATTAAATATTTTAATTTTTCAAAAATTGTATTTTGAAAAGTATTTCCGAGCTGAAAATCGAAACGTCAAATAGAATAATAAAAGTAAAGCTTTGAAAACATGAAAAAATATTTGTTAAAAATCTCAAAAGCTCACTCCCAACAACCGGCAACACCGAGCTACGACGTGAACTTCACTTGTTAGTTCCGAAATGAACTCAGTTTCTCCTGCCTGTTCGTCATAGGAGAACATCGTCCCACATTTTTGACGTCTCGCTTTTGTTTCGCGAAGACGCTGGTTCTTATTTTCAGTTTTTATCCTCAAGTTTATCGAGTGCTGTGTGACACTGCAATATTTTGTTTTGGTTTTACCTGTGATCTTGTGCTTTCTTTGGTTTTTTTTGTTGTTTGTGTCGTGCAGAAGTGGAAGACCGATTTTTTTTTGTTGTGATGGATGCCGATTATCTGTCAGTTGTTGGAGCCAAAACCTGTTTGGATTAATTTGAGATACAAAGCTTGACAAAAGGTAAGGAAGACATTTTGATATGCGCCGATTTACAAAAAGTCTTCAATGTACTTGGGGAAAATAGTTTTTATTAAAGACTTGATAAACCAAAAAAAAAATATATTTTCTTGGAAAATAATCACTGAGCGTTGCAAAATATTTTGCTTAATTTTTCGAGTTTTTAAACCAAAAGTCAAAAAAGACAATGAGATGGGGATCACAAACTCTTAACTGAATACATATCCAGTCTGCAAGCCAATTTCTTCATTGCTCTTTGTGAAAGATCAACAGATAACAAGATAAGAGGATTAGACAAATAAATAACATTTATAGAATCTCTTCCCATAATATATGATGTACTCCTGCTAGAGTTCCATTAGTACCGTTTTCAATTTCTCTAAATATTTTTACACTCTTAAGTTCTAAGAATTGGCCGCCCTAAAAACTATGTATAAGAACTAAAAATATTTGGAAGATTTGGTATACTCCTCATATTATTAACTGTAATGTTCTAAAAAAATGAAGTAGAAAGAGCGAAAGTAGTGATGAGAAGTAGTAATGAGAATTAAATAAAAATATGTTTCCTTTCAATTTATATTTTTATTTTATACTTTATTTGTAAACAAAGGAAATTTTGAAACCCCTACAATGAATAACTTTCTGTGCTCTAGAATTTTCTACCAAATATTTTCGATTTTTCACACCTATTTACACCGTTTGAAAATTATGTACCACAGTTTTAATGACAGAGCTGATAATCCCAACATAATCTCAACCGCAATGACGAAGAATTTCGAAATTATTTGAAATTTTCTTGTTCCAAATGTTGCAATTTTAATTTTAATAAAGCCATAATGTGCTTTTACCTACATAATTTGTTCAGGTATAAAATATTATCATGAAGAAGCACCTTAGAAGTTTGTTGGAAATGATTAAAATTTCCAATGGATATAAAATTTGTCATAGTTAGTTATTTAATTAGTTATATATAAGTCACAATTTTACTTAAAAATTTTGTTATACGTAATTTATGTTGCTTTCTGAACATAAAATGACCTTTATATAACATATAAAGCCATCAGAAAGTAAGAATGAATATATATGTTTAATCTGCAACTCGTTGGTTTTCTCGCTTTTGTATTGGGTATGTATATTACCATAGAAAATAAAAGCAAGAAGACTATTATAAAACTCTATTTAAAAAGTAAAATCAATAAACAAATTATATATACATAAATGAAAGGCCATATAAATCCCTTATATTTTCAAATTAAAATATGTATGCATAAAAGTTAAAAAAAATATAGTTATTCACAGCCCTGATTTGCTTTATAAAAAGAAGAATGAATTAGCGTAAAATACAGCTGTTTTCGAAATATAATCCGGCAGGAAAGATCAATGACTTTTACAAGAATATTCAGAGATAGAATATATGTAATAGACTGTTTGGCTGTCGTAATAACTTTGGACCAAGAGAAGCTGTATATAGTTTCACAACTCTTTCTCAGAAATGCGGAGACCAACAAAAAGATTGTTAGGTGGCTTTTATAGACTATGTGAAAGCTTTCGACACGGTTAAGCATAACATTCTCTTGGAATCTCTAAAGCGAAAAGGACTCGATAAAACAGATATTACCATAGTGAGAAATTTCTATTGCAACATTGGATGGCTCTGATAACATTAGATGAAAATAGCAATGATGCGTAACAGATAGGCAGAGTAAGACAAAGCGTCTACTTTCAAAAATATTATAAATAAATGGCAAGCACGTCTAATTTTGTGTACGTGGAAAGGTTTGGCTTGGGATCATGTCCATTAGCTACAGACCATATTAATGACACACCACTGACCCTAAATTAAATGTATAGTCCGTCTAGAAAGTATCCGGAAAAAAGAAAGCAGAATTATAATTTTACGGTATTTATTTCTATCACTTAAAATATAAAATTTCAACAAATATTTCATCTCATTTACTTATACAACCTCCATTTAAATCTAAACACTTACTAAACGTCCAGGTACACCCGATAGTCCGATAGTAGGCCAAGGCCATAATTTTCGGTAATGGTGTAAGACTGACCGAATCAAACCTGTTTTATCTCGTGGCGCTGTTCATTCCCCTTCAGTCTCCATATGTTTTCAGTGGGGCTAAGATCTGGAGATGCTGCTGGCCACGAAATTGTTGCTTCGTGTTCTTGCATCCAAGCTTGACTATATATATTCTTGCTGAAAACGCCACACCTCTGGATATAAAACATGAGCCGTTTCAAGAAGAAAACCATTTGGGATGTCACAATAGTTCGCACTATCAACAGTACCATTACCTATACAGAGAGATGTAGCACCACGCTGAGATATTACTCCCCAATTGGAAATTTGAACGCTAACATTTTTTCTTGATACTTTTACATGATTTGCACCAACCTGGAAACAACTTTCATCAGATATAAAGACATTATTAAAATTATCTTCTCGAAAACGCTGACAAAAATCTATTCTTCGTTGCCTTTGCAGAGGTATCATTGTAGGGATTTTTTTTAGATTCCTTGATATATAGCCTTGCTTTTTCAGTGACATTAAATTGTTTCCGCGAATCTTCGGGTCTACCAGAAACTGGTCTATGTCTCATATCTATGCCATTTTTTATCCTCTTTATTGTCTCATACACTGCACTTTTTCCGAGTTCAGTCAATTGCACTAATTTTTTAACGTTTCGAACACTCTTTCTATACAAATATTCCACCACTTTTCTTTTTTCTACTTGCGACATTATTTCACAAATCTTAAGTCTGTTTACAAACAACAATATTTGACAGATGGTGTTGTCATGCGATTTTGTCCATAACCTACTATCGGCACAACCTACTTGATGCATTTCTTTCGTCTTAAAATGTTACAAAAAGGAAATCTATTAAAATTAGGAAAAATATAAAATTCCGGATACTTTCTAGACGGACTATATTTTTGTCAAATAAGATATATTAACTGAACCCACAATGTTTATGTTTGTACAATTTGGATAATAACTCTTTGGATGATCCCATGTGTTTGGTATATTCGAAAAATATGTGAGTATAAGTCACCCACACTTAAAGGGGATTTGGAATACTCATGTTGGGCTTGGAAGTAACCATGATGAATTTTAATTCTTGTAATAATAGAAGCATTCAATCTGGAGAAAGAAAAAGTTTTATGAGGAATGCTATTGGACAGAGTTGGATAAATTGAATTATGAGCCTTAATTATACTTTTAAATAGTTTCCCATTTATTCCTGGCATCTTTCTTTATTAGTGGTAATTGTAGTGCAAAACAAAACAAAGTGCAAGTATCATGCATTTCAAAATCAAGTATAGAAAATTTTTTCTTTTCCGTAAAGACAGTTTTAAATCGGGATTTTTTCTACTTTACTAATAGCTAATTAATCGTTAGCTGATGAGTTTAAGCCTTATGTTCTGATGACTGTTTCTTTCTTATATAATAAATTATCGCACACATAATGATGGATGTAATAATTTTATTGCGCAATCGTAATTTTCGCTATATGATAATTTGAAAATTATGCAGAGAAACAGTTGGATAAATTTAATTAATTTTAATTCCATCCATCTTTAGCAAAAACGTTAATGTTTTACTAAATTCAGTCATTAGAGATATCATTAATTAATTAATTAATTATGTGGAATACATTGGCGATGTGGGTATGCAAGTTTTCGTGCTTGAAGAGCAGATGAACTCTGGACTATAGTTGATTTGCAAATGCAGGATAGAAACCCACATTTTCTTTGCAGAAGGTGACAATGTGTCTTTATATAGATAGAACTGGTCACAGCAGTAAAATTATAAATATCAATAACTTCTTAGCCGAAGGGACTAAGTCAGAATTACATGTCCCAGTGGCGAAGTACAAATAGAAAAATGTCGATAAGCCACTATATCGTTTTTTTTTATTAGATAACATCATTATTACTACATTCGTCATTTCTTTAAGAAATTATGATGTAGAAAGGACAGTTAAGATTTGATTTTACGTATAGTGTCTCTACTATTCGGTTATATGTATTTCGTTTTTATAAGTCTCATCAGAGCGATTGGTGTAGAAGCCTTGAACGTTTAGAATCCCCATGTCGTTCCAAATCACCATCGGTTTACCTTAAAAATCTTAAAAGATACAGATTTAGGTATTATTCTGAATTTTTTTTGGCGCCCTTAGAAATCTTCGGTTTTTGTTTTTATTCTCAGATGGCGCCTGTAGCGTCCGTATGAAGTTATGTTATTATTTCTTTCTATGGCGCAAAAGATTTGATTTTACGTTAAGGGCTTCTACATCAGTCGCTCTGATGAGTCGTAAAAAGGACGAAATATGTATGAGCAAATAGTAGAGGCACTATACGTAAAATCAAATCTTAACTGTCCTTTCTACATCTTCCTTTACTCGTTTATTTTGAGTATAAGAAACCAATTCATGAAAAGTTCTTACCTAGGTGAATCGATATGTCGTATAATGCAATTTTAGATTCCCTATGTCGCTCCAATTCACCGTCTGCTTGTCTTGAAAATCGTAGGACGCGCAGATTTAGGTATTGACTTCGAACACCTACAAATCTTCAGTTTTTAAGTTTTTGTTTTTTTTTTTTTTTAAATTGTGATGTATTGTTTTTTCTATTATCAGACTTGGGCAAATACTTATGCATATTCAAACGTACTCGATAAATATGCACGTTTTTTGTCATTAATATGCAAAAAATTGGTTGTTGTCAATAATATGCAGAAAAAATTATTAAAAGTATATTTGTTATATCAAATAGGTAAGTAAAACCAAAACTAACAATAATTGTACTTTCTACACTTCAGATTTTTCATAAAAACAGTAGACAATTTATAAATAGCAAAACTTCTTTCGATATAAACTGATGTCGTAGGAACGTATTTGAGGGTGTTTAGAGGCATTCGTTCCCATTAGATGTTTCCGAAAATTTTCCCTAGAAAATATTTGCCTCTTGAAGAACCTTGGGAAATACTACATTTTTGTTAATGGTATTTATTTTTATAAAATTTGTGCTCCCAATTTGTGTTCCCTTAACGTTTTCATAAGAAGAAATACATATTTTCACTAAAGCAACACATTCTGAAAGTGGACTGTACGCTTTTTGTAATTTATTGAGTTTTTCGGGTACAAAAGCATAGTATGCTTTCAGAAAATGGATTTATTGATTATCGATTTAATTTTTAAATGTTCGTCGAGCAGAAGAAATTGCTCGACTGTTGTCATCAGAAAATTCAAAAATTAAACTTTTAATATCTTTAAATTGAATGGGAATGAATTTAGACGACGTGTATACAAAAATAAACGACGAAAGGAACACATTTCGTCAAACTTTCCGTGTATAAATTGGTATCTACGGACTGTTTATAGTACATAACCTTATTTATGTATGCCCTACGTCTTTGGACAGTCGGGTAAATCCAAACTCAAACACAGAAAGCCAGCGAATGCGTCCTGCTATTTCTACTATTCTAGTGTAAGCTGCAAAAAGCGCTGCCTATTTTGGTAGCCTTAAACGAAAACGACTGTCGTTTTCTGTATTTTTGAGCTGTACGAAATGTGTAAAGGATTTACAAATTTCAGTAAAAGGTCTGGGAAAGCTTCAAGAGGTGCCACCTATTTTGGTGACGATGAACGAAACACGATTTAAAAAAATCAGTTTCTATCCTTTTGAGTTATTCCAAAAATGCAAAATTCACACTTCAGCAAAAGCTTTGCTATCGCTATGATGATTTGAAAGACCATATATATAGCGTCTCAGTACAATTCGTCGAAACTTCCGTGTATGAATCGGTATTATTAGGATCTTATAACGTTATTTCTGCATATACCCTGCTTCATGAGAAATCCAGGAAAGATACAAATTCACACATAGGCGGTCGGACAATATCTCTGATTGAATGTCGACCGTTTGTGTATGAATTTGCATCTTTCTTGGATGTTATTTGCCCGGATGTGCAATTTTGCTGCAAACGGAATAGTAAATCTTGTCAGAGTCCATATAATAAAGCTTCTTGTTATTTTCTAATGTTTCTAAAATGCTGAATTTTATCTATAACTCCTAAAATTTCCAACAACATATTTGTATTTCCTTATCTCATAAGGTCATTACAGGGATTATATTGTTATTGTTATAGTGTGAGATACCAATAAGATTTAACAGCACTATTTATTTCCATTCAAACTACGAATATTGGGTATTTCTCCCTGATATTAAATGGATTTTTACCTATTGTAAAATACGATGAACCTTTAAATGGATTTAGATAAAATATGCAGAAAGTTTAAATATGCTCAGTGCACATTTGCCTTAGTTTAATCATTATATCGTGTTTCTAGCATATTTCTTCCTCTGCTGTGACAGTTTTTATGTTGCCAATTGTTAGCACCAGAGAACTTTTGAGTAGATTTTATGTATCTCGTTACACTTTATAAAAATCGAAGCTAATCCATAATTTACCGATATATCTGTTATTCATTTTTATTTTCTGCACTCACAAACGCATGAATTCTTCATTGAAATATCTTTGAAAATTCTTTTTCCGACAGCATCGATACATTTTTGATGTATTCTTTTTTTCTGAATTCAATAAGGCGTAGATACATTTTTAAATGACTTCCACTATGTACTTTGGTTGAGTTTTTTCATTAGTGTGCTGGCAATTCTGGTAGAAAAGAAAGTAGCAGCTGGTTTACCACCATCTTCAAGTCTGTTAATGTCTATTGTTTTTCATATAAAGTGTTTATTTGCAAACTAAATGAGGTATTACGTAGGGTATACTAATGTTATACTTCATATGTTTCGTACATTGCACAAAAATAGAAGACACAATGTATTTTACCTTCATCTCAGGTATTATATTAATTATACATAAAATGCATACTGTAAATTAAAAATCCTGTCCTTCTTATTATAATTTCAACTTCTTTTTCTATCGTAAAATGATTATTTCATTCCAATGACCCCTGCGTTTACAGTGTATGAAAGTAATATGCTGTTAGGTTAGTTGCTTTTAGCTCTTATCGTTCCGTCAGAAAATATTTGAAGTTGAAGAGTTTATTTTAGTGGACCTTCAATATTGATTCTTTTTGTTTATCGACTGTCACTTTCTAATAAAAACATACAAAGGTCGGTTGATTTTCTCTTGAAATTAATTTGTCGGTTAGATTTTTAAGAAAATAAACGTTGACGATTACTTATGATAAGGGTCTTGATATAAACGTATAGGAATCTTCTCACATCATTTTGAAGTATTTGGAGAATGACGTGAAGGTTTAGAAGAAATCAGCGGCGGCTTGAGAGTCAATCAGTAGGGGTGATCTACTGTAAAATGGGGAAAAAGAGTTATATAACCTATAGATTGAACACCAGGAGAAATATTGACTTGCTTTTATTTTGTATTTAACTTTTAATATTGTTTTTTTTTTGTCATATTAAATTAAATTGACGGGTATAGTGTATAAAATCATACACCATACATCAGATAATACATCTCTGTATTTTCAATACTCATAACAATTTCTCCATCATAATTTCGAGCTACTAGGTTTTCTGGATATGTATTAAGTTTGAATAGTTTCAAAAGTTCGAATAGCTATGATGATTGCCGACCTCCGCCGCGGAGATGGCACTTGAAGAAGAAGAAGATTAAGTTTCAGCTATTCTGATTCTTGTGAAATTATTTTTCAAAGACTAAACAACTTTGGAAATGGAAAATCTTCCACACACAGCACTTTCCTAATGATATATTAAAAAATAATCGGTCTCTCGAGTTTATTACATCTCACATCTTAGCTTCCAACGTTTGCTTTCGTTCCAGTCATCTGCTTGTAGACGCCTATCCTCCATTGTACCATTTACTTCTTGTTTTCACAATCTTCTTGGTCTTCCCCTTATCCTGCGGTTGGTAGTGATCCACTGTAACATTCTCTTTGGCGATAATTTAATCTTTCATCCTTTCGACGTGGCCACATCATTTTAGCCTTTTGCATTCTATATCGAGGATGTAGTTCCCGATTTCATAGTAGCTCTACTTCAGTGAGTTTTTATGATTATTCAGTATTTAGTATGCAGTAAGCTTTTGTTTCATGTTATCTATGTAAGGTTTCTAAATAACTATTATTATTATCCACACTCATCACAAAACTCACTCATCCCATACAACTACGTTATCAAAAAGATTGAGGTCTGGTGGGACTCTTTCCGTGTTATCGAGCACTAGGTGACTTGGTATGCTGGAGGATCTTCAAAAAATGTTCGTACACATCTGGACTGCGTGAGAAGTACAGCTTTCTGCATGACATTATAGAGATGTTTATGTAGACTCAGCTGTGTTATGTTCTCTAGGAGGTTTTTTGAAATAACACCAGTAGTAGATAGAATAATAGGTACTGTCTGAGTACTTTCCTAACACCAAATTATTGGTCTTGGGTATCGCCACATTAATAAGTGTTGTTTACCTAGTAAGTTTATTAACTAGTATGATATCCGGGCTATTATGTGCCACTGGTTGGTCTGTAAGCACAGTGCGGTCCCAGTATAGCTTGTAATTGCCATTTTTAAGCATTCTGTCCTGGACGTTTTGATAATAAGGAAGATGGTCGGTTTGAAGAAGTCCCAGTTTGTCAGCTAGTCCTTGGTGGTCGTTAGCGTGGCTCGGTGGTAGTCATGGCGTTCGTTATAGTCAGTACCGATAAACGCCTGGCAATCCCCAGTGAGATAATCGATGGTTTCTTGGGCTTGGCAGCCATATCGGCAATTGTCATTTTGGACTTGAAGATCTTTAACAATATATTTAAGGTAATTTTTGTTGGAATAATCTGATCCTGAATGATAAGTAGGAAACCCTCAGTTTTGGGAAACATCTTTCCTGATGTCAACCAATAGTTCGACGCTGTATTGTCGACATATTATTGGCTGATCTCATTGCCATGTCGCCCATGCAGAGGTTTACACATCCAGGTGCGCATTTTTTCTTGCTTATCTAGGTGCTCTTGTTGTGCTCATCTGTGTCCATAAGTCCTCTTCCCTCTTGATTTCGAGGTAATGTTGTTCTCTCTATTGCACTGCGCGGATGGCGGTTTTGCGCCTTTGTAAGAACTGTTCCTACTTTTCGCTGAAGACTCTCTATATCCGTTTTTGACCACTTTATAATATGAAATGAGTACCTCAGCGCGGAACAGGAGTACTTTGTTAATGCCTTAAACAAATTTTTACTATTATTATTATTATTTCAGTATTCTTTATTCTATCTCCTCTTCTAGTGATTTGACATTGAATGGCAATCAATGCATTGAAGTCTGCTAAGTTATATTGAAGGAATTCCCTTTTAACAATTCCATGGTCCTAAAACTTTTAGTGCTGTACCCTCTGGGAAAAAAAATTCGATAGGCTTTCTCCAAACAACTAATAGGCATTACGTCAAAGTATCCAACTAAGTTCGGTTCGGTTTGGCGTTAGAATTTTAGTAATCGCTTGAGAAATTATAAAGATTACTCTGTACGACATACTGGATACTGGATACTAGGATACTGTGTTTTGTCAACCATTAAGAACTACACTAGATACATGAAATAAAAAATGGTGAATAATTTGGTATACTAGATGAATAAAAATGTGCTACTAGATTTAATTCACTAATGTTTTTGTGTATTATTACGCTGATGATTACTACTTTTTTTTAATTTACCAACTCGTACCAATACCAATCGTAAAACTTTAAATAACAATAAATATATTGTTAATAGTTTATAGACGTAATATCCTGTAAAAATGCCAATTATAAATTTATACAACAAACAATCGCATGATTTAGTGATCATAAAAGTGAAATAAATATTTTATACCACTATTGACTCTATTAGAAACATTCTTTTGAAGCCCATTGGAATGCCCATAGTATTAAATACCTACATTCATGGTGGCAATATCCTCAGTCTTTAAACCGAAGGTACAGAAAGCGTCCATTGTTCACAAACATTTTTAAAATTGTCTTTAGAAGAATACAGAAGGAAGCTACAAAATTCAACGGGTTGGTGAATAGTGGGAAACACAATAGATTGATTTTCAATTGTATGTGAGATAGCATGATCGTTTGTGGTGGACTTTTGTGGTTAGAACTGGATTGGTGCCTGAGAGCGAAGAAATAGTCGGTATTGTCGGTGTTTCTTAATATTCGGAATGTATATTCGATCAAAATAACTGAAATGTTTGTTCCCGCGATAGTGAAGAATTCAAGCAATTGCCTTTTATTTCATTATTATTAAAATTGTGTTCTTTATTATACGTAAATTTTGTAAGAATATCGTGATTTTGTGTTGTATTTTTCATATACAGAGTGTCCAAATAAGTCGGCATCACATCGAAAACTTTTTTTAGGTTTAGCTTTATGAAACGCAGTCATTCTTTATAAAAAGTTCTGCATGTTCTAAAACCTAAGATAAAATTATCACATAATAAATTTTTTCAGTCATATACGCGGTTTGTCAAAAAATATGAATTGTGGATATTGTTAACTGTTGTGTAAATATTTTTTGACAAACTGCGTATATGATACAGATAATCAAAATGTAGCTTAAAATGCAGTCTTATCTACGATTTTAACTATATAGAAGAAGTTAAAATATAAATAACTCCATACTGGAAGAATTAAAAAAAAAGAAGCCCTAGATGTATATATTGATAAAGAACTTATTTATATAGAAAGCGGAGGTCATTGAATAGTTTTAAAAAAGATGAACCTGGAATTAAAAACGTAAAGTTTGATATTGAACAAAAAATGTACATACAAAATGGAGAAAATTTTCTTCGTACATAAACTTCGTATGATAAAAAGAAATAAAAGTAGTTTGTGTGGATTGGTAGTAGCACATAACATTTTTGTTGCCACCAACACAATAGTATACCAAACCATCAAAAAAGAATACGTAATTAAAGCAGGCTTTGGAATAAGCCTTCCCTCTTTCGGAAATTTAGTCACTCAAGAAATTCAAAATTAATTATCTAAATAATTAATTTTACCTTACCTAGATAATTATCCATAACTTGTATATACCTGTCTGGCAAATATTAAATGAAACTATAAATCACAAATCACGCGTCGTAAGTGCTCAAATGTAGCCGAAATCACGTGTCTATCATGCATTCTCGTAAAGTTTGAATTCGATCATTGACGGCGCGTAAAAAATGTGTTTCCTCGCTTGTCACTTTACATTGTAACAATAGAATATTATATTTCTGCTTATAATATTAAAAATAATACATTAAATCTATGTAGTTGAAAAAAAAAATTTTTCATTAACATTAATAATGTGTAGACCGAGCGGATGTACTGAAGTCGACTATATACCTAAAGATATAAAATACTCAAATTGTGATTCTTTTTATTTCAGAAAGATATTCAATTATTTAGTATTTCGCACGTAGCAACCGCAAATGCTTGTTTGGTTTGTATGTATATCATGTCTTTTGCATTTATACTTATTGCATTTACGGCAGTAAACAGAACGAAACGCAATTATCGAGATTCTAAGTTTATGTCTATTCTGTGTTTATGTGTATTCGAAGAAAAATTTAATTCTCTTGAGTGTCAGATAACCGAGAAATCTATTAATATAACGGAATTAATCAATGTTTTGACATTTTGTGGAAATGTGCTAAAATCAACAGCTGAATCAGTAGATTGCCGCAACTACACAACGAAGCAAATACTTTCATTTTATGGGCGTTAACAAAAAACTAAAAATTCCGTCAAAGGAAAAACTGGAATACAAAGTAAACGTTTAACTTATAAACTATAACTTATAAATAACGAATTTTAAATATTTTTTTGGAGTCGATGGTAGTTTTATCTTCACTCAAAAATATATACACAAAGGCACCTGGAAATCACCAGACGGACAGTAAATATGATAGATCATTCTATTGTAGACTCAAGACACCAATCCAATATAATAAACGTCTGCATCAGTAGAGTGTCTAATGCGGATTCTGATACTACTGGGTCAAAAGTAGGTTAAGAGCTAGAATTTTAAACATTAAAAAAAGAAAATAGGTTCTAAACATAAACAATACAATGGGGAAGGACTTAGAAACAAAAATAGAGAATATAAACCAAATATAAACATCAAATTAGAAAACAGACATAAACATGAAAACATAAATTAAGAGTGGGAAGGGTTCAAAAACATCATAAAAGAAGCAGCTGAAGAATTACTAGGCATAAAAGGTAAACAAAGAAGAACAAGAATGAGTGACTGTTTTGACGAAGAATATCAGAGTATAATAGAGAGAAAAACAGAGCATATTTAATTATGCAACAGGAATACAGAACCCGACAAGCAAAGAAGGAATATAAATAACTACATAAGGATTAAAAGAAAATATACTGCAGAAAGAAGGGAGAAACTATAAACAAAGAACTTCAAGAACTACAAAATCTAAGAGACAATTTTACCAGAAACTAAACAAAAGCACAAAGGAATTCAAACAAAATAAGTAAAGAGATAAGAAGGGCAAAATATTGACAGAACAGCAAGAAAAACAAAGAAGATGGAATTCCTGAATGAGACCGAAAATGATTTAGAATATACATATTGATATATTTTATAGTTAGTTTGTAATACTCAATTTAATGTTTTTTATAAAAATATGTGATGCGCTAAATAAAAAATAAATTATCTGCTACTGATACGCTTCTTGCTAAAACTCATAGTTACAGCTAAATTATACGATAACTTACGATATCACGCTTATAACTCATTTCATTATTTCTTTGCTGGAGTATACCCAATTATCTCATTTCTTTAAAACACACGAATATTAATATTCTATGTTTAAACTCTTTTGGTTATTTTTAAAACGTGTGTAGGAGAGTTATTTGTAATAAAATTCATAAACAAGGTCATTCAAAGTCAAATCAGATCAGATCTTCAAATAGATGAAATTTGAAGAAGCAAAACCGGAGAAAGAATGCCAGATATAAAAGAAACAATATTAGCATAAGTTTTAGATAATAGATTAGGACAATCCACCATATTGTGTAGAATATTGTATAAAAACGAGATATTGCAAAGTTTAGATTCATCAAAAAGTTATTTAAATTGTTTAACCCAAAAAAGATTTTTTTGCAATAATAAGTTAGAAAAAAAATAAACGTAGAACAATGTCTTTACGGGTACCATAAGTAAGAAATAGAGATATTTTATTAAAAGAACGTTAAACTGTGAAAAAATCCATTTCTAATATTGCAAAACTTGATTGCAAAACGTTGTATTTTTTAAAAATTTGGGGGAAAATATTCGAAAAGTTGCTTTTTCACAAATAAAAAAAAGTTTTCCTACTATAATTATGGACGAAATTAGTCCCTTTTTTTTAAATTCGTAGTTGATGTGTTTATAACAATTTAGAAACCTCAGTAGCGACATTTAAAGTTTTAATGTAAAGATTTTGAAATCGATTATCCTTGAATGGAGTCGTCTACAAAGTTTTAAAATGGGCAGCTGACTTAGTTTGAGTCAAAAATTGCATATGAAATCTGCAATATTTACCTTTACAAAGCATTTTGATTTTTATCGATAGGAGGCTCTGATCAAAAGATATCGAATTTTTACAGTCGAGATAAATTTTATTTAAAATTGATTTCGTGCGCGTAAATGGCATTCAAAACTGTCGGTCGCCAAAAGAACGGTTTATTCTACACAAAAAGTGCTAATAAAAGAGCTAATATAAAACATTTTTGTTTAAAATTATCTCAACTACATTTTTTATTTGAAACATTTTTTTAAGGAGTACAGATTCTTGATAAATCGTTTTTTTCCGTTTTTTCCGGGTAGTAAACTTTTTTGCATATTTTTTGGAGTCCCAAAATTGAC
Organism: Diabrotica undecimpunctata; assembly: GCF_040954645.1. Lineage (NCBI taxonomy): Eukaryota > Metazoa > Arthropoda > Insecta > Coleoptera > Chrysomelidae > Diabrotica > Diabrotica undecimpunctata. The sequence goes on from NC_092805.1 coordinate 174,780,356, forward strand.
ATTCTCAGCAAAATTCACCTTGTTCGTATGGTTTTTAGGGGTTCAATGTATTTTCGTCTCTGACGACTATAGTAATAAGATAACTGGTATGTTTACATAAAAAACTATCAAATATTTACAAATTATTGAAAATTCGTCTATAAATGATCTATTCTTATGTTCTTCAACAAAAATTGTCCAAGTGTTTAATCCAATTTTTATTAAGTAATACTTATATTTCTATTAATGTTATTTCTACAATACTAAAAGTTATCTATCCCTATGCACTCATAGTTTTACTTATAAAATCAAAATCTTATCCTCATCATAAACATGTTTTTTATTTTGTCTGAAAATCTCTTTTATATATCCACTATATCACATTATATAGGAACCGTATTCTAAATATAAAACAAACAGAACAAGCGACTACCTTCTATATTCCACGAAAATTCCAACGGCTTTAGAAAAGGGATGCCATCCTCCTAATGCTATTTATTCTACTGCCGCGGTTGTGTACCTATTTGTTTACACAACGCACAACATAAACGAATACCTCTCTTATCTTCCGCCTCTGTCTCCTTTGAGACATGCGAGGAGGGCCATGTGTGTGGAACAGTTTCTATCTCGAGAATGAAAATAATAAAAAGGCATCAACAATGTCATGTTCTGTCTTTAATATACTCATGTATGTATTAAATAAGGATTGATGTGATGTGTAAATGCAGACGCTATTAAATACTAAAGACTGGTGACTCATTTTATTACAAGTCATAAACAAAATGTAACAACATAAGATCACGAACTTTGTGACACATATTGTCAATTAATCTAGTTTTCATTGGAAACTTGTTTAATTCAATCAATAAAGTATATAATTACATTTAAATGATATTGTTACTGCAGCACAAATTTAAGATACAATAGTCAAAGCTACAAATTTAATTAGAAAACTTGAACTCTAAGTTAACTACAAATTAAGAAGAATAAGTAGAACAGCAATGGGTAGACATCAAAACTAATATACGTAGGTAAAGCTTCACAAACTGTACAAGGCTCTAAAAGACATGGGCGAAGAGAAGTTGGAAAAACAGGATGGAAAAAGAAGTGCAGAAGGATAGAAAAAAGAATGGAAGTATTAAAAAAAAATAAAATAGACTAGAAATGCAGGAATTGTTAAAAATTACGAGGACGCAGAACCATTACTTTTAATTTTCATAAGAAACTGAGAAATAATATCTGTCAAAAAAACAACCTTTTTAAAAGAAACAAAAAACAACAGAATTTTAACGCATCACAAAGAGCTATACAAAATCTGGCAAACGTATGTACTTTTCTCTAACAATCGTAACTTAAACACTTAAAACCGAAACATAGATCTGGAGCACCAAACTTCTGGAGTTCTTGTTTAAAAAATCATAAGCAAAATAATTAAAACGCGGAAATCCTTAATACTCCAGTCGTCAGAAACTTGATCTCTTAAAACGAGATGAACAATCTGAATTTCGCTGTCGATTCTCAAGAGAATCGTAAAAAATGGACAAAATATGACAAAATAAATTCAACACATTTCTAAAGGTAATACTTACATAAGCTTATAAAAAATTTGAAGAAAAGACTGAAGACACTCATTTTAGTTTAAAAAACAGTCTAGGAAAACGAGACGCCATTTTTTAAGTAAAGCTGCAGGTCAAAAATATTATGATCAAAGGAAAGATATTTTTATTTGTTTCAATAATTTCCAAAAGACATTTGATAATATGAAATGTCATGGCCAATTGAAACAAAAGTTGAAGAAAAATGGGGAAATATGGCAAAAGTATGAGATTGATACTGGAATCAAAAAGGAAGATTTAAAGATTGCCAACGGTTCGTGCATAGATCAAATGGAAATATGCAAAGGCATGGAACAGAGTTACATTCCCGCTCCACTTCTGTTCAACATTTATTTAAAAAAATATATATTCCTATTTATAATCTGAGATACTCTGACGATACGGCTCTACTAGTGGAGAATATTCATGAAAGTAAGAGATAATGAATATCGTTAATAGAGTAGATGGAATTCATAACAATCAGTAGACAGCCCCATATGGAAGCCTAGTTCAAAATAAATAATCGAGTTATAAAACGTTTTAAAAATTCAAGTACTTTGGAGATGCCTTTAATAGCAACCGGACTGCGATGTAGAAATGAAGATAAGAATAGCAGTGGCTGAAATTGCTTCCTGTAAATTGGAACCGGGTCTTAAAATGTTATTTCAAATATGAAACCTTTCGCTGCTTAACGAGATCTGGTAGTTCTCTTTGGATATTAACCGTTTTTAGGACCTCTTCATTATATAGGTAGTATGATCCACCTAAGGAATTTTGAGTAACATTCTAAGACACCTCATTTCAAAAACTTTACTCGATAAAGGATGAGCCTTAAATTTGGACCATATTCTACGAAATGAAAAATATAAGCTGTATATATAAGCGAAAGAGGGATCTCCGCGCTGCCAACAACCAGCATGAACGTAAAACGTATGTCACCAAACTAAGAAGAGTTTTCCAGTATTGCTATTAATTCCATTTGAAAAATGAATTGAGGCCAATAAAAAAATGCTTTAGCTACATCCAATGTAAATTTTAATAAACCTTTATCTCCTCCATCAACAAATATGGTAGATACTCTTTTTTTAATTTTCCAATTGTCATAATTGTGTAATCAGTTAACATTTTGTTAAAAGATGTACTGAGGAAAACTAGTTGTTAATAGAGATGTTTCTGTTTCACGAATCCTTATAATCCTTCCTTACATAATATGACGCCACCGGCCCATAATAAATTTTAGCTTCATTTATCCTTATACTTTCATGATACATTTATCTGGTTTAGAAGCTCAAACCTAGAGGAGGAATTCCACTGTTTTCCAAGCGGAGATTTATACGAAAACGCGTTGTGCTAAGGGAAATGATGAGAGAGCACTTGAATAGGAGCAGATTCTTATATTATTAGACATTTAAACGGTACTAAAGTCAGCTGTCGTGTCAGGAAGGGACGTCCACACTAGTGTGGGACTGCACCAGAGAACTGAGTGAACTGGGAGATTGGAACAAGCTTGAGTTTGTCTGGACATCCGGGCACCGAAGGCAAAGCAGCAGATTAACTTGCTAATAGAAGATGAAACGAATTAAACAGTCTAACTGTGTCCTTGGGAGCACTAAAAGCAGTAGTACGAAAGACTGTAAACGGCTGAATACGAGAAAGTCATGAGCGATATTGGAAGAGTGTCCCAAAGCAAATATTTGAGATAATCTTCATTGATGAACCATCTAACAAAAGAACAGATGAGCTGCTCCATATACGATCAGAAACGATATACAATCAGAAACTGTAAAACATGTATTAGGCGATTGCAAGGTGCTGGGCTGCAAAAGACAAAACTAAGTGGGCGACCAAGAGAAGACTCTGGTGTATTCAGGACATACCAAACAAAAAAACTGTACAAACTTGTACATGATACAAAAATTCTAGACTAGGTGTAGGAAACAGCAATGGGCAGCAAACACAATCAGGTTCAGCTTCAGTAATAACAGAGATCATTTTGGTCAGACGAGCCCATGTGTTAAGAAGCATTGGCACCATTCTTTAGGCATATTAATAATTATAGTCGTACATTGTATTCTATGGACCTATTTGACTGGACATGAGTTCGGGTCATAAAGCCCACCAGTACGAAACAAACTGCAGATAAACCAGTATGGATTAGATCTTAGGGTAATTGAAGAAGAATTTGTACTTAGAAGAAGTAAAACTAGAGAGTGTCATCCTCCAAAAAGGTTGTTCCTGTTTTTTAGTTAAATTTTGTTTGCAATACTTTTTAATTGCTATCAAAAATAGCATGGGTAACCACTTAATTCTCCTGATAATGTTTGTCAATATTATTCTAGTTAAACGCCTGATCCTCTTAGTTTTTTAATTCCCGCCTGGTTTTCATATTATAACAGAAAGCAGTGATTGTAGACGACTCATAAATAAAAAAAAGCCGTAATAAATTTTCGACTTTTCAACACTTCATAATTCTAGGTCTTACCCTACAGCCAACCTCAAACCACTCTTCACTAATTAGAACCGGTGTACACGTAAAATTCACATACTTTAGTAGAGGAAAGACCTTTTAATTATGTAGATATATGCATATATCTACATAAATTATTTGCAGCGGTATATTAATGTTCAGCAACAGATTTAATGAATTTTCGATTGAGATATTTAGTATAATTAAAATTTATGTCAAATATTTTACGGCGCACCTGCCCATAGCATTAGTGTTTTCAACAAACAGAACAACACAGTCAATCGTTTCTAAAACACAGGTAGCCTTTGGATGATAATTCAACCGATGTTCGCGTCGCAAAGAAAAAGCTGCTGGAATAATCGGTCCGCGTTAAATATTTATGTTTCTGAGATTTAATATACTGAATATGTATCATAAATAAATTACAATTGACAGAGAGAGATAGTGTAGTCAATATCTAAAGAGAGAATGTTAGAATTTATGTCCTAACAGAACGAATTGAGAAGTAGCATTCTGAAAAAAGGTTGTTTCTACTTAGCAATACTTTGAAAGTGTACATATTAAAGGGGTACTTAGCAAGTCAATTATCCATAAATTTAAGAAATTTAATAGTTCATAGACGAATTCAGTCGATGAAGGTCATCTTCATCATCATCATCATCATCATCAGTTGGCACTACTATGTGAGTCTTGGTCGCGTTTATTGTTGTCGGTCCTGACCAGCTATTTCCCATTAGATTGTTCCGTTATATTGTTTTGTCAGATTTATTATAATGTTTGTTGTTGATCAATTTCTTTAAGTTTTTGCACTCATTGCTCTCATTTGTTTAATCGTCTTTTCTTTTTTTTGTCAAATTTGGTTTGTTCTATGTATCCAATTTTCCTTGGTCTGCCTTTTTTTCGAGTCGTTGTTCTCTTTCCATCTATTATCCCATTAGTTAAATTATTTTGATTTTTACTCATTAGGTGTCCATACTAGTCTAATTGCTTCGTCTCAATTTTTCCTAGTAAAGCTTTATCTATTGTCTAATTTATGTATTGCTATGTTTCCTTGCTTTATACCTTTTTTGCATTTCAACACTTTCAGATCTCTTTCCATTTAGTTGAGCTTTTGCCATTGGTCTGTATATAATGTTATAAACATGCATTCGACGTAGCCCATATAACGGTTGCATCGCGAGATGACGAGAAGCTTCCAGATGAATCGAGCGCGGGAGAGATCGACCAGTCAGGCAAACGAATTAGAGGTGGACTATGCCAGAATATTCTAGTACATAATAACTTTTATATATAAGCAGACCTTCTATGAGTTAGGTTTAGTTGATTAGATATTTTCGTGCCGTAAACTTATAAATAAATATATTTATATAAATTCGAACCGCTCGTTTTATTTAATCTCGCTACAATAAGTTATTTTCAATTTTTCGAAGTACTTTTGGTACTTCATTCTCAAGCCAATGAAATTTAGAAATAACGCTTGTCTCATTTCTTCCAAAACCAGCTGCTTCTTCTTTTTATTTTCTGTCATCTGCAGATTTTTCACTGTAATTGTGTAAAATCAATTTTTAATTGTGTAATTACAAATTTTACCGCAGATAAATCTACGACTCTGTAATTAACACACTAACATTGGTCTCCTTTTTTATGTATAGGAGTTATTAGGTTGTTTTTTCATTTCTGGAATCTGCCTAGTTTGTCTTGCCTTGTAATATGATTGTATGACGTATTATTTCTTGTCTTTTCCAAGTCATTTTATCATTTCTACTTCAATCCCATTAGCTCTGTTGATTTTTGCTTAATCATTTTTAAATCATCATCATCATCATCATCATCATCATCATTTGGCTCTACAACTCTATGTGAGTCTTGGCCGCGTTTACTATTTCCTCCATTGTTGTCGGTCCTGAGCAGCCATTTCCCATTGCTGTATTCCCATTTTGCGTAGGCATTCACTGGCTACTGCGTCCTTCCATATCTTTCTTGGGCGACCAACTGACCTTCTGCCATCGGGCCTTTCCCAGAATGTGGCGTTCAGGATCATAATATCAGGATCATAATCATTTTTAAAGCGTTTCCTAGTTCTAATTCTTTTCTTGAATTTCGTGGAGAGAATGTATAATAGAATAATTTTTTTAAAAATGTTTTGTACGTTGTACCATAAATAGTGGCCTGAAGTACTAAAAAGTAAACTTAGAACAGAAATACACCATGTGCTCGAAGGTACCGTTGCTCAATCCTGGTAGATTATGAGTAGGATCGTTCATAGAGGTGAGAAACATAAAAAAGATCGACATAAAACAAAAAAAAAAAGAACAGGTAAGAGAATAAGTCTTTAAGAAAAGGGGCACTACTTTTTTTACATATTTGAACCCGAAAAAAAAAAAACAGAAATGGAATGAGTGGGGTGGATGGACTGAGATGAGAAACACAGAGAAATCTTCAAGTATTATCAATAAAGTTACCAAATATCATAAAAAACATAAAAATGGTCTTAACTAACCTAAGTCCCCTGTGGAAGGGATTACCTATGTTTAAAAATAAAAAAACTTTTTCTTCTTCTTTTTATATAGACATGACTCTGTCTGTTTTTCAATGTGCCTCCAGTAAGTTGTCGTTCCATCGTTTTCGTGGTCTTCCTACTGATCTTCTTCCTATTGTGAAACCGTGCCGTCTTTACTACTCTATTTGTTGTCATTCGGTTTATATGATCGTTCCATTCTAGTCTTCTATTTCTTACCCAGCTCTTGATGTACTCCACCTTGCGTCTACCTCGTATATCTGTATTTCTAGCTCTGTCCTATATTGTCTTTCCATCAATTATTCTAAGTGTTTTCATCTCTGCTGTTTCTAACATCCTTTTTGTCCTCTGTGTCAGGTCTTCTTTCTGCCGCGTATGTCATTATTGGTCTGATGACTTGTTTTGTAAATTCTGCCTTTCGTTTCTTTCCCGAAATAAAAAAAAATACAATCAAATGAACAAATTTAGTAAAAAACTTAAAAAGAACAAAACATTTACTGTTTAGTTAATTCATTTCGATTTAAACATGTTTAAAATATAGAATGTACAAAAACATTACGTAAATAATATAATGTATGAAATAATAAACTGTGATGTTAAAATTTGATATTAGTCCAGTCTCTTTAAATCAATTTTCTTAAAATGAAAAAAACATACCACTTGACCTGGCTAATAGATGAAACGTACTCACAATATAGTTGGATCAATCCGATTACAATTTTATCCATAATCCGTCACTGTTGAATTCTCTACCGGGATGACCAGCAGAGGCGAAAAATACTGTAGTCATACTCAAAGATAAAAAGTTGGGAATCTCATTCTAAATTAGTACTGAGAGTCTTGACGGTCCACGCATTGAAATAAGGTCCTCGTCCCGTATTAGGAACACCTTTGCGAGCTAGGAAGAGTGTTTATAACTAGCAATTAAACTAGGATGACTTAGGAGATCGTCTCGTCTCTAACTAGGACGAACGAAAAAGATGGCCTACAAACTAGGATGACTTAGGATACGAGGGTCCTCCATACTAGGACCCCTTAAAGAAGTCTGGAACATACGTAGAATCGTCGTTTAAATCTTGATTGTGAAACGCAAAAAAACATTGAAAATGTGTATCTTTTTATACACAAAAAAATTTGACTGGGCAAAATACCGTTTCCGAATTTAACCGAAATATCAGAATTCTTGGGTGGTCTTTAATGATGTCCTAGATTATTTGAAATATTTGCAAATAAAACTTAACTTAGTCAACCTCCTTTGATGGTTCAAAAATATAACGGAAAAGAGCATAAAATGATTTCTTTAGAAATACTTAAAAAAATTAAAGAAAATACTGAGTGATGTATAAAATTTTTAAAATAATCGAAAATGAGACGTATCGGCTTTTCGACACCGTTTTATCATCAAAATCCATCTTCAAATTTTGCTCTGAGAAAGTTCTTCTTCATTTTTTTTTCGGTATATATTCCAGTCTCATAGAATAAACATTGATCTACAACTTTACTTACTATTTTGAGTCTGGATCTAAATAAAATTTTTCTGTCCAGTATGTCTACTGTCTTTGCGTGCTATAAATCATCAAGGGTGCACTGTGATGGACAAATTTTGCGTACTCTTTGCTGTTCATCATTATATATTTCCACACATTCATAGAGTACGTCATTATCTGTTTTTATATCCATTTTATGAGGTTCACGCAACGCTGGTGCGTATGCGGTTGAGTTTCCACCAGGTTTTCCAGTCGATGTCCATTCCGTGAGGTAGCTCTGGGTGTAAGGGGAACAATTTACTGTTACTGTTACTACATTACAACTGTAACGCTTCTCATAAATCTATATCTTGAATTATGTCGGCTGGTTTCTGACGGTTCCTCGAACTCGTGTAGTTGGTGTCTTTTATTGAATTATTATTTGAATGATATTTTTTGTTCTATTAGTGATATATAATGGGTACATTGTTAGTGGTTCTATATTGATAAAATCTCCTTCAAGTACATTTTTAATGTATTATTATAGTCTGTTGTTAATAATTAAATGTAAATAAATATTTGTTTTATGACTACGTTATTGTAATACTAATAATAAGGCACAACGGCTAATCAACATAAAAATGCTTGATTAACAATAAAACACAGTTATTGTTCAAACTGATATCTGCTTGATTCCCACGGTCTCTAAAACGCAACAATACTTTTTTCCCGTTCTCATCTATTTATACGCCTTTTATCACCCGTCCACTTACGATCATAAGGTTGTAAATGTTACAAAGACTGTAATTAATAAAAATGTACGATCATTATGCATTTTTACGTCGGCGGTTTTATAGCTGGATGGAAAATTTAAAATCTCGACTTCAATTTTCTGCATTAGAGTATTAGGTACTTGATATTTTGTATGATTCGCAACGGGGAGGTCTTTTTAAGCTATTAAAGGTTTTTCGATAAAATGCCTTTGTTTAACGCTAGAACCATTTACCACTTGCTTTAAGCTGTGTAGAAATACATTGTAAACATAAAAAAATCAGTTTTTCTCTTTGTCTATTGTCGATTTTTATATACGATTTTCTTTTCACATCAATTCCCCCTTTTTTATCATAACAGGTTTGCATTTTTCACCTGCTGTTAACGTCCTTTCACATTTTTGTCGAAATTTCATTTCATATAAATATTAAGAATTTAGGTAATAGCATGTAATAGTTTCAGATTTTCTGCATTCATATCTACGTGATGGACAAATATCCGTTCTAAAGTAGGTAACCCTTCTTCCCTAAAGGATACTTTTCAAGGAAAGGTTTGTTAAGATAAGCAGGTTACAAATAATGTTAATGAATGGTTTGCTGAAGATTTTTCTACTGGTTTAAAATTTACAACTGGTCAAGGTAGTCAGTTAAATAGGATTAAAAGTTTATTACAGAACAATAAAAATTATGACTGAAGAGTTATGAATACTTTTATTCAAGATCAACAAATAGAAAACGGCGAGTATATTTTATAAATAAATTTACAGCGTTATATACCTAGAATATACAGAGTGCCTTGGGACAACCCTTCGAGAGGTGCCCGAAATCAAATACAAACTTCTCGATAATTAAACATCTTTTTGCAGAAATCATATCCCATTACCCCAAATACTTAATTTATTTTACCGACTTCTCTAAAACCCCAGATGGACATGCTGCTGCTGACTATTCTGAAGAAGAAAATTCCTACAGCATACACTTACCTACAAATTGTAGTATACTCACAGGCGAGACCGCAGCTATATTAAAAGCCCTAACTTTTTCCAAAACGAGTAACTTGATGAAGTTTGTCATCATTACAAATTCACTTAAGGCGTTAATGAAACTAAAGGAAATTTGTACAACAAATTCCATTATACAAGCAATAAAAATGAATTAGAAATTACATCATTCCATGGGAAACGACACAGCTTTCATTTGGGTACCATCGCACAGTGGAATCTGGAAAAATAAAAAAGCAGATTCAACTAGCAACTACAAGCCGTGTCAACTTAAAAGATACTACAAAAATTACAAAATATCCATATAGTGACATGAAACATCTGAGTCAAGTTCATTGCAATAACATTTGCCCAATGGTGAACAGCTCTTTGAATAACCCCACAAGTAGACGAGATTAAGTAATTATAAAGCGTTTAAGAATTGGTCATACTGCAGTAAAGATCCACCACCAATTTGCAACAACTGCTCCACTTCATTGACAGTGAAACCCTTCCTGCTTGACTTCCCATTGTTTAGACGATCTCAAATTCATCCTGACAAATAAAAATTTAAATATATTTAATTATTTAAGGGATATAAAATTGTATTATACTATTTAATTTAAATAATCATATTAAAACTATTGTTTTTGTCATCCCACTAATAACTTTGCGTGGTTGATATTATGGAGTGTGTGTTTTAAATAAAAAAAACCTTTCGAGAGATTTCATTGCGAGACAAAATTAGAAATGAAGAGATGTGATAACATTGATGTTGGTCGGGGCACGTCGCAAGAGAAGCAGAGAACACATCACCCCGTAGAGTGATAGAGTGGAGATCTAGACAAATGGAAAGAAATAGAAGCAGATTCCAAAAAAGTTGAGTAGGGGATATTCGGAGCTACAGTAGGAAAATAAGGGGCACGTGAAACACAAGATTGAGATCAAATAAACAACTTGGTGAGTATTATATCCAATAGTGGATGCATAGGGTTGAAAAAAAAAATAGAAGAGAAAAGATACCAATTCGAACGAATTTTTTGATCTTATCGGCCATCACTTTTTCTTCAAGTGTATTATATTTTGAATGCTTCTATTTTTTTAGACTATATGTGTCTTACAACTTTTCTCTGAAGAAAGGACCAATGCTCTTTTTCTTAGACTCTTTGCATGCGAGATGACGTGTGGATATAAAATATAAACAATTTCCTACTTAAAACTAAATAAAAATATTTTTTTTGTTTTAGATACCACCAAATCTCATTATTATGTCAGTAAAATACCAACTCGTGTTTGTTACCTGACCAAAGCAAACACAAACCAAAACGTTTTCGAACAGTTCCAACTTTGGGAAATATTTGAGCTTTTATTTCAAAGTTGCCGTGACAGGAAAACTAATTAAAAGTTGCTAACTCAAAGTTTCACGAGGTGTATGTATATTTTAGCTTTTTCGTTCTGGGAGTTCGTTTAACGTTTCATTCCAAATGTTTAACTTGTGTTACGGTATATTCTCTTTTTGTGTACTACAACTGAACTGAAAAAAGTGTTTGTAATGAAGTTTTAAGCAGAGTTAAATTTTAAATATATTCAAAAAACAAAACAAAAAAATACAAACGGCATCTTCTTCAAAGTTTTCTACCAGGTCATATACATCTAAATCTTGATACTCTACTGCAGGAGCCGAATCTAAAGATGAAGGACTGCTGGATATTGTGTTATATTGAATTGGTTTTTCTTTGGCTACTGACAATTTCTTTTTTTGTTGGGCAGGTTTAGTTTTTTTGTTTATTTGTTTTTGAATTATTTACCTTTCTTTTAACGCTAGAAGTTGAAGGTAATTTCATTTTTTCAATGTTGCTCTCTAATTCATCTTTGTATGAAGTGCTTGTTATAATAGCAGCTTTGTTACTCCGTGTACTCCTTTTTTAGGATATTTTTAGAAGCTGTTGGGACAGGCATCAAATTTGCTGGAGTAATATGTTTTTCAGGGGTTTTTTCTTCTAGTGCTTTCTCATAAAATTGTTTTTCCTTTACTGCTTCTCCTTCTATTATTTCTTCATCGACTGTGTCCTTTTTCACTGTCTCTTTATTAACTGTTTGTTCTACTCTTTCTTCAACTGTTTCTTGCATTTCTGCGACAAAACCACATTCTGTGAATACGTTTCTGTTGGGGGAAACATACCAGTTTTCTTAAACCATTTAACTGTTGTATCCATTGTCGCTGCTTTTATATAAGCGTTTCCAAAAAGTTCCCCCACTTGATAGCCTATTACAACACGTCCTGAATTAAGTCTAAACCAGTTTGTGATCTACTGCGTGTAATAAGTTTTGAACGGCGACATAAATGCCACATCTAATGGATGTATTTTATGTGTCGAATGCGGTGGAAGGCAAATTATGTGTATATAGTTTTCTCGCGTTAAAGTCACCTCCAAATTTTTTGTATGGGAGTAATGACCATCAAGGATCAAAACCACTGGATCATCAGCGTTAGACTTTATGTTAATAAAATGGCTGATATCATTAAATCTTTTAATATTCATGTCTCTAACTCACACTAAACAACAATATTTAGGTTATATTTTTAATTTCGCAATAACCTACAACATAATAACGAACTACAATAAACACAATTTATTTTCCAGATAACTTTATTCAGTAATTTATTTGGCAAATAAATATTTTATATTTGATATGTCAGATAATTTTAATTTATTTTATCTGTCAGTTTATTAATTTCAGATTAAAAAAAATCGGTTGCCTGTAAAGTCGGTTTTACGGGCGAAGATTTTACGTGACAACGTCTTTTTCTCGGTAGAATATTTATTGATATGAATATTATTAAATTGCACAATAGGAACAAGGAATTGAATGAAAATAAGAATTGCACAAATTTTAACTATAGAAATATATTTTGTTTACTAAAACATTGTACATGTAAACTTAAACTTAACTAATTTCTATTTGAGTGATTTTGTTGAGGATAGTGAATCGACTGAATTACGATTGATTGCAGAGTGATTTAAACTAATAATTTACTTAACACTATCAACATTTGTCAATAGTATGACATAACCTATAAACTCAGTTTCTCAACTTTTGTGTCAATCTAACAATTAATCAATCAATCATAGTTTACGATAATGAAATATTAGTGTACAATTATTTACCTTTATTGTTGTAGTTGTTGTAAATGACGAATCTAAGCACTCCACATTTTCACTACAGACACAGCTGACGATACTTTAACCACACGTGTGAACTTGTATTATGACGCTTTCTCGGTTTTCCAACGCCAAGAACGCTCGAGAAAGACAGAGACACAAGCACGCACCGATTCAACGCGCCTAATTCTCTAGTGCTGCGCGCGCAGCGGACCGATCATGTTTGAGTGGGAGAGAGACGCAAGGCATTCGCCGGTCTGGCGGGCCTCTCTCTCGTTCGGTGACTCATCGTAACAGACGTGAGCGGGCGTTACACTTTTTCATGAGTGACTCCGAGCCACAACCTAATTTAAGACGTTGTCACGTCAAAAAAAACAGTAACACATGCGATTTTTCTCTTCAAAACGACATTTTTAGTAGAAGTCTTTTGGATTTAAAGTCTCCATTTTTGGGCCATTTTCTCTATTTTTTCTCACAAATTGTTCTATAACTTTTTTCGTCGCAAGTTTAGGTACTTGCAATGGAAATGCGATACATTAAATAGAAATAAAAATATTTACCTTTAAAATGCCTTTTAAGAAAGCCTTCTATTTTGTCATTTTACGAATTTTGGGGGAGATGTTGCAGATTTAAGTTGTAAAGGGAGACGGATGTATAGTTTTGAAACATCAATGTGTTGTTTTTGTGAGGATAAAAAGATACCTTATTGCTATTTTTCTAATTTAAAACATCAGGTTGGGCAGCTGTACTAGAACCCCAAAAATGAAGACTATATTCAAGATGTGACTCGAGAAAAGAACAATATGTTATTTTGGACGATGCTAAATTGATTTCCTTTGAAACAGATCTTATTGCATTGCAGGCTGAGGCTAGTTTCTTACTTAACAAATCGATATGAAGGGACCATTTAAGGTTGCTGTCTATAAAAATGCCAAGAAATTTTACAGAATCAACGATACTGATCTTGCTGTTATTAAGAAGCAATAGTTAAAGAGCTCCTTTATAAGATAATGCTATTGTCTTCACGTTTAAACAGAGTAAATTAGAGTCGGACTAGGTTTTTATTGTAAGTAGATCAGAAGTTATAGTTGCATGAAGAGTTGCAATATTAGAGTTGCTCCAGGTGATACTAGTATCATCAGCAAAAAGAAAAAAATTTCCATCAATTTTTAATTTAGTGGCGTGATTTATAAAAAAAAAGGAAAAGTAGAGCACCCAATACTGAACCTTGTGTTACTCCAGATACAATGCTTTTGTGACTAGAGTCAGTATGATTTGTAAGATTGGAACCAATTCAAAGAAATACCTCGAATTTCGTAGAAATTTTTTTTTTTATCAAAATGCCGTCATTTTCACAATCAAAATTTTGGCAGTGTAAAGATTATTGTTTAGTACTTGGTAAACCTCATGTAGCACAAAAAATATAGCAGCACTGGTACATTTATTAGATAAAAAACCGAACTGATTTTGTTATAAAATGTTGTTTTCAACGAGAAATAGTTGGGCTTTTATAAGTCTCTCAATTTTGGATAGTACCGGTACCGGTAGTAAGGTAAGGTTTTTGATTTTTCACAACCCTTATAAAGAGGAATAATAATGGCTGTCTTTAGGCACTCTTTAAATAAGTATAACTTTTTCAAAGGAATCATTAATTAGTGAGAACAGCACTTCCAGCATATTTTTTTTGGGAGATTTGAGAAAAATTTTATGGATAAGTCCATCAGTACTTACTATTGATTGTTTGGATGAGTTCAAATTTATCAATTGATCTTATAAATAAATGAATTCGAGACCTTTTTTAAATTATAGAGATAGGAAATGGGATCTTATTGTGGCAAAATAGTTGATGTTATATTTTAACTCACATTAACGAAGTATTTATTTCGATTTTCATTTTTTCGAATGATGGAGAACAGAAACATTTATTTTAAAGCCTTTGCAGTAAGATACCAATTTTATCTTATATCTCTTATAAGAAACCACAAAATATTAGAATAATATCAGCAGCAAAAATAATAAAGGAGTTTTTTCTCTGTTATTCGTTTGATCCAGTGTAATTCCATCATGCACACCGTTTTCTTTCAACTTTTCTTTGAATATATTGTTCTGAAGCTATTTTCTTGTGGAATCTTAATTCGAGTTACCATTTAAACTTTATTTGACGTTTCTGATTTCTGTTGGATTATTTAGTTCTTCTATCTCCCCGAATTCATTACATACATTTTCTTTTTTATTTTTTCGATTATTTTCTTCTCTTCTCTCCTTCGCATTTTATATTCCTCTTCTATTTATCATATCCTATACCGTTGTTGTAATCGTCGGTATGCATTATTTTTTCTTTCTTCATCATTCTTCATTAACTCACTCTTCTTTTTTTGTAGACCCAGTGTTTCCTAGCCGCTTTTTGTATGATACTTTTACACGTTTACATCCTCGTGTTTTAATTTGTTTTGTAGGCTATCACTTTTTCTAGTTTAATGAAAAATATTATTTAATATTTAATATAATATTATAATAATAGTATATAATGCCCAGTCCGATTTAGGTTTAGTTCCAAACACAAACGTATTTAATTTGTTATATCACTGTTGATTTTTTTCCAACTTGGCGAAAATTATATATATATATATATATATATATATATATATATATATATATATATATATATATATATATATATAATCTCCTTAACCTTAACGGGTTATATTACATAAATTCCAACAAATATCAAATAGACGCCTCCAAAAACCCACTACCAACGAAACAGCCTTCAACTTCATTAACAGATTCAATATCTCGAGACTAACGAGCTCCTCTTTACAACGTCACTCTTACAAATATGGATGTCATTATAACAAGATGTCGTTTAATTGATTGCTTTTGAGATTGAACTGATCGAAGCGAATTAACAGGTGATGCATGAGGTGAATACGAGATTTTTTGGTAAGAACCAGACTATGAGGTGTGTTAAAGTGAAGTCCATTAATTAGAAGTAGAATCAAATTAGTTATACACCGTTTCAAAATTATTGATAGCAGTTTTTATGACATAACTAATAATCCAAGAATGTGTATAAGAGCATAGACGCTTTTGAAATGTGGACATGGAGACGACTGCTTCGAATTCCATAGACGGCTCTTCGCACGAATATCTTGGTTCTAGATGAAATTAAACTCAATCAACGTCTCTCTTATACTGTTTATTTTGGAATTTTAGTTCTTTGGTCATATCTATAGAAGTGATCTCAAAATGGGGCGGTTGGTGATTTAAGGAAGCCCTCAAAGTCAACGCAAACGCATCAGATTTTTACAGCAATGGGCAGATATTACGAAAAAGCTTCTCGAGAAACAGTATACTGAAGCAGTACATGGAACAGATGACGGTGATCAATGTAGAAACATCCGAGCTGCTGATGCTCAATGATGAACCACAACAGATCTGCTAATATGTTAATCACTATTTTGATGGCGATGTCTATAATGTAACATTAGAATTTAAGCAAATTGTAAAATATAATTTTATTTTTAATATATGTAATATATAGCTATATAGGTAATCTGTTTTGGGAAAATGAATCTCCCTACCTGTCTTTAATTTACTTCTAACTCAACTGATCTACATCCCTTCCGAACCACTTCGTTTCTGATCGTTTTTAATATCGCCATCGTATTAAAGACCCACTAAGTGTTCTAAAATACTGAGTTACGTCTGCTACATTTGTCTACTTTTTAGTGTATCATATGTTTGCTTAAAATCTATAGATATTCTACTCTACTACTAGAGGAATTTTGTGATCATAACAGGTAGTTGGGATTTGTTTCAAAGAGAATACTTGGTCTATAACTGATCTATTACTTCAAAATAATAATAATAAAAACATTTGTTTAGTCGTTTCCTTATTTTTCTTTCTCATTATTATTATCTTCTTTCACATTTTTTACCTTTTCATTTATCGCTATTCCTTATTCGTCTTCGTCACTTATTTCTGACCATCTTGTCTTCATCACCTTAACATTTCTCTCTCGTACTTATGGATTTCACTGTTTCCTATGTGTATCATACTTCTAATATCACTATTTCTCTATCGTTTTGGCGTTGTATTTTGTTTCCTTTTTAAGGCATTGGACATATTCTCAACTTTGTTCAATTCGTCCAGGAGTTTCTTAATATTTTTTTATTATATCACTGATTTCTTCTTCTGGTATTGCTATTATTTTCTCTTTTTCATCTATGTTACAAATTTCATCTTCCTTCTTTTTCATTGATTAATTTTTCCAGATTTGCTATTTTACTATATTTCCATTTTTTGTTTTGATGCAACAATCAGCTCTCCTTATTGTTTTCTATAAAAAATATACTTTGTTCTTGATATATGTATTTTTTTATTTTTCTTGTTTCCTCTTAGAATGATCTTATGTTTTAAATATTTTCTAATTTTGTAATTTGTGAGTTTTTTAAAATATCCATAATCTTATGCACGGTTATTGATATTCTCATTTAAATGTTATTGTCTTGTTTTTCTAATTTGCTTTGTCAATTTCTTCCGCTCTTCGTAAGAGAATTTTTTTCTCTTGTTTTTTGTTTATACGTTTTTTATTACTGCTTCATTTATATTGAGTATGGCTTCTCTCTTTTATCTCCCCATATGTTCCTCACCATATATTCCCTGGATTTGTATATAAAGTTTGTCAGTCGTACCTTGTTTATATTGTTTTTTTTTTCAACATATCTATATGTGTGCCTGTATTCTTGCTTCACTTGCATGTAAATTATACCAAAAAGTGATCTAAAAGTGATTCTAATCCTAGTTACGTAGTTTATGTGCTTTATTTCAGTTACAATATAATTATTCTGGTTGACAGTTTTCCCATCCCGCAAAATTCACTCTAGCAAAGCTTATTATCCTTTGTCCATTATCATTTGTCACTTAGGTTTGCTACATTTCTCTATTGCGGATTGGTATACATATTCTCTTCCAATGTTTGCTTTTATATATCCTCTTCATCACTAATTTTATATCGTATTTTGGTAACCTAAGATATTTTTCAGCCAGCTAAACTGCTTTCAATGCTATAAAGTCAAAGATTTTACTTATGACTCAAAGCTGGTTTGGGATTGCAAACAATCAAATGCCTTTTTGCTGTAGTCAGACGAAATTTAGTCAATGGTTCTAAAATAGTCTGAATCATGCAGAAGTCCATTGGTACAGGGTTTTGTCACATGAGGCTTGGTTTTCGATTTCTGAATATGTTATCTTACTTTTATCTCTTTGTATGCCTGGATGCATAACCAAAAAGCTGGTATTTGAATTTGATCATCTCATTGGAATATGCTAGAAGAGCATTGGTGGAATATTCATTGAGTACTTAAAAAAGCTTCTTTTGATATGATGATATAACACCACAAACGTTCGTAAAAACAAATACCACATTTTAAAAACAAACAAATACTGATAAAAACTTTGCTAAACAACCAAGCGTAAAATTGTGAGGAGATCCACATTGTCCTTTAACCAAAGAACCTAAATCATCCTCCCCTGCATTTATAATCTAAAATTCTTAGTTAACATCGATGTTGCAAATAAATTCTCATATAGTTTAATACTTTATTCATTGGTTTTCTTCGCCAGACATTGACCCCAAAAAGTCATTTAAGATATATGTATATGTTTTCTCACATAATCAACTCATTCTAGCATCGCTCTTTCTTTTAAACGGTACTGCGTTGTTTTTATTAACCTCTATTAATGATTTAGGTATATATCGTGGAGTCGATTCTTGTCTCAGAAAACGCAGTAGCGACAATGTATGTAACGTTAAGAATCTAAATGATCATTCCCTTTATTAATACGATTTCAACAATGAATTTTACCACTTTTTTATGATCTAAACATCTGCATTAACTGAAATAGGTTTCGACGCAGCATCTCGTATTTTTGTAACGGAAACATGGTCTCGATAAAATCTTGTTTTATGCTCGCCTATTAAATTTATACAAAAACGACACGGTTAGATCTGTAGGAGATACAGACCAAGAAGAAAATATTAACCTCATCCGCCCTTTTAATGATATACTAACATTCCGATATGTAGAAACTGAATTAAAAGTGGGACGGCTGTTTTAATAATATAATTCTTCGAATAATACAGAAGAAGGCGAAAGGGTTTTTTAATTTCATTAGCAAGTTAATATTGCCTACGTACAAAATTAAAAACTGTTCAGTTTATAATGTTCTTCAATACGATTTATTTATTGTTATGAATTATTCATTGATAGTACATAATTGCAATACAAAAATTTATCCGATATGAACTTTGGAATTGGGATTAATAAAAAGGATCAAACGAAACTTTATAATCTTGGAGAAAAAGCTAACCAAAGAGCTAAAAAGCTAAAGAGCTAACCAAAACCATTACTGATTTTTTCTTAAAAATGCTAAACGGTGGCTGAAGCAAATGTTTTATTTCGCCTGACATCCTTTCGTTAGATATAGTGTTAATTTCATTAACTTCATTTAGATTTGAAAAATTTTCGGATGTAACTGAATCTTCCTAAGATCTTTTATTGTAATTGATTCAGTCATCTACTTTATTCGTTTTGGAATATATAAATGCAAGAATCGGCAGCAAATTAATACTTAGTGTAAAACAAAAATTTAATGGATATATACGTAATGAAAATGGAGATTGAGAACTGACTTCTCTGTTTAACATCAACATGGCAGTAAGACAGGGAGATGCCCTATCAACCAGGCTATTCAACCTAGTTCTTGAGGCAGTCATCAGAAAAACCAATATAACCGGCCATATAAACACCAAATCAGTACAAATTACTGCATATGCAGACGATGTAGCCATCATTAGTAGGAATAAGCCACGACTAATGGAAGTGTTCAAACAAATTGATCCTGAAGCAAGAAAAAGAGGTCTCAACATAAACGAAGCAAAAACGAAGTATATGACAGTCAAAAGAATAACTGACAATGAAAATAATATCACAATAGACAACTATACTATCGAACGAGTGGATGCCTTTACATATCTCGGCACAGAAATCAATCAGAAGAACTCCGTAAGTAGCGAAATTAATGCACGTATTTCCAGCGGGAATCGTACATACTATGCTAATAAAAGATTGATGACATCGAAATTATTAGACAAAAGAACCAAAATGACTATCTACTGATTAGACCCGTAGTAACCTATGGATGTGAAACTTGGGTAATGACGAAAAAAGATGAAGCCCAACTCAGGACATTCGAGAGAAAAATACTGAGGAAAGTATATGGCCCGGTACAAGGGGAAGATGGCACATGGAGAATCAGGAGAAACGACGGGGTTAATGAGTTAAATGAAGGTTATGACATTGTAAGATTAGTGAAAAGTCAAAGACTGTCATGGCTGGGACGTGTGCAGAGACAAAACGATGCAAAAACAACAAAGAAAATGTTACAATGGAAGCCTATAGGAAGGCGAAAAAAAGGAAGGCCCAGAACGAGATGGCTGAATGACGTGGAAGACGACCTGAAAACAATGAACATAAGACAATGGAGAAGAAGGGCACAAGAGAGATCTGAATGGAAAGATATAGCCAGACAGGCAAAGACCCATCCAGGGTTATGATACCAAAAGAAGAAGAAGAAGACGTAATGAAAATAGAGAACTTCTGATAAATTTCTGGGCACAAAATTAAGATAGAATAAATCTCAATACAAGAAGCAATCTATCAATGATATTATATTATATAAATTTTTAAATAGAAGTATATACTATTGTTTGGGAAAGTATGTACTATTTCTTTTCATATTTTTACTATTAATATTTCTGTTACGGTCCTGTAATGTGATCTAAATTCAATACTGTATCCTAACGACTTTGGTAAAATATATTATTTCCTGTTATTTCGTAAAATTGTAAAATCTGGTCGTCTCATCTATTATGTTGAAGTGCGAAGAATTTGACTTCTTTTGTGTCGCCAATATAGAAACAAGTGTACGGTTCGTATTACCAGAACAATTATCGCAACACAATAGAGTAATTTATTGGTGTACCCTCTTGGTATACAGACCACACGCAACGGTTAGGAGGGTGGTTCCTGACCGTCTTAAGTCTCAACTCAAGCCACTTCATCCAAAGACAGCGAACGAGACACACGACGTTTGTTGGCTCTCGTGCCATAGAGCCGCCTCGGGCATCCCGACGTACCAAGGAGATCTCCTGGGCTACGACATCAATATTTCAAAGGAATGTACAGAGAAGCAGTAGGTTGGGCGTTTACCGCTCTTTTGGTTTCCAGTTCTCTAGTAGGCACATTCTCTTATCCAAATGTCCAAATTAACTCCAGGCCAGTATCTTCAGACGCAGCTGAATCACCGTCAGAAGCACGTAACTTCTATCCAGTAAAAGGCCCCAGAGACCTGCCACAATTCCAGAGAGCGGAAAGAAAATTCGCAGAAAAACCAAATGCAATTAAAAAGGTGGCTTTGGATCGACTGGATGATGTCGAAAGTAATTCCATTGGAGAGAGCAGTGATAACGGACTTGCCAGTGGAGGAGGATTCTCTTGGTCAAATCTCTTAGGTATGTTGATGCAGATGATCTTCAACCCCGGTGGCAACCAAGGTCCCAACAAATCTGACGATCTAGACACTGCTCCCGTCCCAACATCCCCATGGGCCAACTTGCTATCTGTAGGTCTGAAAATCCTCACTGCAATATTGGGAGGTGGAAACACCGGAGGAGACGGTATCGACAAAGTAGATAATGGAAATTCTCCAATGCAGGGTGTTCTGGCGGCCGTAGTAGAAGCTGTTGTGGGAGACAGAGATCCTGAACAAGTTAACAAGATTGCTAGACAGGCTGGTGAGTTCATAAACATCGTGGTCAACCTTTTGGATGCTTTGAAGACCTCATTAAGTTTTATACAAAACAACTATAAACAAATGATAGATATGCGATGCCTAAATTCAGCTAATACCTAGTTATTATAATTTAGCTATGAGTAAAATAAAAGCAGCAAAACAAGCTCAAATAGTGACACTGTGGGTCTCTGTTGAAATAAAATTAAAATGTCAAAAAAAAAGGAGGCTTACTTGGATTAGATTGGCTTCCAAATTACAGAAAACGACGTGGAAAAAGCTCTACGGAAACTGAAAATAGAAAGGTTAAAAACAACAATATTCAATCACGTATTAGATGAGGTGATGAAATATGTCTAAATGGAAAGTATCAAGTAAGGAAGCAATATGTTATACAGATGACGCAGACCTGATGGAAGCATGGAATAAAGATGACTTCTGACATGACATGACAGAATACTGCATCATTTTAACATAAAGGTTAAGAAGGTTAAGATTGAAAGAAAAAGGGATAAAACAAGTTTTATGTTTATTATTTTATTCCTGATCCTGTTTTCCCTATTTTAGTTTGTTTCCTTCTTCCAATATTAGATTGGGTAATAAACTCTTTTACAATATTTTTAAAAATTTCACGTGCCTATCTTCTAAATGGGTCGCTTCTGGAGCATTTCTACTTAATTTGATGTGAATATATTTCTGGTATTGCTTTTTTTGTGATCATTACTTGCAGTTTAATTTATCTAGATGTTTTTACTGCGCTATCACATATAAAGTGCGTGACTCTACCCTGTAATAGGGGGATATGGGCAATAATATTTTGACTGACAGACCAGTACTCTCAATTGAAACTGGGTGCGAGGTAACACTGTACACTACAGAAAATAGTGCCACTTACCCCTTTTGTGACTTCTATTTTTTTACTAATCTTAACTAGCTGACTTATTTAACCAGTCCAAAACTTGTCTATTCAAAATATTACTTCCTTTATCCATCCGACATTTTAAATATTCTTTTAAAGATGGAAACATCCTAAATATATTTAATAGTAAAAAAACATTGTATAGTTTTGTTTATGAGAACATCAGAGACGCTTCGAGACTTCTGGAACTTGCAACGATTAATGTCTTCATTTAACAATTTAAAATTAACCAATCAACGAAAAAATTAACTGGCGTTAAGTGATTTAAGCCAACACCAGGAAACGCTGTTCTCTTTTAGTAAATAGAAAACCTAATTCTTCTCGGAAAAAAACGAGGCTGCTAAAGATTTATAGCGGCCCAAAGGCGCCGCCTCATAATTCACTCTCAGCGTCATCGTTAACCACAATTTTTCTCCCAATAAATATATCAGAGCAAAATAAAGAAATCGGAGGCGAAAAGAAAAGCACTTTTATCCGAAAATAAAGGAGTTATTAAAATGCCACGTGTGTTAACCATAAACAGATGGAGTCTGTTTACTATAAAGGTGTTTCTATGTTTCCACTTTCCTATAAATCGTTAAGTGCAGTAACCGTTTCTGCTCGACGTCACGAAAATAGAATTTTATTACAGTCAGTAAGAGGATTAAGACCGAATTCCAATATTTATTTGTTCTCTAGGAGAGGATCTTAACGTTTAAAGCTGACAATAAAGTCTGTATCACCCTAAGATACTAATTCTGTCTATTACCTCTGTAAACATTTAACTTTAATTACTTTGTATCCAGAGAGTGTTATGTATGATTAAAATATTCAATGAGGTAGGTGACAGCAAGTAATTTTTTTCTAGTATAAAATATATATTTAGTTAAATATTTCACATATAACACATACATAAATCTATACAGGAAATACTGAAAGTGACAAGAAAGTTTAAAACTTATTAGAAAAAAACAGAGTATTTGTAGTATCTGTGTTCTCTCCTTCGGCACCATGACCAATTTTTTCGTTTAAGTCACCCATAATCATTGTTATCTCGCCTTTTTTGTCAGTCACATTATTTCATCTATATTGTTATAAAAGTTTTCAATTTCTTCTCCTGATTTGTCACTTGTTGAAACTAAGACCTGAATAATATTTAGGTTTCTATGGATTGTTATTAATTTCAACATTTCTACTTTATCATTTAGAGGGATGAAGTCTATAACCGACTGCGCAATTTTGTTCGATACTAATATAGCCGTTCCATATTGATGTTTTGGGTCGGTTCCTCCTGACCAATAGATGTATCCATCTTTTGTTTTTTGTTTTCCTGAACCAGGCCATCTTACTTCACTCATGCCCAAGATGTCTATTTTTATTCTTCTCATCTCGGCTTCAGTGTTTGCAAGTTTCCCAGACATGAATAAGCTGCGTACGTTCCAGGTGGTAATGCGTACTATATATTTGGATTCTTTGTCCACTTCCTTGGACCTCAATAGAAGTTGACGGGGGGATTCTTAGCACTCTTTCCCCATTTAAGGGGTGTACCGGACTGGGGGCCATTTTCTTGTTTCCGTCTGCCATTTAGATTTGTGGGAAATATCATGGGGTGGTTTTCCTATTGCCTTCCCCATCGCAGTACCACAACCATTCCAACTGCTCCAGTCATGCTCGTAGTATTCCAGTTTCAAGCCGGTCCAGGATCACTGTCTCTGCGCCTTGAGCTGGTACTAATAATGGCTGCTATCCTTCACCAGGGAGGGATAGGAAATAGGTAATAGATTTAATATGAGACGCTTCTAGACGATATGTACGTCGTTTTTGTATCATAGTTTTATTAATTATTTTTTGGTTTCAACTAATATGAATGACGAGTCGTCTTACAATACGCTTTCCAACAAAAGTAACTTTAGATATAAATCAAAGTTACCAAATTGCAAAGAACAATAAACATTTCACTCACTTTTGATTATTGTTTTTGACTAAAATAGCAACATTATATAGATAGGATTTAAAAATGAACAAATGAAGGCTCGTCCTATATTTGGCAATATTACACCCACAACCAACCTACTTTGACAGTAAATAATGAATAACGTCCATCGAAAAGACAATGTCTACTTGATTTCCCACAATATTGTTAAGTTAAGTATAAAATCTTCAAAGTATCGTCCAATAATTACAGTAATTCGTAATAATAAGTAGGTAATAAGAGATTAAAAAAAATGACGAAGCCAATAATTTTATTGATAAATCAACGTTTCGAATTGAGCGTGTAACAGGTGTTTAGATGTGCGTTTCTTTGATGGAACTGCGGCCTTTAGTATAATTAAGCGTCATAAAAATGGCCGCCTTAATTTTGATGGTAGGCTGATCCTTGAAGATTATCATTGGCGTAGTACAAAAATGGTAATTTTGTTACATATTCATACAATTTTAACGAAGAAGAGAAAAATTATTTTTTTTTCTAATTTTTCTTGAATGTCAAAAATTTTTTTTATAGATTTGAGCTGGTTTCAAACTATTGGGACCTTCTTCAGCTGTGGTGGTACTTTTCCAATCCATTTTTTTTTGTATTTTACTGTAGAAGAATAATTAAAATGCAAACAGTGGACTATTCTATGTGCGATTTAAAATTATTAGCTATTATCAGCTAATACAGATAAGACCGATGTCACGTGGCCAAGACTGTGTGGGAGGATAAAAAACAAAGGAATTATGCAACAAGCAATCGACCTTCTGTTAAAAGTAAGCTGACCAACTACTACTACTACTACCTGAAAGGCTTGGGATGTTTAATTTTTATTCAAAAGTTTCTTACAGAAATTTGGAAATTTCTAATCCATACTTTCTGGGAAGGTCAAAAAGGTCAAAAAGGTTTTTGATACTAAACAAATTTCAATAGTTTTTCGTCGGTATATTTCTTTATTCACAAAATACGAGGAAATAGGTGATGAATAAAGAAAATGGTCAGGGGCGTACCTAATGTTTTTTACGCTGGAAAAATTAGTGGGCAAAATTTTTCCACTTGGTTCTTTTTATTTTTTTATTTTTAATGGTATTCTCTATTTATTGGTATTCTATTTTTATTTTAGAGTAAATTCTTGGGATTTCATATATTCCCATTTCCGTAATAGATCTTTATTAGAACACCGATGTTGACCAAGCTTGTTTTTGGTGATTTTAGAGCAAGGTGTTTCAGTAAAATGAAGGTTTTAAAATTTTTCAATTTCTTGATAAGTTCTTGTTCAAATAATTTCATACTTTTGTCATGTTTTGCTATGTCAACTTTGCTCGACATGTGTTTATTTACTTTTGAAGGCGAATGCCAATACACTGTCGGTTCAACTTAGTTAATAATATTTAAGATTATATTTAAGATTATATTAAGTATTGTGTTTAAGATTTTAGATAATAATTAATAGTCCAGAGTCATTCAAATCAACACACCTTCCCTTTTGGAAGAAAAAATTTAATTGCTGCTCTATCTGCTCTTTATTTTTTGCGACGATTGAGATACGAGTAGGTATTGTAATTTTAATATTTTTCGATGTTGCTTCTAGATCAATTGCTAGAATATATAGACGCTGTTGTGTTACAATTCCTGTTTTTTTTTAATTAATACTTGTAGTATTCTTAATAAAAAAAAACGACTGTGAGAATTATTTAGCATAAGAAGAAAACTTTTCGTTCCAATTCGTAGATGGCGCTGCTAGAAACCGGGTTACGATGTACTGTTAAGCCTTTCAATAAAGAAAGAAAAATTGGGATCTTTATTTTTTCAAATTGAAACATGGATAAATAATCGGTTGGGCTAGCCGCGTGACGGCCCAACACCACATGAAGATATTAAAAGGTGAAAAACAAGATTTGTTTGGGGCAAAAATATTTTTGAAAAAATGGGCGGAACATACTTTCTACCTAAAAGCTTCCACAGTTCTTAAATTTAAGTATCTCTAAGCATTATTAAAAATACCTTAATTGAAATACTAGGAAAACAGTTAGAAAAGAAGTTTGAGAGAGAAGATAAAGAGACTTGGTGGTGCTCAAAATAAGTTTAAAGAAAGGTAAAAGAGAAATATATATACAGTAAGGTGTCTTTTTAAGCGGAATATTTATCACAGTAAAGTGAGCCTTTGCAAATCGGAGATTCCCTCCTTTTATGATGTCCCTATTACATCATTGCGAGTTTCGGATTGAAAGATATTATTGTGTTAAAATAGTTTTTCCCTTAGCGGTGCTTCATTTTATAATAAGTTGTTTAAAATTTTGCTGATTCCAAATTGCAGTATAATAAGCAGTACAGTTTTCGGATTGAAAGATTTTAAGTGAGTATCGTCTATTTTTCATTAGAAGAGGTTTTTGGCATTTCAATATCGTAAGTCTAATTTTTTTTTATTTCTTTTTTTAAGATGTTATTTGGCCCAATGAAGAAAAAAAAACATCAAAGACAATCAATTTCATGCAATTTTAGATCGCTTAGGAAAAAGAAAAGGATCTACGGCAATTATAAAACATTTTTAATTTAGGTGAATCAACTGTAAGAGCAATTAAGAAGAATGAAGTTGCTATAAGAAAATCTATAATTTCTGGTACAAAATTAAGCGCCAAATTTTCAACTCACTCAAGGGATGGAAGATTGAAATGAGGAACTAATTCAAAGAAGAATTCCTGTACGCGGTTATTTAATCCAGGAGAAAGCTCTTCAGTTTTATGAGTTAATGAAACAGTCAGAGCGACCAGCTTCCACTTTCCAAGCTGGTAAAAAAATTTCAGCTAGCAAAGGATGGCTAATCGGATTTATATTAAGAAATGCATTCCATAATATCAAGATCACAGGAGAGAGTGCTACAGCAGAAAAAGCAGGAGCACCACCGCATATATATCCACCGTATGTATAAAAGAAATGTGCATTAATAGCAACGTATTTTGTTTATACGACAAAATTAAATCTAGAAACCTTTTGGTAAACGTTGTAGCTACGTATATGCCAACAACTTCATGAATTATTTATATGAATTTTATTGTGGTTCTTTTTCTCGTGGGATATTTAAGTCATTAATATTTTTAGTAAATACAAATCAGCATAATGAATATTGTTATTTTATTCAATAAATACAACAGATAATATCATTTTCGGCCAATGATGTTGATGGGCGGAGTTAGGAATCGTTAGTAATAATTATAAGTGCTACATAAACAAATAAAAAAATATGTACGAAACATGTCGAAATTACAAGTGTTGATAAAAATTAATTATTGAAGTTTTTACCAAAATTAAATAACCTGTCGTGAAAAAACTTCTGAGTTGTAAGTTGAAAAGTCCAGATAGAGATTTTAAATCTCTCCAATGACTATATAAATATTATGTCTAAAGACTGCTATGAATTTTGCAAGCCCAATCATGTCATGAATAATGCGTTTTCTCACTTATCTCACTCTGAGTTGCGTGAATCTTCCTAAGAAATCTGTAGATTTTTGCCTAACTTTCTACTAATATCGTCGATGAATTTCCATACAGTTTCGTATTTTATTTATCGCTTTTTCCCAGCCAGCAATTGTCTAATTTTTGTTTATTCAATGGAACTCACAAAGTAAGTTGTTGAACATGGTTACATATGAATGGAGATGTACATGTTGGCTAGCTTGATTTTAAGAAAGCATTTGACGAAATGCTATGCAATGTATACAGTGAATTCATTTTTAAAGAAGTCCTGTACCTTGAAACTGATAAAGTGATATAATTCATGAAATAACTAGCAATAACAATATATGCAGATGACACCGTTTCACAAGTTAACTTGCAACACACGAAACAACTTCACCTATGACTAAACAAGATAAGTACTTTCTAACAAAATTTATAGTCATTTGAAACGTGGTAATACAGAGGATATTTAGAATAGTATGGACGCAGAAGAAAACGTTATTGTGAGAGATGGGCAAACAATATGAAATAATAAACATAAAAATAAGAAAGTTACTTTGAACTTTGGACCAGACAAGTGTCGTATACTAAATATAGTCAGAGGAAAGGTTCAGCCCGAAGGTTTCGATATGCAAGATGGCCAAAACATCGAGGCAATGGGTGAAAATGATATGTACAAATATCTCGATGTATGGTAAGAGCAAAAAATTTACCATAAACTAATGAAAACCGAACTAACTTCTGAGTTTGTGCGAAGAGTAAAACAGCTAAATCGATCATACCTTAATAGCAAAAATATGTTTAAGGCATTAAATACGTACACCTGTAACGCGCTGAGCTACTCATTTGGTATTATAAAGTGGTCAAAAACGGATAAATAAAGTCTCCAGTGGAAAGTAGGAACACTTCTCACAAGGGCGCAAAAACACCTTTCACGCAGTGCAGTAGAGCGGACAACATTACCGAGATATCAAGGAGGAAGAGGACTTATAGACATAGGTGAACAACTGGATAAATGGTTGCTAATTTAAGAACTTATTTTCAGGTGCTGACTGTGACATCTACTTTACATGGAGCAATTTGCGCAATAGATGATACAACGCCGCATATCACTGAGGCAACAAGAAATGTGCATAAACCACCTGACTAAGCAGGAAAAAATGCGCACCTGGATGAATAAACCTCGGCATGGACAACATCTTAATGAGATCAGCCAAGAATATGTCGACAATACAGCGTCGAACTATTGGCATTGACTATTGACATCAGGAAAGATGTTTCCCGAGTCTGAGGGTTTACTACTGATTTAGGATCAGGTTATTCCAACTTAAAATTACCTTAAATATATTGTTAAAGATCCTGAAATCCAAAATTGCAAATGCCGATATGGATGCCAAACCTAATAAACCATCCAACATCTTAGCGAAGGCTGTCAGGTATTTGTAGGTACTGATTATAAAGAACGCCATGACTCAGTAGGAAAGATTATCCACCAAGAACTAGCTGACAAACTGGGAATTCTCCAAACCGACCATCTTCCCCATCTTCCTTACTATCAATACGTCCCTGACAGAATACTTGAAAATATACAACTACAAGCTATACTGGGACCGCACTGTACTTACAGACCAACCTTCTTCTTAAGGTGCCTTCTCCGTTACTGAAGGTTGGCTATAACTACAGCCAATTGCTTTCTATCTTGAGCTGTTCTTAGTATCGAATGTGTGTCCATGCCTGTCCAGTCTCTTACATTCTTCAACCAGGAGCATTTTCTTCTTCCTGGACCTCTTCTTCCTTCTACTTTCCCTTCCATTATAAGTCGTAGGAAGTTGTATTTTTCTCCTCTGTAAATATGTCCTAGATAACTCGTTTTTCTGGTTTTTATAATATTTAGGAGTTCTCTCTCAGTACCGATTCTTCTTAGCACCTGGTTGTTGGTCACGTGCTCTGTCCAAGAGATCTTCAGCATCCTTCGAAAAACCCACATCTCAAAGGCTTCTATACGCCTCATACTTGTAATTCCGAGAGTCCATGTTTCCACTCCGTATAGCAATATGGAATAATTGTTATTACAAATTGGTATCGGATATCCAACGATAACGTAGAGTTTATTAGGAATTTTTTCATTCGTTGAAATGCGGACCTAGCATATTCTATACGAGCACGTATTTCGACCTCGTAGTCAAGATGGTTTGTTATCCAGCAACCAAGATACTGGAATCTTTGTACTGGTTCTATATGTTTGTTATAGATACAAATATTAATGTCGACATTTAGTGCACGTGTAACAGCCATTACTCTTGTTTTATTTGTGTTTATATTTAGTCCCAAGCTATCTTCCTATCTGGTTATGACATTCAAAAGTCGTTGTAAACCCTCAGCACTGACTACAATAATGACGGTGTCGTCTGCGTATCTTAAGTTGTTTACGTATTTACAGATCAACCAGTGGCACATAATAGACCGGATCTCATACTAATTATCAATTATCTTACTAGGCAAACAACACTTATTGATGTGGCTATACCTATCTATACTACTATAGCCCAAAATCTATTCATGTGTTGAATATAGGCCTCTCCCATTTGTCTCTCTCTTCTGTTTGTCTTTTCCACATTGGACCTGCGCTTTGCTCAATGTCATCTTTCCATCTCATTTGCGGTCGACCTCTTGACCTTTTTGCAGTATATGGTCTCCAGCGGCCAATTTCTTTATTCCATCTTCCATCCTGATATCTTTCGTTATGCCCAGCCCATTTCCATTTTAATTTCAATGCATGTTCGACAGCGTCTGTTGTTTCGGTTTTGTATCTTATCCACTCGTTCCTCTTTTTATCTCTCAACGATATTCCCAACATTTGTTGAATGTTGGCTATACCTAACACCAATAATTTAGTACAAAGATCTAGAAATACAAATCAGGAGACAATAGAGAATGGAAAGTACTCAGACAGTACCTATTGTTCTATCTACTACTGGTGTTAACTTACTGGTACATAAAACAGCCGGATATAAATGAACATTTCTATAAGGCCATGCAGAAAGAGAGATACTGCAGTGTACCAAGTCTCCTAGGGCTCGATAACACGGAAAGAGTCCCACCAGAGTTCAATCCTTGTGATACCGTAGGTATCTGGGATGAGTGAATTTTCCCTGTAAAGGGAGTGTGAGCCGTATGGCTGAATCTGGAGAAAGTTACAATATCTGGAACATTAAATGAGAAGATAGCGATATTAAACGCTCAGATTGATAATACAGGGAAAGGTAAAGGATGGACGGAGTATTGGAAAAAGGAATGTGTTAGGATTAAAAAACTAAGGGACTGGTATAAATTTACTCAGTAAAACTCTTATCAGAAGCGATATATAGTGTAAAGATAGTGATACTGATATAAGACCTTCGACTGGAAGATGGCACTTAAAGAAGAAGAAGAATATTTCTTCCTTTTGACCTTATGATATGATATAAAATGTTTGAAAATATGCTTTTTAAATTAACCTTTTTATTTAGAAGTCATTCATTTAAAAATAATCATCCAGCGAGAACAATTTTATTGTTAGGGAAGATTTCAATCTTGAAAAATTACATATAACTTCGTTTTACCGTCTTCAGTATGAAAAAAGTTTATCCAATTAAAATTGCAATTATGTACACACATTTTTTCGTTTTCTTCCTTTTTTCCTTCTGTGTTAAACTGCAACGAGTTTTTAAAGAAGCTTGCAGATGTGCGCGATTCCCAGTGATACGATCTTTGCAATTAGATACTGTAAGAACATTGTATAATGTACATACAGTTCGGTTTTTTATCTTGCTAAAAACGATTAAACGAGGACTGTACAGTGTTCACTTTAATTTGTTATAAATTGACCATTGGCAAAAAGTAGTGCGTGGAAGGTTTTTCGTCGGTTGCCAAAGAGACGATGTTGTAGCAACGGGTACGGAGCCAGTTCAGAACAAGTAAATATACCGGGAATTATATAAGCAACAAATATAAGGACATTAATAACACCTTGAAGTGTTATTTTAATTTCTCAAATAAGGTTCTTTTGTTGCGTCTATGTAATTTAGCGTAGAAATACCAGCGTAAAAATGCAAATTACACATATCTACTATCCTTATTCATTCCGACTTGTATTTTTACCACCTCTAATCCACCCTTTCATGGTAAAATATTGTAAAACCTCAGAAAAACTGCAGATTTATGCATTATTTAAAAGTTAATCATGTTTGTTTTTTTTTTGTTTATTGTTTGCTTATCATATGGGAACGCATTATATTTCAACCTTTAAAAACTAAACGTAAAGACAAAATTTGCGAAAACAATATAGCAATGCATTTTATAGTGAATTAAAATCAACTTAATACTCAGTTTCATTTCGTAACATATTTTCAGTCCTTATAAACCACCCCTCGACACTGAAATTTAAAAAAACAAAATTTAGATGCTTTAACCTTTTAAATGGTCTAATTATGACAGATTAAATTTAATTTGCTGTTTGCAAATTGGTTGTGTGATAGAATGCATTTATTCAACTTTTAAAAACTACTTTTTTTAAAAATTGATTATTATAATTTCAAATTCAAAAATTTTGTGAATGTTATCATGCAAAATCTCCTTATTATTATTTTTAATATCATTTCCAAAACATTTCATTATTTCAACCCCTAAGAATCGCCTTGTTTTACAAAATATTGTATATAGGTATTATATTATCTAAAATAATTATAATATTATAACTAAAAATTATAAAAAAAAATAAAAAAGTGTAGATAAAGGTGAAAAATAAAAGAGTTATGTATTTTGATGTAAAAAGTGTTTGATATATATTTTATATAATAAGAGTTTAATTTTTATCAGAAGAAGTATAATTTTCGAGTTCCTCTTCTTGATCTGTAATTGAAGGACAGTTTTGACAATCATCACCAGAGCAAGTTCCACAGGCTGCATTACACAAAAGTCCAACTTTTCAACAGCTGCATATTATACCACATCCTTTTGTACAATACAAATATCATTACAAGCAGTTCTTCTGGTGTAACTTACCCAGAAAAGTCTATATAACATTTTTTGTTATCAATTAAATTCTTTATCGATTTCGGACTTTATTTAAAAGTTAAGTATTTTCACCCCCGAGAGTGGGTAGCATTCACCCCTAGGGGTGAAAGCACACATCGGTACTGTAATTTTTTGACGTGACAACGTCTTAAATTAGGTTGTGACTCGGAGTCATTTAAGAAAAAGTGTAACGCCCGCTCACGTCTGTTACAGTGAGTCACCGAACGAGAGAGAGGCCCGCCGGACCGGCGAATGCCTTGCGTCTCTCTCCCACTCAAACATGATCGGTCCGCTGCGCGCGGCACTAGAGAATTAGGCGCGTTGAATCGCTAAAGTTGAAAATCGTTGAAAGTATCGTCATCTGTGTCTGTAGTGAAAATGTGGAGTGCTTACAGTGTCCTATTTTAGGGGGAACCACCAGTATCAGATATAATTTTAGGAAATTACCTAGGGACCTATATTCTTTTATAATATTGCTATGGATTTATCCATTTAATATTGAGCAATGATTGTAAACATTCTTTATAGTTTAAACTTCAATGAAAATTATTAACTGTGTCTAAAGACATATATGATATGAGGTATTTTACCCAAGAGTATTAAGTATAATGAATATACATAAAAACATAATTTTGTTTTCTTAGGACTTAACATTTTGTCAGCACATTATCTCAAATTCACACTTAAATCAATATGTTTTTACTATTAGGTCTGTTGAATGTTTGTTCTTTACACAAAATTTAGTCTATACTTCATATTTATTAAAGGCGGTAAAATATACATTACAATTCAGTTGTTTATAAACCACTTTCAAAGCATAAAGAACCTTTTAAGCTTTGTTTATATTATTTTGTGTATATTAATTGAGTTAATTGGAGTAGCCCACTTTGATACAAAAATACAGTCAATTTATGGATATTTCAAGTTGACAATCTAAAAAAAGCTGATTTCCTCCCATGCATTTTATTAGAAACACTTGAAATTTAAAAAAAATTTAAAAATCGTAAGATGTAAGACCTTAATCGTGAGATCGTGAGATTTGTCTTCAATTCGTGAGTAGATTTGTCATTTACAACAACTACAACAATAAAGATAAATAATTCTACACTAATATTTCATTATCGTAAACTATGATTGATTGATTAATTGTTAGATTGACACAAAAGTTGAGAAACTGAGTTTATAGCGGCAATTCCTTGTTCCTATTGTGCAATTTAATAATATTTATATCAATAAATATTCTACCGAGAAAAAGACGTTGTCACGTGGCATAAAACCGACTTTACAGGCAACCGATTTTTTTCTTTGGCATTTTTTCTATATGCATTGTAAATTTTATGTCAATCCAAGTGGTTCTTTAAAACTCTCAGCAAAAACCGTGAAAGAATGGACATGGGATGTGATGCTGAACGAAATCGTTGGTAAATAATTACTGTCTCTAGAGGCAATTTACACTTATCTTTGTTTAACTAAATTTGAACATAATAGCCCCTAATATATCTACATTAATTTTTTTAATAAAGATCTCTTTAGCTGCATAGTTGAACTTTATATATTCTCTACACATCGAGTAAGGCTGAGCAAACAAATGCTGATAATATATTGGTCAACGCACCTCTATGAAAGCTTTATCCAGTTAAAAAAGTAGACGAAATTTAGTGCCTACTATATTTCAGCGGAAATTAACCCGAAAAATGATTTTTATCCAGTAAAAGGGACACTTCATCATGGATTTTGCCAATAACGACCATTATCGGTGGCGTTTCTCCCGTCGGCGCTCTGGCACATATAGTCCCATAAATCCCACCCCCTCACAGTGCCATCGGCGGTCAAATTATCTATTTGACCATCCAGCACGACCCACCGACTAGGCTGCCCACCGGCAGATTACCGGCTGCAGATATTTAGTAAGAGAAGAGAGTTATGGTCATCCCGTGGCATTTTGCGGTGCAAATCGGACATTAAGGGACCGTTATCGGTTAATTTATGATTAGTTTTGGTGTTTGCCATTAAATATAACGTTTAAAAATCAATAAAATTATGTGTAAGTTCATAAATTTTGTTTGGAATGAACACCGACTGCAGTTGGCTGAAAGTTGAACAAATGCTCATTTGGTAGAGTTTAGTTGTTGATTTTTTTATATATTATTTCGAAACATATAATGGTAGTTGAGATATTGGTTCAGAAAAATATCACTGTAGAAAATACTATAACATTGTTAATAGTTTTTGTGCACAAAAAATTTCTGAGTCTTTTAACATCGCGTCTTAGCAAAAAAAAATCTGCTTTTTGTTTCCAGATGAGCTTTTACCCAAATGAAACTAACGGAAGTACTTTTTTAAGAATTTTAGAACAAATGTTTCTTTTTGTAACATCTCAACAATAAGATTACTTTTGTATAAGTGATTACGAGACTTTTCAAATAACCCAGATTTTGACTCAGACAAAAGTAAAATTTGTGATCAGAAATTCCTTTGTCAATAGCCTACTAATATCCAAAAGTGGAATATATATTATGGAGCAGTGATAATTTAACTTTAACATTAATTTAACAACGGTTGGTCGTTAAATTGGTATTTTGGAATGAAAGTTTCAGCCAAGAATAGCTTAGTTTTAAATGTAAAGGAGGTTTCGTAGATACAGCGAGATTTTTGAGTAGGTATGGATTTAAGCGCATAAATATTGTATGTCAATTTAGACCAGATTTATTAGCATAATGTAGTTTATATTATGAGTATCGAAAGGAGTTATTAAAAATTATGCACCACTAGAGGTACTTGGTAGGTGGGCACAATCACTGACAATTTTTGTAAAAAGACTTTTTATCATGGTGTCATCAGTAACGGTATACTTTTTGGTACACTTCATTGTGTTTTATCATTTTCCTGGTGGAATTTGCCTTCGAAAAGTAGGTCAAAACGGCCCAAAGTCAACAGATGAAGATAAAGATTGGTAGTTGAGATTCCTTTATAAGGATATTTTTTTATTCCTGTTGTATTCCTGTATCGAGAATGTTTCTTAATATTTGAATGGTATGGGTTTTTTAGTAGAAATTTAAGACCCTTCGTATGGTTGGCTACGACTTATCTACAGTTGGGAGCGTGGCAAGTTTAACATGGTTCATTAAGTTAAGTACAACATCAATTTATTAATTGTAGAGTCAGTTTCTTCTTTTTATTGCGCCGTCTCCTTTAGAAGGTTGTCGATCCAAATGGAAATTGTAGCTTTCTAAACTGATACACGAAAGATTTCTGTGGGTGAGCGTTCAAACCATCTTCTCAGGTTTGAGAAGACCAACCAATATATGTTCGAAACAACGATGTGTATCGAGATCTTCAGGTCGATTCTATACCAAATAAAACTGAAAGTCGCCAAAAGACATGAAAAGAGAATTCACAAACATCCCAATAATTAACATTGACGTTCTCAAGCTTCTTGATAACCCACCCCAGGTAGGAAGACTTAAAGAACTAAACCGTTTGAGCTTATGTAGGCGAATAATCACGAAACGGATGTGAGCAGCTATTAAAAAGTAGAGTCAACAATAAAGTGAGCATTTTAGGTAAAGCAGTACACGTGACATCCAGATTACAAACGTTTTTTAGTAATTTTAGATTCATCTACGAAAAATTTGTGGTAAACTATTCGCTAGTATAGAAGTGTTGAAAATTAACAGTTTCCCAAGCTTATCCAATAAAAAATATTTAATAAAAATTAAAAAAACATTACAACAAATCTAAATACAGATCGGTGGCATTTTGTACAAGATTAGAATGATGTTTTACTGTAAATTGTTGCAATTAAGTCAACTTTACTTATTGAACGAATAAACAATGCTTAATTGGAGAGCATAATAACAATAAAAATTAATGAAGCCTCTAACTACCGATTCCCGCTAGATTTATGCCAATCTCGTTTTCTTCACTTGTCCGAGACCACCAGCAGTTCTCACTTTAGTTTGATGTGTCAATAAATAACGATTATTAAATCCTAAAAAACATCCTGCCTTAACGTCGGCTGCCTTCATTTTTACAAGTCGTCTCTATAAACTAATAAACCCATTAAAAAAATGAACATGATCCAATATTCGCGTGTCTGGAAGCAGTTTCCGCGGCAAATTTATGTGCGGTCTTAATAAAATGGCTAAAAAGAGGGATCGGCTGTGTTGAGATAATCTATGTATCCTTTTGGAAATGCCTTTCGGTTCTTAGAAAAATTGCCTTCTAGTGGGATGATTAAAGTCGGTAATTAATAAATGGTTACGAAATAAGGTTATTAGGTTGTGGAAATCTGGGCGTTTCATTACAAGTATTATTCACAAAAAGTTTGATCTAGAGCAGCAGCAAATATCTCAAATTAAATATTTAGGTCATATGCTTATCTTTACCTGAATTTTTTAAAGTTAGAAGTTATCTTTTTCTTAATTGCAGGAATACTCTTTTGGTTTATCATAATTGAATCGTTTATTTCGGAAACCACCTATGTGGGCTTTTTTCAACTTGGAAAACTCAAAAAAACTGTTTTGCAGCTTAAGTATAGGTCTAGTCTCCTTTAAATATTTTTTTACAAGTCAAAAACATGCTATTGGGATAATCTATTTTTTTATTTTGTTTGTCCTTTAACTTTTTGTGTTATAAATTTTTGAAAAACGTACACTTAGGTAGTTTCTGCAATAAATGAGTGTATCTAAAGCGATTTTTAAAAATTCATTTTTAAAATTAAGTCAAACCATTGGTTTTTATCTGTTTCGGTATCAAAGGTAAGTAACAGGCGCACTTAAGTATAGAAAGAGTGTTTTTACTATGCTTAAATTGAATAATACAAGTAGACTACACGCTACAGTATATCTATATACAAAGATCAGGCCTTGATCACTTATTCAGCCTCTGGCAACTCCTTGTCCAACTCTTTGTCAGTTGTTGGCCATTGGATGATAGTGTCATAGAAGTCTTCATATCCAGCAGTGTATTCTATCAACTTTTTTATATCGTCTATATTTTTTTGTTAATTGAGACCTAAAACCAAAAATCTCACTGTGCAAAAGCCGGTAAATTTGTTATAGCCTACAAAAATGTTCATCTAAAAGTAAAACATCAACGTTTAAAATAACCTTGGTAAAGTAAAAACCTAAACATACCTTCCCCAAAGGATAAGCTTCCTCTGTTGGTAATTCCGGTGGGCTGGCAGTTTTTAGCAAGGTGAAGGTAGATGTTGGTATTCAACCAATGAATTCGCTTGCGACCACTTTTCTCGGAACATTCTTGTTGTAGAGAAACTGCTTGTACTTGGACACTTTTATTTGGATACTTTCCTGCCTGATGTTTCATCCGAATTTGGCATTTTCTTATATGAATTGGGCCACTACTTTTTGAAACTGAGAACGTCGTCTGATGTTCTCAGAAGTATAAATCCTGTCCATCTTTCTTAAGAGACGCTTTATGCTTCCAAAATCTCTGTCATACGGGGAAAATAAGTGGCTACGTATAGGCTAGTTGTGAGTTATTGTTTCACACCGACCTAAGTCATAGAGGTTTAGTAATAAACGCACACCTGTATGATTCTTATTTTGACCTAATGGCCCACCATAAAACCGTATGAGGTGCTTCACATTAACTGGAATGTCATTAAAGTAGTTCAGTAGTATTGAACATACTTCGTCTGGGCCTTTGTTTGCTTCGCCTTCAGACACACAACTTGGAAGAATTAGTTTTCAAATCGTGTAGCGAAAACACATTTACCTAGAGCTGCCTCATATAAAAAACCTCCTGTACAGGTATGTGCGGCAAGGGTAAGTTTTGCATGTAGTCGAAGGCTAGTGCGACCGTGTTATCATCTTTGTTTTTCTTTGCCTCATCCATAGCTTTGTTAAACTATTTGCTCGCCGTGAGTGTATCATTTTCTCAGCAGCCACATTTCTTTTAGCGTTGTCACTCAAACACTTGTCTTTCAGTTTATTCGACAGTCTTTCGCAAGTTGAACACACATCAACTTGTGGTCGTCCAAATCAGCAAGCAAAGTTCTCTTTAAAGTATTTGTTGTAGAAACTAAACTTTACTTTATTTTTTGGATCCGGGTTGTCTAAAATAAACATTGCATGCATTTTTGCGACATCAAGCCTAGTGTCAAGATATTTTTTATTATTGTGAGTCTCCTTGACATCAAATTTCTCAATGTGCCGTTGTATTATCACACAAACGTTACCTGGAAGAGCGTTTTCACTTCTAGATTTTTCCCTCATATCTACAGTGCTTTTGTAAAGATGAGAACATTTATTTATTCTTTTGATCCTATTTTCAGAAATACCAAAAATTTTTAAGAAAACACCTCTAGAAACTTAAGTAAGAACACCATTTACTTTCAAGGTATATTTGTATTAATGGTATTTTTTGTTTGGCAAGTCATCAGTAGGCACATCAGGGTTTTCTTGAGCTTGATCATTATTTACGTTAGGCCTGCGGTTTTTGTGTCTACGTTAACAGGCATATCCTCCACTAAAGCTTGGAGTACGTATCTTGGGTATTTAAAAATTTTCACATAGTTCTCGTTTTATTTCATCCGTAAGTTTCAAATAACGTTTCATTTGCACTTACAGTTTATATCATTCAGCGGAGCTTATACAAACAGATGTGTGCTTTTCATCCGTTCACTTTTAGGTTCAACTCTGTTCAATGTAACTTCAATTATAAATCACTAATATATTGACTTAATTATTATACTGTAAGTCTTTTTATTTTTATAAAATGGGGATACACATGTAATAATATTTTATTTATTACTCTTTTTATT
Source organism: Diabrotica undecimpunctata (assembly GCF_040954645.1). Classification (NCBI taxonomy): domain Eukaryota; kingdom Metazoa; phylum Arthropoda; class Insecta; order Coleoptera; family Chrysomelidae; genus Diabrotica; species Diabrotica undecimpunctata. Next base: position 174,820,320 of record NC_092805.1, read on the forward strand.
TTTTTGAAGGATTTCTTTTAATAAAGAGGTCACAACTTGACTATATACCAAATCTTTACTTTCAGTAATGATTCTTCACACCTTTTAGGTTATTTTTATTTTCCTAAGTTACCTTGTTGAATATTCTAATGTCATTTTGTTCAATATTCGTCTTTCAAATTAGCCGATTACATTCTTGAATTTTCTAGTGGTCACTCTCATGGATTAAGCCTTTTTGTTTCTCTTAGACACGCATTTTTTAATTTTCTATATTTTTATGTATCACCTTGTTATAGTCTTTTTACAACTTCCCTACAATTTGCTATATTGGCTCCAACATGGGTCAAATTTTGCTACATTGGCCCCAGCGTAGACTAAGGTTTGGTACAGCATATTTAATACGAACTAGCAAAAGGAATCAAATTGGAAACATACGAATAGTCGTAAACTCAAAAGAAATATATAACATAAAAATACAAAAGTGACAGTGGGATCAATTTGAAGTATTTCTTAAAATCTGTCTTTGGTTGTTCTATTTTCTTACGTTCTCTTGTAATTTTTTGGTTTCCAAATTTACATTTTACAAAAATGTTACGTGTTTTGTCACATTCTCCTCTCCTTGCGTATTTCACTAACTCACGTACAGTGCATTTTGCTGAAATAACCTGTTACTACCTCCAGCATGGCACAATTTCTTTTCGTCCACGGCCAAGGCTATAAATTAAGATCCCAGCAGTAATACCGTACCATCTTGGACGATCTTGACGGACAGTGTTCTCAATACGTAATTTAATGCTTTTAAAGTCAGTTCTGCATCACTAACAAGCTGATTCATTCTTCGGAAAATAATTGGCGTTTCTTTGCTTTGCGAAAAAAATTCTCTCTTGTATCATATTCATGTACTTTGTTGTTCGCAACGTTGCCGAATTATAAAACATCGGCAAAAAGTGGGATTTGAGTAAAATTACAATTAGGAATTGTATAACGAACTTATTTGAACACCAGCGCAAAAAATTTGCAAAATCTACACGAATAATTCATCACACTTCCTCTACCTGATACTTCAGTGAGCCCTTCACTTTTCATTTAATTTTCGCTTACTATATAAACATTTTTCGTGCCTTTAGGTCAAATGAGGTCGTTGACGGAAGTGGGTTACTTTCATTAAGTCAGTGATAAAATTCCGACGCGTTCGCGTTGTATTTTCACCTGTAGTTCATTTCACCCCTTTGCTTTATGCCAGGGAGGGAACGCGGTGACCTTCTTAAATGGTTTATTAGAGTAAATAAAGAGTTTTCAAGACTTTGTTCATAATTTACACTATCTTAGTATCTTCTCTGTCTTTAAATGTAGATAAATGATAGATGGAAAAATGTGAACAAAAGATTGAATACCAGAAAGAATAATAATAGGCAACAAATCCTATTTTTTACTAACTGATATATTTCGCTCCAAAACTCTACATTGGAAATCGAAAATGAAGGTTTATAAAACCGTAGTTTGACCAATAGTGTGTAACGGATATGAGGCATGGGTAATGACTGAATATATCATAAGAAAATTAAAGGTTTTCCCAAGGAAGATCTTTATTTAGATATAATTCATGAACTATACCAACTATTCAAAGAACCACCCATCTCAGAATTTGCTAGACCCCAGAGACTTTGATGGACTGATCAAGTAGTGGGAATGGATGATGACAGATGTTCCAAAAGAGCTTTAAAATATCTAAGACTGTATTTTTATTTTTGCGAAAATCAAATTGGCATTCATAAAAGGTACCATTGACCTCAAAGAAATCTATTATTGGTAGTGCCATGCACTTTTTCACAGTTTTCGAAATAATTGGCAGTACTGAGATTGATCGATAATTTTCTGGCAGGTTTTAATCACTTTTCTGAAGATTGGACAAATTATTGCTTTGTTAAGGACATATAAAAAAACATGTTCTTTGATGCAGATAACAATTACATTAGTAAGTGGAACTATTATGATATTTTTTATTCTTTTGATCAACTTTACATTCAGTCTAAGATTGTCACGGCTGTTTTTATTTTTAAATTATGGATAATATCTCGTACTGTATTGAAAGTGACTTCTGAAAAAGAAAATTGATTTAATATATTTATATGAATTATATGTATTTGATTCAAATTTGAAACTGGAATATCTTTGATAAAGTTAGATACTATCTGTGAAAAGTAAACATTAAAGATATTTGGACTGTTATTAGGAGGTCGACTTAGTATTTTTCATAATACCACAATGTTCATTTATGACTTTACACCTAGACATTATTGGATTACTGGACATCCTGATGATGTTGTTATTTGCCACGATTTTTGGATTCCATAGTGCTAGTTTTTATTGTATTTTAAAGTCTTTATATATCCTCTTAATGTCTGGTGACCGATACTGTTTTTAAGCTGTTATAAAAAGTGCGGTTTATCACTAATAACTTTAAGTCATTGTTAAACCAATTAATTTTATTAGTTTGATTGGCCTTTACCTTATACCTCTTCTCTGGGAAAGATTCCAAATAAGCTTCTTCAAGAACATTCATAAATCTGTTAAACGTCCACGTCCATTTTTTTAACATTTCCAAAGTTCCAACTTATTTCAGATATTCTATTGTGAAACAGAAATAGACCCCTCTGTGTAATTGGCTGTTTTTTTTATGTTTAGGTTGTCTTTTATGTCTGCAAAAACAAGATTGTGGTCACTTCCGACATCTGCCCCTGAGTAAGCTTTACTCGATACTATGACGTTACGGAATCTTTGGTTTAGAACAATGTTGTTTTCTTAATTTTTTCACCATTCTCTCTAGGGACTTTCTAAGTGTATATTCGTTGGACAGCCATTTTATACCATTTGTTAATAATTTGTTCGTTGTTCATGCAAAATTAGACCAGCCTGTCTCTTCTTTCATTATCTCAGTCCATATTCGCCTGCTACTTTCTTCGGTCTCTTCTATCGGTCTCTTTCTTTCCCTACCCTGGCATTGAAGTCGCCTAAAGTAACATTACTCCCTACGTTACTCCCTGCTGCAGTCTATATTGCATGGTAAAGTCAAAGGTAAGCGAGGACCCGGTAGAAGGAGACTATCATGGCTGCGGAATTTAAGAACATGGTTTAAGAAAACCTCAACGGAGCTGTTTCGAGCCGCAGCGAGCAAGGTCATGATTGCCAATATGATTTCCAACATCCGAAACGGATAGGAACCAGAAGAAGAAGAAAGTAACATTAACTTCTTCTTTTTTGGTTTTTTCAAGTGTTGTGTCTAATTGTAAAAACTGTCTTCCTCCTCTTTTCTGTCAGATGTCGGTACGTATGCTGTAATGATGTATAGATTGCATTTAATTTGCGTAGCGATTAATTTCAGAAGTTCAATTTGTTGATGACAACAGCTACTTCATTGCGATTTTCTGGGATCTTATCTCCAGAGTACTAAAATGTATCTATTACTCTTCGGCCGCTGTTAGGCCATCAAATTTCACTATATCAAAGGAAGTCTATTTTTAAACGTTGAATTTCTCGTATCAGGTTATGAGCTTTTCCTTGTTGGTAAAGACTCAGTATATTCCATGTGGCTATTCATTTATGTATTTTGAGTGAAATTTCAGGTTGTGTAGGTGTTTTCTTCAGCATATCACAGGAGTTTCGTTTGCTGACAACTTAAGAAGCCCTGTGATTCTCATAGTTTATGCTTCTCCTGCTGGATTTTGGATTACCACGATCAGTGCTGTTTATATTTCTTCTTGTAGTTGCTATAATGACTGTTCTAGCAGCTCATTCTAGTGGCATCTCAACTACGTTGATCATTCTTGATTCATCCGCTTTTAGAGGTAATTTCTCGCCTGTAGGACAAGGACTTGTTCTTACTTCTACGAACTCATTAACCCAAGGCTGTTGACTCGTAGGAAGAAACTACTTATACCGCCAGTCGGTTTTGATGCTTCTATGCTACGCCTAACAGTTGGGCTACTACTTCCACCGAATTCGCCGTTCCCAATGTTCTTATCCGCGTTCAACGTCGTTGTGGTTTCCATCTCTAACCCTAGACAAAGGGCCGTCACAGAGTGCTTTCAGCCGGTCCAGATGATCTCTGCAGGATCTCAGGATATATATATATATATATATATATATATATATATATATATAGTAAGCAATTGAATTGCACAGATCAGTCGATAAAATAAATGTAATAAATTAATTTTGTTTTAGTGTTAGTGCTAGAAGACTGTAAATTAATTACAATAAAAATTACAATATATTAATAAGCACACTAATAAAACATCAAGGAGCTGTTTTTTTTTTGTTTAAAGCAATAGTTAAAATTAAGAACCAGTATTTGCTTAAACAATTTCTATTGTTCATTTACACCTTCACCAGGTCTATCCTGTTTTCAGGTGCATCTTGTGCTTGTTCCATATTTCGTTGATTAATAAACGTTCTTTTAAGAATACTCACCTTTTGTTTGTTGCCAGATTCTCAATAGTAATAGTAATCATAAGACGACTGTCTTATGTCCATTTATACATTTCTTCCCATTGTAATATTTGAAACCACCCTCATGTACCTTAAAAAAATCCGCACATTAATAGAAAACATATTTAATAACCGACTTTGGCATTTTATATTTATACGTCTTTACTTTAATCCGAGTTCGTCTCTGGTTCTCACACTCGACACTCGTCCCTAGGCCCTTATAAATTTATTCACATTCGTGATTGTACAGCTATATGGCCATGCGAGTAAAATAAAAATGAAAAGGTTTGTTTTTGTCGGTACTTAGGTGCAACAAATTTTTATTTACATTTTGTTGATAAAATGGTCGTCGTTTTAGAAAATCGTAAAAACACTCGTTGGGAATGTTATGAAATATTTGTTTTGATGTGGTTGTAGCATCATGTACGAAGTAAATTTTTTGTTTAAGAAATTATGTCTGTTATGTTTATTACAATAAACTATATGAGTACATATAGACATTTTCTACATTTATTGCTTACTCGTTACAAAAAGAAAATACGGAAAGAGTGTAGATGATTGCTGGGCAAAAAGGAAGTTATTAAAAGATAATAGATAATAAATTCCAAATGTATTTAATGAAAAAATTACTTTAATTTAAAATTTACCTACTAGAAGAACATCAAGAGGCTCTTATAATCGAAGCATTGGTTTCGGGAGTTGTCTGTTAAAGTCCTAACATACCATCAAGAGTTTTTTATTCTCTCTGTTACAATTAATAATTACAATTAATAATTAAAATAAATAAGAAAACATATTAAATAAGAAAACATAAGGTAAAACAATATCCGGAACAATAGACAGGGATACTCGCTTTTCGTCCAGGGACCCATCAGAACATTTGTTTAAGACATTACTAGTAATAGGTCACGGAAAGGAAGATAAATAACAATTAGGTTAAAATCAAAGGTTAACGAGATTAGCTAAGATTAACCATAGACACACGCATTATGTATAAATTGAATCAGACAATTTTACAAACTTTTATCATTAGTGGCAATTCAGATATTTATTTGGTACGGAGGAAATATTTGTAGAGTTTGCAAGTTCTTTCTGAAAGCTGAAAATATTTGGAACACTTAAAAAATATGGTATAGATAGATATCCTTGTTCTTGACACGTTTCACATAACTCTGAGTTGTAAATTTTGAATTTTGCAAGATGAGCAGGATAACAAGCGTGATCAAATCTCAATCTAATTATTAAGGTTGTTACATATTTACGTACAGTATTAAATTTCTTAAAACCCTCTGGAATTTGGGATATTTGGTTGTATGGAAACGTATTGTATTAATGAGTGGTCAACAAAAGTTTGCCAAGAAGTTCTCCAACGATCTATTTAATTTCTTTTAAAGATAAGAGAAGCGTCAGCAATACAAATTTTCTCATCTGGAACATTTCAGCTGACTGACGATTTTATTGCCGCTTTAGCAGTAGTATCAACATGCTCATTATATTTTATACCAACATGATCTTTTACCCTAATAAAATTGGTAGTTTATTTTTATTTTTAAGGTTGACAAGCATATTCTTAATTTGATAAATGAAAGAATTCGAATTATAATTGGGTAACTTTGAGCTTTTTAGAGATTATCAAACTGACAATGAATCGGATATTATTAAAGCTGCATTATTGTTTAAATTATCGAAATATATCAAGGCTTCAATAATTGTTAGTACTTTAGCACTAAAAATTGAGCAATTGGATGGAACGTAGAAAGCACATCCGGTCCTTTCCGGTATTTTTGATACAGCTGCGTAGATTACAGTTGCCTTGGGATATTTTTCTCTAAAGGAATTTAAGATCATAAGTCTAATAATGTTAAGTATTAAACAGTAAGTATTTTGTTAGATCATTTGTGTTTAGTAAACTTATGAATATAAGGAATTGATAATACATGAAATTTTCACTACAAATTTTTCACTTAGATAATCTCGTCTTACATTCAAGGGAGGTTCTAAAGCTTCAACATGCAATGGAGCTATTGGAGTAGACTTCATTGCTCCCATACATGTACGTAGAACAGTACATTGAAATACATCAATTGTATTTAAATGCGTTTATTTGTTTCTGTCCAGCATACACTCAATGTGAAATTTCCATATTAACTTTTCATCTAGAAACATACCTAGATATTTTATTGACTTTTAGAAATTCAAAGTTTGGTCATTTAATAAAATAGTATTTATGTTAGGAAAATTATGTCGTAAAAAATACACACACTAGATTTATAAGTGGATAAATTAAACCCATTTTCACAAAACCAGTTTGAGAAATGTTCATGCAATTTTCTTAATGTCCTTTTAGTATAGACGAGGAAATCATCAGCATGTTGGATTGTTTTATAAGTGCATTAATATTTGGTGCATTAATATTATGAAAATCATTAGTATACAGATTAAAAAGAAAAGAACTTAAGACTGATCCCTGGGGTAATCCCTTACTATTATAAATTAGTCCAAAAAAAATCATTTTTATGGATTCTAACGTAAAGACGTCTATGAGTGTAGAAATTAATGACGGTTTGTTCCAGTTTTGTAAGTATTTGAAACTGATTGATGATTTTGATGATTTGAAGTCTTTTAATCGAGGTAAACACACACTATCACAAGCACATATAGATATGTAGAGATACAGTAGGCAAATAATTATTTCTAGAAAAATTACTCAGTATGTTCGTTATAAGTGTAGCTAGCTAGAGTATCTAAAGTTCCACATTCTCGTTTGAATCCAAACTGATTTTTTGGTAGGGAATTTTCTTGAACAATACGATTTAAAAAGCCTAATAGAAAATGTTTTGCTACTTCTTGAAGGTTAATAAGTATGGAGTATTTGATGTGATCGCATCCTGGACTGTTATCTTTTCGATTATTTGTAGTGAAAATTAGTTCATTTTAAGTGAAGTTTTAATAGAAAAGATTTTTATCAACTGACGTTGATGCTATGTAGCATATAAAACTTGTTGCGTTAACAGGGTATTTTATAAAATAAGCCTGAATGTTTGAAATTTATACCCCTTGTCCAGTTTTAAAGTAACATAAACAATATGATATTTTTATCCTTTTTTTTACTTTACTAATAGCAGTAATATCCTTCCTTGATGTCATAGTCCAGGTATATGCTGCTATATACAATGACGATCATCTTTGGTAGTCTGATTCAGTTAGGCAATTTTTTGCATTTGTTTAAAAAATATCCTTATTCCCAATACAAGAAAAGTACGTGCATTCTCCTCATACTTAGAGTATTTTAAGTTTCTAGATAAAATTGATGATAAATCATGTTGTTGATGTTAATAATGAGAGGAATTCCAGCAGATATTTTCTAACTAGAAAGAGGATTTGTATATTGGATTAGGAAATTTCTTTCATTACTTGTGCCTATGTGCATGATTTCTAAGTCGACCAAAATTACCAAGAAAACTTGAATTCTCCTGCATTTTGAATATTATTAGTTTTAGATTTGGGATCAAGCAATTTACACGTACACTTACGTTTAATAATGTTACTTCAAAAAAATATTTGAATTTGTTGACGTTATAAACCAGTAAAGTACGTTTCCAGATTCTGATTCTGCAGTCCCATTGTGTTACCCACCAAAGAAAAATATTTTCTAGTATCAGAAAAAAGCACACAAAGATTTCTCTTCTCTTTCAAAATGAAAGTTGTCATTACAGTTTCAGTTTTTAATAACATCCTCGGTTTCAAAACCGACAGCCATAGTCATACGGTTGGTCAATATTCGCAATACGGATCCCCACGACATAATAGACGAGCGAATAATTGAAAAACGGCATCATCATTTTTCTCCATTCAACCTACGACGGCTTCCAACAGCCGTCATTTCGCCATTGTTTCAGCTTTCATTGTGCCTCCTTAAAAAGAGCGCAATGTACTACATGCACACGTGAAAGAAGCGAAGCGTTGACTGCCAGTTGTTCTTCGGGCTATTGCAAAGAAAGACCAGGAAAGCTAATGTCGGTCCAAGGACGTACTAGGAATTTTCTATGCGGAATTGTTGTAGCTAAAACTAAAAAAAAAATTAGTAAAATATTTTGTTATTATTAATCAATAAGCGATATGCTGTACTCAACAATTCTGTTATAACAGTTTAGTTTGATTACTTTGTTAATATCAAAGATATTTAGTTATTTTGAATACTAGTTAAGTTCGGTATCTTTTCCATTGACTTTTCTTTTCTATATCGCATTATTGTTTTTGGTCTATGAAAGAATATTTGTTTTTGTTTGTTTTTATGTTGTGAGATCAGTAGTACCAATCTTAAAGAATCAATGATTTAATAATTTTTCTAACCTAGAATTACCAACACATTTACTGGGTTATATCCAATTCAGCTAATAGATTAGGAATGAGTCACACAATCGCATAATATAAAATATACAATTATATTAACCTTAAATCTAAATATACTCTACTATAATATATAGTTTATAACTTTGTTAATGAAAACCTTATAATAGGTAAATATTAAAATATTTAAAATAGGTGAAGTGCCTTGCAAAATTACTGTAAGAATATTCAATTTATTTACTCTCTTAAGAGATTCCTATATAGATTTTCTTAATATTTACTCTAATAATATATCCTATATCTATGGTTGTTGCTTTGAACGTTTGCGTAGATGTTAGAAAGCTTAATTTTCGCAGCTGCAGTTTAATATTGCCGATAGCTACATTACCCTTGCTGTTATTATTTGTATCTACCACAAATTTTTTAATATTAAAAGCCCTTTTATGTTCTTCTATACGTTTTTAAAAGGTTCTACCAGTTTGACCGACGTAAGTGGACAGTCGCCACATTTAGGTTTATATATACTACTGTGTAAGTACTTTTTTGCTCTTGTTGTTCCTAATATAAATCGTCTACTTGATTTAATCATCGAATCGACACATCAAACTAATCTGCACCCTTATTTAAATGGATTATTTACTAATGCAGCGCTTTTGAATTGTGTCTCATAAAAGTGCTATTTATCGCTTTTTATTCGTTGTTTTAGATGCCGATCCAAACCTTATAATCCCTTTATGGTAAATTTGTCAACTGAACGAGTTACTTCCTTCTTACTGAGTTAAGTGTTTTCTTGACACCACAGTTTGTATTCACCACTGTGTAGGTGCTCTTCCTTTTGGCTCTGGTTGTTCTTAATATATGCTTAAGTTGTTGTTTGTCCTGAAAGCTGGTATTATTCCTGTCTTTGTTTCGCGTTTTTTGTTAAAATCTTGCCCGTATATGTAGTTGCCTTAAAAAACTGAGTTTTTAGTTAAAAAATATTCGTGAATGGACTGAGATATCAAATGCAGGTCAATTATTCCATGTGGCAGAAGCTCTAGAAGCCTTTGCAATAATGGTGATCGTCAACTTTGGATAAATCTAACATGGCACGTAAAGAATAATATATGTAATCGAGCAGCAGGTACTGAGTTTTTTCTATGGTGGTGGAAAGACTAATTTCAGGATTTTCCTATGCAGTTTTTGAATAAAAATGTCTTGTATTGTTTATTTGTTGTACACATTGTTTACTGCTATTTGCTTAATGATATTCAATTCAATCTCGAAGTTATTTTTTGACATGATTATATTAATATATGTAACATTCTATAGTAAGCTGCAAATTTATACAATTGCTGTAGTGGTAAGAAATAGTTTTAGTGATAATAAATTATAATAAATTTTGTGGAAGTTTTCAGTGTTTTATTGTTAGATGAAATGCACTTCCATCAAGAAACGGTCGAATCCATCGCTTATTTTTTTAAGTTTACTGTTATTATAAAATACATAGGATGCTTTATACATAGTTGTTCCTTTTGTGTACTGCCTGGCTACGCCATAGTATCAATTGAAGAATTTTTGTATTCTCCTAACGCAAGCGATGGCAATGGCGAGATGGAGGACGAGACCGGCATCAGCATCAGCATCACAGCACCGGCATTTCGCTGGCATCGCCGACGTTGATGAATGACGACGTTCGGGCAAAAAGTCCCACTTATTCCGGTCGCGCTTTGTCTATTCTTCTCTATATAGGTGTATGCCAATGCATAAGCGTATTCAAAATAACAAACGAAACGACACATTTTTCGAAGTATTTAATATCTCTCTTGAAAATACGTTCTTGTTTTATATATTGAGTAAAAAAAGCAAAGGAAGAAGTAAAATTTGACCTTTTAACTATACATATTAATTTATAATTATTAGTTAATCGATTTAATATGCCTTAGGCTTAATTTCGCAAAGACAAATTAAAAATAAATGTTCATTAAAATTTTATCTCAGGGTTCCTTTTATCGTTAATTATAATAATTGGCTTCAAGGTATTCTTTAAGCAGTTGCCTTTGAGGAAAGGATGGACAATAGGAAAATAAATTAAACCAAATAAATTTGTGTTAAACTACTAAATAATTGATTAAAAAAGAAAAAAAAATACTGAAGTCAATTTTACAATTAATCAAAATCCTATGTCACTTGCGCGAATCCTCATAATTAAAATAAAAAAATCATTTAAAGTCCTATATAAATTATCAATAATTGTTTGGACTTGTATTCAAATAAAGATCTCTTCTCTATGTTTTCTTTTTTAGATTAAATCAAGACAAAGAATTTTCTTTCAAGAAATATTACTTCTTTTAATTTTTTTTATATCTGAATTAAAAGATTATATTTATTGTGAATATTAAAAGATTATATTTTTGATGCATGCATTATTCCTATATTAACTTATGCAGCACAAACATGGACAATCACAAAAAAGAATATAAATATACTTAGAGTCACTCAACACGCGATGGAAAGAGCAATGCTAAGTATATCACTTAAGGACAAGACAACAAACACATGGATAAGACAGAAAACCAAAGTCACCGATGTGGTGCAAAAATCATTAAAGTTGAAATGGGAATACGCTGGACATGTAGCTAGGAGCGATCTAAACAAATGGCACAGATCAATTTTAACCTGGAGACCATACCAACACAAAAGACCCAGAGGCAGACCTCCTATGAGATGGACAGATGATCTGAAAAGGACTGCCGGGAAAAATTGGCTACAAGTAGCGTACAATAAAAAACAATGGAAAGGAAGACTTGAAGAGGCTTATGTTCAGATGTGGACGTGAATGGCTAGACGAAGAAGAAGAAGAAGATTTATTGTGAAATGAAATCACTTGATTTGCCCACATTTTGCTCGTACTCTCAGTTGCTCTATACACGCCTGCTATCTCCTCTGCTTGTCAACGTCTCTCGCACACACTATCGCCGGAACAGTCTTTTCATAAGCTCCTGGACTAAACTCCTATCTCACAGGAACCCAGTTTCTTTCTAGTCGAAAGAATTTTCACTTAGTGATTTTGTAAATAATGTATTCTTTAAATAAATGTTTTTATAAATAAAAAAATATATTTTATGGTATTTTAAACTAATATTTTTTATTTTTGTTTACAAAAAAACCAAACAACACTTTAAAAATATAATACTTTAAAAGATCTGACTTTTTCTCTAAATGAACATTCTCATCCTTACAATAATTGCAAAACACCTTAATGACAGAATGTTTATTGCACCTAAATGACTGTCAACAGCAACACTTCATTTAAGCTAAGAATCTTTTCTTCTCCATGACACATTGCCGGCACACACCGCGCTTTGGAGGGTTTCCATATTGTTCTTCTTCGGCAGGTTCAACCTCCTGACCATAAAGCAACTTGTGGAAACCTCTTATATCTTGAAATAATGTCTGAAGATATGAAGATAGGATGCTGTTTCATTAGGCTCAATGCCAAATTTTTTAGGAAAACACTTCGATAATTAGGAGCCTTCACTGAGCAGGCCAATCTGTTTAAAATTTGAGTATTTATGTCAACAATATTTATCATACTGTATAAAACTACAAACGGCCCTTTGTTATCGTAGGAATCGAGTAAGCGGCACACATCTTGTCTACAATATCCAGTCCACCTTTGGGTTCGTCAGGTAATGTTAGGTAATATTACAACCTTATTTTTTCGAGGTATATAAAAACCATGATTTTACCCTTTTAGAAACCAAAAAGTGATATTGAATCCTTTTATTTAGCAAAAATTATTATGGAATTTCAGATTTGTTTTTACAATCACGTGTTTTTGTCGAAACATTTGAAGGTGACTAGCATGATCAAGGCAAGCTTTTAAAAGTTTTCTAGTTTACTTTTTAATGGTGGAAGTGTACCCAAACTCGCCTAAAACATTAATATATTCAAATATTCTATCATTAGAAAATAGATTAATAGTAACATCACTCCCAAATAAAATAATATCTCAGATATTAGTAGAGATATATTTAAACGTTTAAAGATTTTTATACATTGTATTTTTTTTACTAAAACAGTTTACTTTTACTCGGTTTTGCGTTTTATTAAAATTTTCAGACGCGTTAATTTAATCCAGATCACGACTTGTTTATTTCACAGTTGACAATCAACGTCTTCATCCTTTACTAAAAACCTCTAACGGTCCCATTTTTCTTAAATTAAACCACGACAAAAGGAGCTCTCGATGAAAAAAGCATCTGCGGCATTGTTCCTAATGAAAGCTTTAAAATTTCCACCCCCTGTCGACAGGAAATGGACAGCTCAACGAACGTCGGTCGCTACAATGAACACCAACATCGACATTTTAAAAACAGTAGCTCAGTTTTTGTTCGGAATGTACCGGGATTCAACAGCGTCGTTCTAAATTTGTTTATCTCGTTTCTACAGGTGAATAATGAGCTATGTCGTTTGTATTTGAATTGAGCTGTTTGTTGTTTCTTCTGGATATACGATACAAGAGATTCAATTGCTTTTTTATATCAATCGGCTTTTATAAAAAACTTTTACAATCGTTAACTTTTCTTTAGTCTCCCATTTTTTCTAATGACATTCGAACTACCATAAGAACTATTCATTTTATTGCCAGAAAAAATTATCGAAGAAATAATAGAACAATTTAAAAGATAATTAGATTAAAGACTCTTCTTGAGTATGTGATCAAAGAGAAATGAACAATCTCCAGGCCGTAATCTCTATCTAAGGTTATACTACTCTTTCCAGAACTTTTCCACGTTTTTCTTAGTAGATACCGTTTTCTATTTTCTTAAAAATTTTAATTTAAGACATTCTACAAGTAGTAATCATGTTCACTTTCAAAATTATTTACAGTTCACATTAAACTTTTAATTTATACTTCAACTTATTTGTACTAGTATATTTATTGTGACCTTCTTTGGGAGCCTGACCATATTCACACACAAAACACTACTCCTACTTAAAAAAAAATACAATTTTGATAAGAATGTGCTCATCACTATTTATTATTGAGATAACTAGGGCATTTTTCGATCTAAACGGCTTCTCAGAGATGTATACAAAAGAACATAATTTTAATACGGTTACTTGTGTTTTCTATAAAACTTAGAGGTCGCTGGTTAAATGAATTTAGAGATAATAATGAAGAAAACATGCAATATTTTGACTGTAAATAAATTAGTGAAAAATAGCAAATACAACTGTGAATAAATTACGAAATTAACTGGTCTTAACCCATACTGTTGTCTGTACAAAGAATACAGACTCACCTTTCGAAATATTGATGTATTCGTGGCAGGCAGAAGAATTGGTCGTGTGCGTCACGACTCCAGCCGAGGCACAGAAGGAAGGATGCCCCGTGTTACTGTTCGCTGTTTCGGTGTTAAAGTCGAGGTGTCGTCTCGAGACTTAAGATGGTCAGAAAGAACCCTCTAATCGTTCCTTGGTGGTCCGTATACCAAGAGGGTATACCAATAAATCACTCTATTGTATTGCGATTTTGAGTGGCGATAATTTAAGTTAATTGTCACGGTAATACGATACTTGACTCTTGTGTGTATTGGCGACTCAAAAATAACAAAAGAATTATAGATTAATATTGGTAATTTACCTAAAGTGGTAACTTCTGGAGTAATGTAGTGTAATCAGAGAAACATCCTTCACGCAGGTATAAAGACAAGAAGACAACGATAATGATATTATTAATCTAGTTTTTCTTTTTCCCTTACTATTTAAAACGCTGTCTACACTTTCGATCGAAGTTCTTCGGACGAAGTGTCAAAGTGAAGTTAATCAAGGCGAAGTGACTTTCTACATACTCGTGAAGTGGAGTAATATAGTGTGACACTTCGTATTCGAATTTCTGAAATGAAGTACCTGTCTACACTCTCGTACTTGATGAACTTCGATCAACTTTGGGAGTAGTATAGTGGCCGCTTGATATTCTGCCAGTTGATTTTGGCATCAAATTACGCTCATATTCAACATTTGGCCAAAATATTTGTTCCAATTAAAGAACTTTATTCATAAAGGTAAACAATGCACAATTTTGATACAAAAACTTCAAAACTCCAAAATCACAAATTAGTCCAATAATTTGTAATTTCACATTAATCTTAATTTTCTGAATTTGTATAGTCTCACCGTGTATAATAGTGAAACTGCTTAACAATGTCCATTCTGCCCTGTTGGATACTTTCCTTCGCCACTGCCTGATGTTCATGGTTTTAAGATCCCTCTCTACGTCGTCTATCCATCTTTTACGGGGCCTTTCTCTTGTTTTGTTTCCTTGGTGCTTCCATCTCTGGACTACTTTTACATCTCGATTATCTGGCATTCTTTCTAGCTGACCATGCCAGTTTAGTCTTTGTGACTGTACAAATCTAACAACATCTGCGCGCTGCATTAGTTCATCCAGCTCGTGGTTCATTTTAATTCTCCACGAACCATCGCTGCATTGGGTTGGTTCAAATATCTTCCTTAGTATTTTGCGCTCAAATATTCTGTTTATTTTTATCAGTGGGTGAGAGGGTCCACGTTTCACATCCATATGTGACTAGTCTAATTAGTTTTGTAGATTCTAAGCTTAGACTCACGATGCAGTAACTTACTTTTCATTATGCATAAAAGCACTTATTACCGCTAAGAATCCGTGCTTGTATTTATTGACTCATGTTGTTGTCATTTATTATTGAGCCTAGGTAGGGAAACGTGGAGGCATATTTGTGGGTATGGTTGTTTACCTTCAGATTCTCATGTTGATTCGATTTTGTGCACTCCATATATTTTGTTTTGCTTTTATTTATATATAGACCAAACGTAGTAGCTTCTCGTTTAAGTTCTATAACTTTTTCGCTTAATACCCTTTTGTTCCGGCTTATTATGGTAACATCATCCGCATATGCGCACATTTGCATTGATCTTGTGTTAATACAGCCGTTTATATCCAGCGATTAGTAGCTTAATTACAGTTTTTTCAACTTCCTGCAAATTATTGCCCAATATTTTATTGAGGAAGTGCCTGCAATCATTTCCTAAGATCAAATTATATTTGCTAGCATTTAAAAGTCAAATATTTTTGTTTTATGTAGAGGGCGATACACTTATTTGATGAATCGTATCATTTTAGTGAGATTTTAAATATAGCTTCGGGGCTAGTTTGGGACGCAGTCTATTATAAATTTTTACCTCAACAACAACTATCGTGTACTATTTCAGTAGCTGTCAATAAAACTATGTTTTACTCCACAACTTCAACATTTTATTTTATCATCGTCAATCAAGAAAAATCGGACAAAGGGAATTTAGAAACAATTCGAACTTATAATTACATTAGAATTTGTTCAACTAAACATGAACATAACATTTAAAACAAACAATGGATTGTGACATCTTAATACTATACCAAGCTCAACAATGTACAAGAAAAAACAAAAAATTGTTTTTCTGATACTATGTTCATGAAAGATCTTTTTACAAATCTCAAAAACTAATCGTGTTGTGCGATGAAAAAAATTATGGATACGTTTCAAAAAACTCGACAAGAATATTTCTTAGATGAAACATGTTTAGTCTAATTTTCAAAGTTAAAAGAAACACGTTCCATTCTCACACTTATAGTGTTATTATCTTCTCCGCATATACGAATACGTCTCGGGAAACAATAGAGTAATCTATAAGACTAACTAAACAGCCTAATCACCGTATAGACGGCAGCACTTAGATCTCTTGTGTGTTTATGTTTAAGACCGTAACACAAAACCGCGGAATACACAGAAAATTCCGAAGGTTTCATTTGTCGTCCTTTTTTTAAGACAGGCCGAACAAACAGCGACAGAAGAAAGAAATGCAATAAGGCAATTCTCACAATTTCTTGCAAATTGCATCCAACTTAGGTATATACAGGGCGGTGCTGCTACAATTGTAATAAAAGTCTTGTAGTTATGTATTGTAATAGTCTTGCTTTAAAAACATTTAAATATATTTGTCGCAGAATATAATGAATGCAACTTTTTTGACCAAAATGGCACTGAATGTGACTATAGCTGTAGTATATCGAAGCCCATAAATTATTTGAACTAGATACTAATTATACACGAGAAATATAATGAAATAAATATCCTTGTTAATGTTAGAAATCATTCATGAAACCAACGAGTATACATCAACAATTATTAAGCATATACCTCCCTGGACTACTAATTCTCCCATTATTCACATATCTCCCCCGGCCTATCCAAAGAGTACTAAAAATCCTATAATGATTAATAATCTATGTATATCAAGACCGGATATCAGAATACACTGGCTATAATAAGATTTTCACTGATGCATCAAGTACTTAAAATGGACATACTGCGGTCTTTATACTTGGCAATACTGAATATGTAATTCGTATGCCTCATGTCATTTTAAAGGCATTAGACGTACGGAAGAGTCAAGCAAGCTCAAACTTTTGGCTCATTACTGACTCTTTATCTGTTCTTTAGAGCTTAAGGCAAATATATCCAGCATATGCTATCCTGCAACAAATACAGTTGGCAATTTATTACCTAAAAAACAGACATGCAAAATTTAAATTTCTTTGGGTACCGTCGCACACAAGTATCGCAGGAAATGAAAAAGTGGATAAATTGGCAAAGAAAACTGTTACTCACGAGCAAACTGAAATAATGACAACAATTCTATTCAGTGATATTCAGATCAATATTAAACAGCGTTGTTTAACAAATGTAAAATTCTACTACGGGAAAACTTGAAAATGTTAAAACTAGGATTGGCACTAAATTGTAATTTACAGAAAATAGAAGGCAACAGGTGATTATGAACTGATTAAGAATTGGACATACAGCGTTAACTCACCAGCATCTCATAACAAAAGAGCTACCATCTAAATTTTCCTACTGTTAACGTCAATAACTTTCCAGCATATATTGATTGAATGCCCTCTTCATTCCTATGAAAGAGCCATCACCAACATACCAAAAGAAGCAAATAAACTTAAAGATATTTTAAACTGTAATGTATCAAATTGTAATGATAAGACTACCACAGACAATTGAAATACTATTATAAAAATAATACCTCAATCAACTATGGCAGCTTATCGTCTATGCTTCGCCTAGCTCAGTATCTCATGAGTGAATCCGTCTTGTCTTCAACTATGAATTAAACAATTAAAATTTAGTTGGTAGCAAATCAAACAATGAATTAGCTAATGATATTTATTTAACATAAAACAAAATAATATTTAGTTTGCAAAAATAACCCTGTCTAAAACTTAACAATAAACAAATTTAAAACTGATACTTATACTGATAGCGTTGATGGGTTGCTTGCTTCTGTTAAGATGTTATCTCCAGATTATGTGGCTAGGTCTTGTTGTTGCCTCCAGAGTATGTGGGTAGGTCTTGTTGTTACCTCCAGAGTATGTGGGTAGGTCTTAACAACAGCTGCAGTTATTTAGTTCTACATTATTCCATAAATTATTAGGTCAACTAAAATGTAACATAGCCTGTATTAGAGAGATGTCAGAATTATTAGGTCAACTAAAATGTAACATAGCCTGTCAAAGGGGGTTAACTTCCCTGCCAATTATTTTACAAAATTACAATTAAACAAATAGCATATGGTGAGGATATAGTGAAATAGAATTGTTTTTAAAATTAGTTAAGTTTTCTAAGATTCCTACATGCATAAAATTGAAAACGTGGCTTTGGAAGAAGTGAAGTTATGAATATTGAAAATACTGTTAGAATTATAAAATATAGGTTACAATGAAAGTACTCACCCCAAGAGATTTCTACAGACAATAAAATGGGCCTTATTACATATTACCTTTTTTTTTTATAAATTTTAATTACAGACAAAAAAATATATCCCACCACGTTAGAAAACTGATTAACAAACAGTGGGGAGTGACTACAATGAAGTATAGCATAGAAACCATAGAACATTATGTCAATGATGGAATTAGCTCGTCTTTCAACATAGAACAGAATATTTTAGTCTACCGGATAGAAAGAGAAAGGGTGCCAACTATTTTTTTAAGAAAAAATAGTAAAAAAGAAACTGAAGGTTAAGGAATTAATAAATTAATAAAGGAGTTGAAATAAAATAATTACTAAATTAATAAATATGTAACTTTATAACGTTACAAAATACAATCAAATTCCTTAAGGATATACTTTTATTACATAAAATTTAATAGTTATAGATATTATTTTGTAATTTATAATTTATAATTTGTAATTTAATTTGTAATTAGTATATTTTGTTACTGTAAAATCTGTAAAACCCGCTAATAACCTCTAATGGTCGATGCGGCAATTTTAGATAAAATAAAAAATTGTTAAGCAAAAACTGCAACTATGAAAGTAATAATTTTCTACTCTGTCCTAATTGTAAATTACGCTTTTTAAAGCCCCCTGGATTCTTCAATTCGTCCTGCATATAAGTTTAGAAGTTATGGTAGCGCTTAAAATAATTTTAGTTCTCTCATTCGCTACATGATTTCTTTCATTTTAATCTGGATTTTATGACGTACTAAAAGTTTAACTGTTAGCAATTTCCTTCATAGCCGAATCCAATTCGGTTCAATGTATGCAGCACATAGAAAAGATGTATTGTACATGAAGTAAGACTAAAAGCGTCGAAAATCACAACTGAGTATAATTCAACTAAATTTTTTGTGCACACGTTAACGATTTCTAAGATTTTATGTCCAAGAATATTTTATTTCATATTTTAGCAATAGTAATAAATCAGATAATTGAAATAAAGTGATTGACGGCTCGTAAGGCAGTGCTTTGAAAAATTTATTGTGATGTTCGTCTTTCGAACGTTCGTCATATACAGTGTGTCCATAAAGTATGGAATAGATTCGATATTTCCTAACTGAAAAGCCTATTTAAAAAAATCCAAAAGAAGTCAATTTTTAAATTTAATGTTCTACATTTTACAATAAAATTTCATTATAGAAGGTGATATACATTACAGTGATGACGTAATCGGCTCTTTTTTTTAATATAACACCCTGTATTTTAGGACATTTTTAGATCGATAAAAATTAGCTGATTCCAAAAAAGTATAATACTGGGAGTCTAACGGATATAATTTGAAAAATATCCGCTTAGAAAATTAATTTTTATTGATTTATAATATTAATAAATTATAAATAAATTATAATAAATCACTTGAAAGTAATCCAGTAATTAATACATGACTTAATCTTAAATGTTCGAATTGTAGCCCTTGTTGTATTTGACAGTAACCCAAACGTTGTACAAATTCTTGTAGAACCTTATTTATGCTTTCTTGAGAAATATTGTTTATTTCTTTACGAATTCTTGTTTTTAAGTCTCCAATATTTGCAGGTTTCATTTTGTAAACAACATTCTTTAAATGACCCCACATACAATAATCCAAAGGATTGAAGTTTGGCGACCCCGCTGGCCATTTAATATGTCCACGTCTTCCAATCTACCTGTTCGAAAAAATTTTGCTTAGGTACCTTCGAACATCTTAAGCATAATGCGGAGGCGCATCATCCTATTGAAACCATAAACTTTTATCAAAACCTCCAAGATTAATTGTACTGGGGAATAAATTAACTAAAGTAGGTACGAGATACCCACTTAAGAACTGAAGGTATGCTGGCCCGTTTAAATTACCTTCGAAATAGTAGGATCCAATGATTGTATTTCTTACAATGCGAGCCCATACGTTACCTTTTGAGGGTATTGTGTATGATGTTCCCGCATCCAGTTGGAGTTTTCTTTTGCCTAGTATCTACAATTCTGACGGTTGACCTCCTCATTTAATTTGTATGTTGTCTTATCAGAAAAAATAATGTTTTGAATCAAGAGAGGGTTTCGGTGGCTGATCATTATTTCGCAAAATCGCTTTTATCTGGATTATTCTCGTTTAATTCCTGTACAACTGTGCATTTTACTTACGTTTACGTACTTTGTGTACCGTTTTTTTGCAAGCATCGAGATCACTACTAACCTTACGAACAGAAATGTGCGCATCTTCTTCAAAAGCAAGTAGAACATCTAATGTTGTAACATAATTTACAGAGGGACGACCTGATTTGCGTGCATTTTTAACCGTACCAGTTTCTCGAAATTTCTTTTCAATTTTACTTACTGCTGACTGCGTGATGGGTATTTCTGGATATCCATGATGAAATAAATTACACTCCATCTGAGTTCTTGATTTGTCTCCATACCCAATCAGCATTTCCATTTCTTTGCTTTACACTCAAATTCATTTCTACTTAAAATTAATTCTTATTAATAATACAAAACATTCACGAATTAATACAATTATTGTACTACTTAATTGTTATTGAACGTTAATTACAGTTTACCAAAAACTAAAAGTAGGCTACTTTTTTGCAATTGATAATAAATAATTTATTTTCCAAGCGCATATCTTTCAAATTATATACGTTAGACCCCCAGTATTATACTTTTTTGGAATCAGCTCATTTTTATCGATCTAAAAATGTCCTAAAATACAGGGTGTTACATTTAAAAAAAGAGTCGATGACGTCATCACTGTAATGTGTATCACCTTGTATAATGAAATTTTATTGTAAAATGTAGAACATTAAATTTAAAAATCGACGTGTTTTAGATTTTTTTAAAAAGGCTTTTCATTTAGGAAATATCGAATTTATTCCATACTTTACGGACACACTGTATATTACTCCAACGTTGTCCAGAAGCAAACAGCCTACGACTGGCAGAATTTAAAGTTGCTCACCAAAGAACTCGCACATTTGAATAGAAGAACCAAAAGACTTCCAAGAGAATTGCGAATGAACATAAATAGAAAACTGAGGAAACCGATGATTGATAAAAACGTACATCCCAATGTGAACACAAAAACGAGAAAGATATGGGCTATGTCCACCAACAAAAATGATAAAAAATACTCAGAATTCATGTAATGTTTGTAATATCAATGTGTGATAACTGTAGAGGTAATGTTTGTAAAGAATGTGCAAAGTAACTTTTTATCTTAATTCCAAATATATGTGTTGTAGTTTTTCATATAGGGGGTTAATTTTTTTGGTACCTATATATTGTAAATGTAATGTGATTTCTAATATTTCATAAATATTTTATAAGCAATTTAAACAATAAAAAAATTACGGTATGTTTAGTAAAGCGTTTTATTATTTAGGATATTTTGACATAATAATTTGTAATATGTTTGATAACTAACAGAAAAATATTTAAAAAATGCATAATCGAAGGTAAAATTATTTTTAACGTAATTTGACATGTTTATAAAAAATGTTGGTAAATAGAAATTACAAGGGGTCTACCTAGCATCACGTCAGTAGTTATGTTCCAGAAAGTACAGGTCAGTGGTAGAAAGTTAACACGGTTTATTAATTTTATTATTAATTGAGCTTTTAATTTCCACTTCTTCTTCTTCTTCAAGTGCCATCTTCGTTCCGAAGGTTGGCGATCATCAGGGCTATACGTATTTTCGAAACTGCTGACCGAAACAATTCGTTGCTGCTACAGCTATACCATTCCCGTAGATTCTTTAGCCAGGAGTTTCGTCTTCTTCCTATGGACCTTTTTCCTGCCATTTTCCCTTGCATAATTATTCGAAGCAGTTCATATCTTTCGCCTCTTGTAATGTGTCCCAAGTATTGCAGTTTTCGTTTTTTGATCGTAAATATGACTTCCTTTTCTTTATTCATTCTTCTCAAGACCTCGACATTTGTGACTCTCTCGGTCCATGATATTCTCAGGATTCTGCGATACATCCACATTTCAAATGCCTCTAATTTTTTGGTATCAATCTTTTTCAACGTCCATGACTCCATTCCGTAGAACAGCACAGAAAGTACGTAATATCTCATCAGGCGAAGTTTCATTTCAAGGCTCAAATCTCTTCCGCAGAACACTCTCTTCATTTTAGTGAATATGGATCTGGCTTTTTCTATTCTTATTTTGATTTCTGCTGAGCTATCGTTGTCTTCATTTATAAAAGTGCCTAAATATTTGTATTTGCTAACTCGATCGATAATTTCATTGTGTAAATATAAATTTTGTGTTGATTTCGAATTACCATAAGTTTAGTTTTCTTTATGTTCAAAGATAGTCCATATTCTTCACTGCAGTCTGCTATCTTATTCACCAATGTCTGTAGCTCTTCAAGTGTTTGTGCGATCAGAATGGTGTCGTCAGCAAATCTCAGATTGTTTAATCTAACACCATTTATTTTAATACCTACGGATTGCTCAGAGAGTGTGCTATTCATTACGTCTTCGGAATAGAGATTAAACAGGGTTGGTGACAGTATACACCCTTGTCTCACACCTCGCTTTATTTCGATTTCTTCAGTGGTATTATTCTCTACTCTCACTACTGCTTTCTGATTGTAGTACATATTTGCTATTAGTCGGATGTCTCGTTTATCTAAATTCTTTTCTTAATTTCCACGGATTTACTAAATGGATTTAGGCTAAATATCAATAGATCTTCTTACATTGTTGATATATTCTCGCTATAAGACATTGCGTTTGTTTTCACATCAAATATCGGTTGAGTTTATTTTTTACAATTTCATACATTTTTGTTTTGTTAAGACTTTTATAAGCATTCTAAAATTAAACCGCAGCCAGAATAAAAATCTAATGATCCAAAACGCACACATGCCTCCAAATGTTGGTCATTAGAAAGAAAAATATTTCTCTAATGTTCGGCCTCTCGAATACCTCATCATTTCTTTACAAAAAACTTCAAAGGTGTTTTAACGACATATTTGTTTACATACAAACACACACACCAATCTACCGTTCGTGTCGCTTCATCTTTGAGAAACAACTTTCATCTCGTCTTCAAAAGTCTTAGAAATGGTCTTTTTGCCTACCATTTTTACTTGTCTAGTGTTTTAATCAATCATTCCATCATCGTGTTGGATTTTTCTGTATCCTATTTATATCATTTTAGCTTGAACTCGAATGCCCTCAATCGTGTTCGTATGTTAGTAAACGGTAACAAACATTGATATTAAACGGAAATATGCACTTTTGTGATCCCCATAAAATAACAAGGTTACTAGAGGAAATGTTAATAATAAAAGTTTATTGAGATTTAAGCAGAATTAAATACCTATTTAATACGTTACCAGAGGAAAAATACAAAAACCTCGTTATAGAAGCACCACCTTGTTATGTGCTAAAAATAATACCAAAAATCTACTTCAATTTAATTTATTAGTAGTCTATTGATTGTTCTTTTCCTGAATTATCAAAATTCTTATTGAAGTGTGTAGTGTTCCACACAGGGCTCTATTTTTATCCAAAAATTTATCGGCTAATTCAATCCAAGTGAAAAAGTTAGCGGTAGTTATTCCATATCCTGCAGATGGCCCAGGTCCCTCACTATATGCAATATTGCATTTTTTTTTCATGAAATAGCTTATCTTTTTAACCAAAAATCTTTAAATCATACTTTTCCTGCTTACTCTTTATGCAAATCCGAAAAGGAGCCTCGCCTCGGAATGGGACTAACTGCTCATCCACGCACAAGTGTTTAGATGGACTTAAAGATTTCTTATAAATTGATACAAAACTATAAAAGACGTCTCAAATTGTGTCAAATTTATCATTGGGTTTTTTTATTCTTCTCTTATTTCAAAATTGTCGTATCTTAGGAAGCATATAATGGGTTGG
Source organism: Diabrotica undecimpunctata (assembly GCF_040954645.1). Taxonomy (NCBI): domain Eukaryota; kingdom Metazoa; phylum Arthropoda; class Insecta; order Coleoptera; family Chrysomelidae; genus Diabrotica; species Diabrotica undecimpunctata. The sequence goes on from NC_092805.1 coordinate 174,844,864, forward strand.
AATCTGTTGCCGGACATGGTAGATGATAGTACAGGACGACATAAAGTTGGATCTTGGCCACATATTTGCTTTTTAGAGCAGTGCGCTAGACTCGAAAAGTAATAAGAGAACCAATAAATGATTACAGTTCATGAAAATGCTTTCCCATTTTTTGTATAGTATCATTCAGCTTTTCTATTCGTCTCCAATAAAACCACTTTCATAATCTCTTGCGAAATAAATAATTCAAAAACTTCTTTTAAGGTGGAAAATTGAGAACTATATCTAGTCAAACCTGTTGAAACATTTTGTATATTAAATTTGTTTTCTCTGTATCCTCGTAGTAAGTGGAACTTTTGCTCATACACTACCACTTTAGGCTACCTCATCAATCCAATTTTCAATTTTTATCAACAAAAAACAAAATTTGTTTAATTTATTAATGCTTTTATTTTGAAATGACATGACAGTGTCTTAGGACCAAGTCTTTACAACGCTATGAATGAGGAATTCCAAAAAACTCATATGTTTGATAAAAGTGACAATGGCGAAGATGCTATCAGCAGTAAAAATTCAAAACGACTCGTCAACCCCATTTCAAATACATAGGGGGTTAAGGCAGGGAGATGCGCTGGCGTGTCAGCTTTTTAATGTCGCGTTAGAAAAAGTTGTACGAGACGCTAATTTAGATAGCAGGGGAACAATATTTAATAGATCAGTCCAAATTCTAGCATATGCAGACGACGTGGACATTATAACAAGAACTAGGGCGAGAACTGCGGAAATCCTAACCGAGCTAGTAGCAGCAGCAGAACGAATGGGGTTACAGATAAATCAAAATAAAACCAAATTCATGGCGACTAACACAAACACAAGAGCTGGAAATGTTGACACAAATTTAATCATCAATGACCAAAACTTCGAAGCAGTCAAAGAGTTCATATATCTAGGGACATCAGTTAACCCCAATAATAACACATCTGAGGAAATAAAAAGGCGAATAATAATTGCAAACAGGTGTTATCATGGTCCATCAAAGTACTTAGCTAACAAACGTCTGTCTCAAAAAACTCGTATAAGGCTGTGTAGAACACTGATAGTACCCGTTCTCACATATGGATCAAAGGCATGGACGCTAACGAAAACAGATGAATTCGCTCTATCCATTTTTGAAAGAAAGGTGCTACGCAAGATATTCGGAGCGGTCTGTGAGAACGGAATATGGAGGCATAGATACAACTTTGAACTGCAGAATATCTACAAGCATACGTTTGGTGGTAAAGATATTACCACTATAATTAAGCGAAACCGCCTGCAGTGGGCAGGACATGTAGCCAGGGCCCCTGAGTCAAACATGATAAAAAAGATTCGAACAGCGCAACCCGTGGGAATGAGAAGACGGGGTAGACCAAAGCTGAGGTGGATGGACGGGGTAACACAAGATGCCGAGAAGATCGGAGTCGGCAACTGGAAAATGCAAGCGAGGGATAGAATAGAATGGCGTAGAAAGCTTGAGAAGGTCGAGGCCCTCTAAGGGTTGTAGCACCAAGATGATGATGATGTATTTTGAAAACGATTTCCGTGTTCAATGGAAATTAAAACGTACATAAACTTATTTTAAACTTTAATTGTGGCTTATTCCCATTAAAATAGTAATTGCTTTAAGATGTCACCAGAAAATAGCTTCAGAACAATAACTATAACTTGTTGTTATAAACAAGTATTACAGATAAGACAAGAAACATACCTGAAACCAAATTAAATAAAAACATATGCCAAAAATTGATGTCTGGAATCTTTGGTTCAATTGCACCCCGGTTGGTTTTACAAAAGTGAACGACCTATAATATGTTTGTAAAATTTTGACTTTAACAATGTTTATTCTGCCATGTGTTATGTTATAGTACCATGAATAATGAATAATTTTTTTGTTTCAGGTTAGTGATACCTATGGTGGCACCCTAGTAAGTAATAAAATAATATAGTATTAGGATATAGTATTAGCATTTATTTTCGTTTCTTCTTTTGCGCTATGCATGCTATTTTTAATCTTTCTGTTCTCCTAGTTTGTCGTTCCATACGAGGTTGGTATTTCTTCGGATTGTTCTTGTTGGTTCCCTGCTTTATTTAGGTATCAATATGTTTATCAATTCCATCATATCTCTGTATAGTGCGCCTATAAAATCTTGGTTTATAGATACTTTATTTAATTTGTTGTCTAGTCTCCACTTATAAAATTTCTTTATATTGCCGCCATAGAGGCCTGTTAGTTTGAATCTTGTTTTACTGTTAATGGATTAATTGGTTTCATAATCCAAAATACTGTTTCTCGTAGAAAATGAGAAAATGTTTCTGTTGTAAAAAAAAGTACTATTGGACTGTTTGCCACATAAAAGAATTCACAAGAGGTCGCTTCACATAATATATTATGTATCTCATCAAAAAAAAAGTAAAAAGTTCAGACTAATTCGAAAGAAAAGTATTGATACAATTAACAGAAACCATATTTTATTTCTTGTTCGTTTGTTACTAAACAAATAAACACAGCTCTAGGCTGAAACAGCTTTTCAACTTTTTCTACATTTTCGCAAAATAACTCATCGTCGAACCAAGTCTCGTACTTCAAGCCGTGGATCGAAAAAAGAAGGAGACGGATATATGGATGGAGAAAAGGAAACGCAAAAGTTGCATCCCAATTGGAAAGTTGCCCGTGGATCCAATACGATCGATTCTTCTGCAAAATGTAATAGAGTTGGACGTCGTCGCATGTTTTATCCCATTAATAGTCGATCCGAATTGTTTTAACGTATGAAAAACAGGATGTAGTAAAGACATAAATAGTAACTTATACGCGATAATGATGCCGGTTTCCTTGACTTTGTTGTTTTATGACATACGGTCTACAGTTAATATTTTCTGATAGTAATAAACGAGATAAATGCTTTAAAGAACAACATAAAACCATACTAAATATGTTTTTATTATATTTAATTTATTTTTAAGTATGTTTTGGTTCTTTTAATTGTATTCAGTTAAACAACAACAGATTATCTTCTAAATCCAACGTTAGAGTAGAGGTATGGGTTCAAATGTCTCTTGATTGGTTCGAGTTTCTTTAAAAGAACAATAAAGTACTTAACAATTTTTATGCTGCATAATATTTCGTGTGCAATGTGCTTATTTAATAATATCTTAAAAAAATGTATGTGTCTGATCATGCTTTACTGAGTTTCTCCTATTTCTCTTTTCAAAATCCATTTTCTCGTTCAAAAATACCATCTCAATTCGATGTTGTAATTTTGTTTTACTTGATAGTTTATGGATCAATTCGGTTCGGTTTTCTCCCTCTTTTCTCTACGTTGAAGCTACATAAGATATCTTAACCTGTGCTGCTAGATCTCCTTTTTCTACTGCTTTCTACAGCATTTATTTTTACCTTTATCTCTTTAAAACCGATATTAGTACTACTATAAATCGATTGCCATTTGTTACAAGATTTTTGTAACAATATTACAAACCATTTCATAGCAGTGGAGTTCCGTTCATTGATGAATGGTGAGCAGTCATTTCTTACATCCTAGACCACTCTTACCCTCTATTTCGGTATCCAACAATTTTCAAGATAAAATCCAATTTGTGATAAGGCATCAACAGAATCTATATTTTTTTCATAAAAAACATATTTTAATCAATTGTGGCGGAATTATCTTTGCCTTTATTCCCATGCGGAGTTAGCTTTCCGACAAGTTTCTATCTAGGATCATATCAATATTGATCGCCTCTACATATCTGTAATTACTATTTAAATGGGAATAAGCCACAATTAAAGGTTAAAGTACGTTTATCGACGTTTCAATTTCCACTTCGGAAATTTCAACTTGAAAATTCGTATTATAAGATTATCTAAACAATATTAACAATATAAAATATAGACTAGGAAGAACTTATATTATAAAATACTCAGATTGAATGGCTGCTCCTTTAAATATGCCGGTGTGTGTAGTTAGGTTTTTAAATTTTATAGTTCAACAATAAATCTTACACTTTATTTCGCGCCAGCTTAAATTTTTTATTTCTTCTTTCTATGTACAAAAAATTAATTTTACGTTTTTTGTTCCATTTTCGAATTTTTTTGTGTAACTTCAAATCATTCTCCATCTCTATAGCGATGCGTACAGAAAACAAAATTAGCCTGACAGAACAGACACAACAAGCGAAAAAGGATATATATGGGGGCTTATTTTTCTTCTATTAGACCGTATATTGTTTCCTGAATGAGTGTTTTTCGAGAAAATAATAGAACTTTTTGTTCAGAGTAATACGCTCGAAAGGGTAGTTAGTATAAAACAATGAAAATTCTTGTAAATTACAACTAATAAAAATAACAGTATAAAATCATTTAGTGTTTTCATATACCATGTATTTACTTTTTAAAATTATGTACAAATATAGATAAATATATGACCAATTAATTTACTTAAAAAATAATTCATACCTGAATGAAAACCAATAAAAAAATAGGAAGATGGGGGATCTGTAAACTTTATGTATCTTCTCAGTGTGCCATCCTTGTTTTAAGACGTTGGCTGTAATCATTGTAACAAGCTTCTAGGTTGTTAGTTACAGGAAAAAATTCGTCTTTTAGTTGACCTGTGCAATGCTCTATTGATACGCAGTCAGGACAGATATTAATATTTAGGGCCCCTCAATAAATAACTGAAGCATTGTTCCTTTCTCATTTTAACGGTGCTGAACACTATGTTTGTATATGGATTCTAAAACTAAACTAAACTACAACTTAAACGCTTATAATCTATTTGGTTCTTTACTTTCATTGTCAAGATTTCACATCCATTAACCAAAACCTACCAGATGTATCTCTTTAATATTCTTTGAGACATCTTATCAGGAAACTTCTATAACATGATATTCAAATTGATCCATTTAATGATAAATATCTTAGATATTTGAACCATTCCTGACAATTTCATCCAAGAAATTTAACATAACCGTGTTTGATTGACCTAAAGAAACCGTTTGACAGAGTAAGACTCAAAAGTGTAATCCATCATCTGTATAATAGAGAAATTCCCCTAAATATTATAAAAACTATCTAAAACATCTACCAAAACAACAAAATGGAAGTCCGAATAAATGTGCAATTTACAGAACCTATAGAAATAGGCAATGGAATAAGACAAAGGAACTCATTGAGCCACATGCTCTTCAATTTAATCATGGCTGAAATCATCAAAAGCGTTAACAAAGGAAGAGAATGCATAATGAGAAACAAAGAAATAAAAATACTCAATTACGCAGACGACGCAATATTGATAGCCCAAGATGAAGATAGTCTGCAAAGACTGGTCCACAGATTTAACATAAGAGCAAAAGAATTTAATATGACAATCTCATTTCAGAAAACAAAAACAATAAATCAGCAAAGAACCAACCAGATGTAAAATAGAAATTGATGGCATCAATATTGAACAAGTAATGGAAATAAAATACCTGCAGATTACACTGTAGAGCTATGAAGAACTGGACAAAGAAATTATAGATCAAGTACAAAAAACAAATAGACTGGCGGGATGCCTTACTAACACTATATGGCGAAACAGACATATTAACACTGAGATGAAGTCAAGAATTTATAAAGCAAGTGTAAGATCAATAATGATATATGCCTCAGAAACAAGACCCGACACAGCCACAACGCTAAGGCTACTGGAAACGGCAGAGATGAGAGTACTGAGAAGAATTACAAGAAATACGCTGAGAGATCGAAAGAAAAGTAAAGACATTAGAAAAAAATGCACCGTACAGAAAATGCACGGTGTATAAATAAATGGTTACAAAATAGAAAAAGAGAATGGAATAACCATAACATAAGCAGAATGGAGGAGACCCGTGTCGTCAAAATAGCAAGAGATAAGTCTCCAATCGGCAGAAGAACCAGCGGACAACCGTGCAAAAGATGGAGTGACAACCTTCCATAGAGGTATTATTCCGCCAATGAACAATCAGAATTCAAGATATTTTAATTTTTAGATGAACTGTTCCATTTATTTATAATTTTCGGATCCTTATTCATCTGTAATCCTCTTTGCACATTTTTCTAATGTTTGAATGTTTCTCACTGCTAATTCTTCCAGACTTCTAAAACTTTATAAATAATTTGAGCAAAACATTACTCAGTATTGCAGCTTAAGCATGTACTCAGTATTAATAAGTGTTACTTGCGTTTACAAGATGTAATGCGGTCTCTAACTCAAATTTTCAAATGTGCCAACTATTTGAACGTGAACCATCTTACTGTATTCTTGAGCATCAGTTTCCGGCGTATGAGACTGCCGTTTAATTTTATGCATTAGGCAATTTTTTGAATAACATTTTTAGGACAATAATTTACAATTTTAAAATCTCCAAATAGGACATTTATTACATACAGATACCAAATGGTTGTTAGCTGTAAAAGTATACATAATAGAAGAGCCTTCTTGTATCTAATATGTAAGTCTTGTAGAAATATGCTTTATTGTCACTGAAAATTTTACAATTTTATGGACAAAGCTTACAAAAAGTAAGAAAAATAACAATAACAATTTAAAATTTACTGACATTACATAAATCGTCAATATCACAAAATAAAAGTTATAAAATACACAATCCATTTTAAAATTTAAATAAATTGCAAATTGCATAATAAAACCTTACGAACTAATAAATTTAATTTGCTGCATGTGATATCCAATTATATTATATAAAAATACTTTAGTTATTTGTACATAAACGTTCTGTAATTTCTTAGTTATTCGTTAAGAAATTCTTCCACTGAATAATATACTTTTTCAGATAGATAGGCTTCTGTCATTTTATGGAACTTAAGGAAAGAAGTTGCACATTTAAGTTGCAAAGGGTTGTATAATTTTTTTGCTGAATATAAAGTAGATTTCTTTACTAACTCAGTGGACGGGATTGGAAAATACACATCAAAGGTTGAATTTCTTTTGGAGTAGTCATGATTAGGTCCTGCTGGAAAAACATGTAGGTGTTTACGAATTAAGCAAACAGTTTCTAAAATATATGAAGAGGGACGAGTTAAAATCCCGTGATTTTTTAAGTAGCTTCTGCAATGTGTTATTCTACTGAGGCCAAAAAGATACCGCATTGCTCTTTTTTGTAATTAAAAATAACATTAGGTTGGACACCTATACTAGAACCCCAAACAGAAAAGAAAGGCCATATCGAAGATGAGACTCGAACAAAGAAAAATATGTTAAAAAAGAGGTAAAAGAAATAAATAAGACTTACTCACAATCCTGTCTGTTTTGTCCTTTTAATTGTGTTCTGTTTGTCCCTAATTGTGTTTTAGTTTTATAATTTTAACATTTGACATCACAATTCTTTGCCTAACAGAAATTTAGTAAAAATTTAGTTTTTTTATCCAAATTTTGTGATTTACACAATCAACAGCTTTGGCATAGTTACAAAAAACAGTGGCAGTGGAAAGGTTATTGTTTAGTGCTTAATAGACCTCATGTAGGACAGAAAACATACTATCCATCAGTGGTACATTTATTGGATAAAAAGTCGAACTGACTTTATAATGAAAGTCATGATGATAATTTAGTATGATAAAAGAATTGTTTTCAAGGAGAAACGACATAAGTAGGGCTCTTATAAGTCTCTCAATAATTTTGGATCGGACCGGTAGTAAGGCAATAGGTATATAGGCACTCTGAAAAATTAGTGAGACCAGGACTTCCAACACATTTTTTGAGAAATTAAAGAAAATTTTTATGGATAGTCCATCAGTACTACAAGAAGATTTGCTTTTGATACTATTGATTATTTGAATGAGTTCAGATTTATCAACTGGTCTTACAAAGAATGAATTCGAGACCTTTTTTGAATTGGGGAGATAGGAAATAGGATCTTGTGGCAAAATAGTTGATGTTATCTTTTTACTCACATTAACAAAGTATTCATTTAGGTTTTCAGGGTTTGGAACAGACAATGTTTGAGCTGTGTTAGTTTTATTTCGAAGATCGTTTATTATGGACCAAGTTTCTCTTGCAACATTTTTCCTTCCTTAGGTAAAACGGTAGCTTATAAATTCTACTACAATAAAAAACTTACTTAAGATTGTGAGGATTGACTTATCTATTATACACTAACATAATACTTATTTCTATTATTTTGTTATAATGAATTTGACTGGTTTTTGCACTTGGTTTTTGGTTTTCACCTATGTATTTTCTTTACTATTGTACTCTTTATAATCCTTTCTTTATTTCTTGTTTCTGCTTCTTATATTACTACATATATTTTTTTCGATATTTCGATAATTGAGCAATTATCTATTGTTGTGAATTTATTAAAAGGTTCAATATTTATAACACTTACGGATTTAATTTATTTCTTTATTTATATTAACTTATCTGACAATAATTTATTATATCCGTACGTACAAATTCGCGAGCGCGGGTCTTGAGTATTAACTAACTCTCCATATAAAAATGTTGTATTTATATACGAAATCCTGATATACTGGAATAGTCGAGAACATCAAGTTGGAGAATTCACCATAATTTGAATCTAGACTTCCACCGAAATTTCTACAATAAAACAGAATAATTAGTCATAAAAGTTAGGCCAGTATATTTATCGTAACATTGCCCCCCTCTCAAAAGATGGTTCCTCCTGGAACCTTGTCGGGACTGGAACCGGAACTGTATGCTGGTATCGGCAACTGGACCCTCTTTTACAACTTCCAGTTGTATAAAAATGACAAGGGACGGTTTTCTCTCCGCACCAGTAACTATGCGGATTGCAACAGACTAACACCTGGACTTCGGTGTCTTTAAAGATCTCCTCCACCATATTTCGGATAACCCTCCAATCTAATTGGCGGCACTCCAACTTTGGCATGGCTAACTTTTGCACGTCGGACTCTAGTACGTGCCCTCTCAATTGAAGTAAGGCTTCCCATACATCTCGGTAGGTAGGTTGGTCACGGGCAGTGTCTTTTGTTACCAGGTAGAAAAGGTAACGTGATGCATCTTGGAGTTTCAAGGTTTTACCGGGAGCTGGCACTTGACATTGAAGTTCTGCAACTCGACCAAACTTCCTTCGAAAGACGGATGCCAACCCTGGTGCGTCTTTGATACTGGCCGGGATGGTAAGGGCCAGCGAGTAGTCATCGGGGAGCGCGAGTAGATCTTGCTTTTCTTCAGTGGTAACACCATGTCTCGCTTTACCGGTACCTCCATAGGCACCCATGAATTCCTCAAACGTGAGGTCAGACACATCTTGGACTTGGTTTACTTCCACTTCTTCATCTACGTCGTGGTCACCTTCGAAAGATGCCAACCGGTTATGGTGTACTATCATCGGCTTTCCCCTCGGAATCTTGCTTATTCGGTAGATGACATCGTTGATCTTCTCCATGATGAGGTATGGACCTTCCCAAAACTGCTGCAATTTGGGAGAACAACCTTTTCGCTTCTTGGGATTATACAGCCATACTTTGTCGTTCTTCTTAAAGCAACCCTTTTCGGCTTGTGTATCGTACCGTTTCTTCATTCGGTCGCTAGCGATCTGAAGGTGGGAACGGACCAACTCATGTACATCGTCCATTCTTCTTCGTAATTCGATCACATAATCTTCACCTGCTACATCTTCTCCAGGTCGACACCCAAACTCTAGATCACAAGGTAGTCGCATTTCGCGTCCGAATAGGACTCTGGCTGGTGTCTGGCCCGTTGATTCGTTAACAGCAGATCTGTAGGCCATTGTGAAGAACGGAAGGTATTGGTCCCAGTCTCGCTGATGATCGGACACCATCTTTGTCAAATACTTGCCAACTGTCCTATTCATTCGTTCTACCATACCATCCGATTGCGGATGATACGCGGTAGTTCTTGTTTTCTTCATGCCTAGTCTATCACATATTCCTTGGAATAGATCACTTTCGAAGTTCCTGCCTTGGTCACTATGGATCTCCAAAGGCACTCCAAATCGGCTGATATATTCTTGGATCAACTTATCTGCAACGGTGGCGGCCTTCTGGTCTGGAAGTGCGTAAATCTCGACCCACTTAGTGAAGTAATCCATTACTACCAACATGTACTTGCCCCCATTTTCACTTTCTGGAAATGGCCCTGCAATGTCCAAAGCTATTCTTTCAAACGGGCTTCCAACATTATATTGTCTCATAGGAGCTCTCCTTTTCCGGTGAGGCCCGTTACTCGTAGCACAAATAGTACATTTCTTACACCAGTCTTTCACGTCGTCGGAACTGTTCATCCAATAAAACCGTTCCCGAATTCGCTGAAGGGTTTTCCTTACACCAAAATGCCCTCCCGATGGACTGTCGTGTAACTGACGAAGTACTTCGGCTATTCTGCTCTTTGGAATCACCAACTGTCTTCTTTTCTCTGAACCGTCATCATTTTCCAGGACTCGTTTGAGCAAGCCATCTTCGATGATAAATGAGTCCCACTGGGCCCAATACGTCTTAACTACTGAGCATAGGTTTGATATTTCCTGCCAAGGTGGTCGACGGTTTTCCTCTTTCCATTTTCGGATTTTCTCTATAACTGGATCTCTCTCTTGTTCTTCCCTTATCTTAGTAGGCGTCCAGTCGTCGTTGACAATCGTCGTTCTTAGCACTGCTGCTTCCTTGGATTCCGTTTTGTTGCAGTGGGGACACTCTGCTGGGCATGGCCGTCTGGAAAGAGAATCAGCGTTTCTGTGGCTAACTCCGGCTCGGTGCTCAATCTTAAAATCGTATTCTTGGAGTCGTTCGATCCACCTGGCTATCTGACCCTCTGGATTCTTAAACTGCATCAACCACTTAAGGGCGGCATGGTCGGTTCGGATTAAAAACTTCCTTCCATAGAGGTATTGATAGAAGTGCTCTACTGATTTCACTACTGCCAGAAGTTCTCTTCTCGTGACGCAATAATTCCGCTCAGGTTTTGAAAGAACTTTACTAAAATATCCGAGGACTCGTTCCTGTCCTCCTTGAATCTGAGACAGCACTCCTCCAATTCCCACATTACTTGCATCTGTATCTAAGATGAACTCTCCTTCTGGCAGTGGATACCCTAAAATTGGTGCTGTTATTAAATGCTTTTTCAAGGTCTCAAAGGCATTTTGGCAGTCTGTATCCCAGCGGTAATCTCTTGCTTCCTCCGTAAGTCGCGTTAATGGCTTAGCGATATCTGCAAACTTCTTAATAAACCTCCGGTAGTAAGTACATAGTCCAAGAAAACTTCTCACTTGATGTTTGTCAGTTGGTTTTGGCCATTCCTTAATGGAATCGATTTTTCCCTTATCCACGGCCACTCCTTCTTTACTGACTATATGACCCAGATAATTGACTTTACCTTGAAATAGCTGGCACTTCTTGGGGTTTAACATCAATTGGGCAGCTTTAAGTCGATTAAAAACGTTTTCTAAATTCTTCAGATGTTCTTCGAATGTCTCCCCCAAGACGATTATGTCATCCAAATAAACCAGGCATGTTTTCCAAGATAACCCTCTCAACACATTTTCCATAAGCCTCTCAAATGTCGCAGGAGCATTACAGAGTCCAAATGGCATAACGTTGAATTGCCACAATCCAGATCCTGTGGTGAAGGCCGTCTTTTCTTTATCTACTGGGTCCATTTCTACCTGCCAGTATCCAGACTTCAAATCCAAAGTAGAAAACAATTTACTTCCAGCCAATGTGTCCAATGTGTCATCGATCCGAGGCAGAGGATAACTATCTTTCTTGGTAACGTTGTTCAGCAAACGGTAATCCACACAGAACCTTGTCGTTCCGTCTTTCTTCTTAACCAGGACCACCGGAGAGACCCATGGGCTCGTAGAAGGTTCTATCACCCCGTCTTTCTTCATTTCCTGAACAATCGTTTCAGCTTCCTCTCTTTTCGCCTGTGGTAATCGTCGAGCTGTTTGACGAATTGGCTTAGCATTACCAGTATCAATTTTATGCTTGACAACGGTAGTTCTTCCCGTCTTTCCTCCTTTCGGTACGAAAATATCACGATACTGCCGAAGAAATTCCCTTAATTTCCTTTTCTCCATCTGATTTAGAGACTGTCCTGCAACTGCAACCATTTGGTCGAATTTGTCGTTGGAATTATCAGATGTTGTCGCCTGACGGATTATGGATGTCACAGGTACACAAGTTCCTACCTTTGTCTCTTTCTTGATGGTCACTGGGTAGTCGTTGACATTGATAAGTCTCACAGGAATTTCTTTGGCCGAAGTCACCAATTCCTTTCCAATTATGATTCCACGGCCAACCTCATCGTCGTGGTTCCAAGGCTCCATCATAACAGGTGTCCCTTCGTCTACAATTCCCTGTAGTCGCGCTACTATGATCGTTTCGCTTCTCGCAGGCACGACTGTATCTTCTGTAATGGCTGCTTGCACGGTGTTGTCATTATGTGGATGAAGAAATACCTCCTCGTTGCCAACCTTGATTACCTTATTCTTAAAATCCAATTGGAATCCATGCATATTCATTACGTCCATTCCTAATATAACATCCTCTTCGATGTCAGCAACTATAACAGTATGGACGAACTTTTCTGCTCCAACTCCCAATTGTACCTGGATTTCTCCATGAATGTTGGCATTTTCACCTGTAGCGGTCCGAAGTCGCAACCTCGTTGGTAACAGTTTCTTACGGCTGTTTATAACTGTTGGACGTATAATGGTTCTGGTCGCTCCGGTATCCACCAACAACGTATGTCTTTTACCATTTATTTCTCCATCTACATATACACTATCTTCACGACATTTCAAAGAAGCTATTAGTATGAGAGGGTCTTTGGAAGAGTTCCGGGTCGAAGCTGCCTCCCTAAGGTTGACTCGTTCTGGTTTTCCTGATGGTGAGTTTCTTGATTTTATGGTCTTCTTTTTCTTGCATGTCATGCTTTTCATCAAATTAAAGAGCTGGTCAAGTTTATCTTCGTCTCCTTCCTCTTTTACAGTCCTAACTTTACTGTACCCGCCAGAGGCCTGCGTAGCTGACTCGTATTCGAGGGCGGCGGATAAGACATCAACCAGCGTTTTGTGACGAGCTAATCGCAGTGTTCTCTGCATTTCATGATCACGAAGACCATCAATAAACGTTTGAAAGGCCAATTTTTCCATCATGTCTTCGGGAGCTGTTGGATAAGCATATCGTACTAATCTGGCAATAATTTATTATATCCGTACGTACAAATTCGCGAGCGCGGGTCTTGAGTATTAACTAACTCTCCATATAAAAATGTTGTATTTATATACGAAATCCTGATATACTGGAATAGTCGAGAACATCAAGTTGGAGAATTCACCATAATTTGAATCTAGACTTCCACCGAAATTTCTACAATAAAACAGAATAATTAGTCATAAAAGTTAGGCCAGTATATTTATCGTAACACTATTTTTAATTTAGTTTTCTTAATTAATATTAACAATTCTATTCTATTTCCTAATTTTCTGTAATTCGAATATCCGACAATAAACAAATATTTACCTACAACCTTTTGTAATGCAATATTTCTATTTACCAAGTGTTCAGCCAACTATTTCCAAACATTGAGTACTCTTTTCTATTATATCTATAGTAGGTCCGCCACGCGCCACCCCAAGACCTCCCTGGCCATTGTTCGGTGCTCGATTGAGTTGGCCTAACAAATCGTCCACCTTTCACAGGTGCCGCACCAGTGGACATTTTTATTTACTGCGTATAAAATTTGGTCCTCGTTTTAGTACAGGGAATTTAGTGTAAAATTGGGCGTTTTTGGAAGATTGATTTTTTCCTCTTATTTGTAGACTATCTATTTTGTTTTTCTTAAGCAAAGGAGAAGTGTACATGGAGTAAATTGTGAGAGAAACTTTTTTTTATTTCCAACATAACAACATAACAAAAGAAAATAGTTCGTTTAATTTTGAAAATTTTCATATGAGAAGTCGTACTTGATGTCGAATAAATATTTTTTTTATTTATTGCTAAGAAACTCTTCTACGGTTATTTTTAAGCTCCCGCATCAGAAATCCATTTTTTCTAAGAGTTTCTCCCAGTTAATAGTTTATAGGTATTTAGTTAATTGTTATTAGTAACTTATTATACATGCAAATCTTTAAACAGCAGGTAAAGATGGTCGGTTTTTTTTTGAAAATTCCTAGTTACACATTCATTTATATACCTAGATAAAAAGCTCTTAACACGAATGTATATAATTATACATGTCTATAATTATTGTAATATTGGTAAATATAATATTTTTATTTAAAACTTTTTCTGGGGTTTTTTTATTAACTTTCATTAATTATAAATAATAATCTACTTCCCGTTTAATACCGATTGTAATATCTGATAGGCCTGTCTGTATTTTCAATAAGGCATTTCCTTTAATTGCCATTAAAACATCACAAGCCCTGGACTACCAAAGTTATCCGTATATTAGCCAAGAATTTGCGTTCCTTCCTGTACATCAAGAAATTTACTACCAACGTCTTTGTCACTGAATATACTTTCAATGCAGTGGAAAGTATCTAAAACTTATCAAAACAGCTAAAAAATGTACTATCAGAATCAACTGGGAAGATCTAAAAATGTTGCAAGAGAAACTTGGTAAATAATAAACGATCTTCGAAATAACACCAACACAGCTTAAACATTTTTTCTTCCAAATCCTAAATATCTAAATGAATACTTTCTTTTATGTGAGTAAAAATATAACCCCAACTATTTTGCCACAACCAGATCCTATTTCCTATCTCCTTAATTCAAAAAAGGTCTCGAATTCATTATTTATAAGTCCAGTTGATAAATTTGAACTGATCCAAACAATCAAGGTACCAAAAGCAAATCTTCCTATCCATAAAAATTATTCGTTCATTTGTATTCTTCTGATTTTCTCTTAAGTTGATGCGTTGTATTATTTAATTTTGTTTTATCAGAAAAAAATTGAAAAAAAAAATTTACAGCTATCAACTAGTAGAAGAAGCAGGATATAGAAAAGGGTACAGCACATGTAACCATCTATATATTTTGAAAATCATAAAAGAAAAGACTAACAAATACAATCTCCCATTATGTCTGTCTTTTATAGATTATGAAAAAGCTTCTGATAGCGTAGAACTGTGGGCAATAGAAGAAACATTAGTCAACAACCGGATCGACTCCAGGTACAGAATATTAATACATAATATTTACGAACAAGCTGAAATGATAGTGACGTTGGATAATGGAATCGAATCAAGACCAGTAAAAATCAACGGAGGCGTAAGACAAGAAGACACCATATCTCCAAAATTATATACAGCTGCCCTAGAAGTTATCTTTAAGTCAATAGACTGGGAAAATAAGGGAATCCCTATTAACGGAAGATACTTAAACCATCTTAGATATGCAGATGATGAAGTACTAGTAGCCGATACGTGGAATACACTGAACATGATGATTGAGATGCTACACACAAAATCCCTAAAAAAAGGACTGAAAATGAATTTCAGCAAAACTAAACTAATGTCAAACAAAGATGACAAACCTATGATAAACATTCAAAATGTCAAGGTAAGCAAAGAAAATCAGACTACTTAAATAAGCAGACGTATAAAAATGGGATGGACAGCATTCGGAAGACTCTCATACGTACTTAAAAATAAAAATGAACCAAAGTGTTTAATTCCTGTATTCTACCTGTACTTACATATGGAGCTGAAACCTGGACATTCACTAAAATAAACATGGAGAAGATCAGAAAAACTCAGAGAGCTATGGAACGACAGATGCTGGGTATCTCACTTGAAGACAATAAAACCAATGAAGACATTCGGAATAAAACAAAAGTAAAAGATACTGTAGAACAGGCAGTTAAACTGAAATGGAAATGAGCTGGACATAACGAATGTCTTAAGGATGGCCAATGGTATAAAGAAATCGGGAATTGGCGGCCACATGAAGCCAAAAGACCACGAGGAAGACCGCAAATGCGCTGGAGCGACGATATTAAAAGAACTGCAGGACCAATGTGGAAACGTCTTACAAATAACAGAGATGAATGGCGAGAATTAGGAGAGGCCTATATTCGGCAATCCGAATAGAGAGAAGGGCTTTAAAAAAAATAGTTATTCTATTACTGCGTTTACTCCATTTTCAGCATTCCAGACTCTTTCAGTGCATATGCCGTAGTATTTTTGAACTTAAATTTTATTTTACAAAAATCTACCTAAAACCTAAAATTTTAACGTATTTTAACAAAAACTACTTTCTGTGTATTATTTTAATTATTTTTGTTTATAATATTTTTCGCAATCATCTCTTGAGTCTCTTAAACACTGTATAATTTCAATTTCTTTGTATATATACTTTAGAACCTGTAAAATTAGGTTACCCCTACAATTTATACCGGTTCTAATGAATTCACTATACTATTTCACTAGTTGCAAGATCGTTCACCCTTATTTGTCGAAGGCACCCCTTTCGTTGAAAAGATTCTCTCGCCTAATTTGCATGTAAAAATTTACATTTATTGTATGTCTGTAATTCACCCGACAAAGCGTTTCCAGCCATTAGCATAATTCCGAGAAAGTGTAAAAATGGACGGTTTCGGAAAGAATGGCAGTAGTTGCAGAAAAAAGTCGTTCTTTGTTGTCTTCCTAATTAAGTTGCTGCAATAACAAATAAAATTAATTGTTTTTTTTTTCAGTTTCGGACTTATTTGGATTTGTTGTGAAGCTGGTAATTGATGACAAATCAATTTCTTCAGGTATTTCGTGGAAATTAATTCACAAATTATAAAATAAATTATTTATTTGAGCGTCGACTTTCTCATCCGAAACTGATTTCACAATACGATTTTAAAATAAAAAACTTGTTAATATTTTGAAGAATAGATGAAAAATATCGTACAAATCAATGAAATTATAAGTATGAGTAAGGAAATTTGAAAAGAAACTGTCAACTGAAGATTAACCAAACTACAAGAAGGACCAAATATGCAGCAAAATATTACTGAAATGAACCTACAAATAACGTTGGAATTTACATTATTTAGCAGTTTTATAGAAACGATTTGTCTTAAGACAAGTGATCAACAAATGCTTAAGTCGAAATAGAGAGATAAAGAAACCTACCTACTTCTCAATGCAACATTCTGAATCTCTCGAAATGAATTACTTCAGACGATAATGGAATTTTGGAATTTTCTTTTGGGATTTACAAAACTACTAAGTTTACTAAAAATACTACAAAAATTAAACAAGAACTTACATTTGTTAATGCACCTTCAAATATCTGCACCTTCATTTTTAGTGTAAAATTATATTAGGAGGGAGAATTTGGAAGATGATTTTTGTATAATTTTCAAACAATCACAAAAAAATCACATTAATAGTATGTCTAAAACACATAAGCTATATTGAAAAAACGTTATAACAGTTTTCACAAACGTCGTAAGCTTCAATGATTTGAATTTCTATGAGATAATGTCCTCCAGGATTTTGTTGGGGCATGAAAAATCAATTCCTTTCATTTCATTTACTAGCTTACATTTTTTTTGAGAATCTTTAATGGTAATGACGTATGCACCTTTAACTAAACATAATCATACTAATTTTACGAAATTGGTTAATCAAAATTAACAACAATCATCATTACAACAGAAATTACATTCACTTTCACCACGGACATCGAAAGTACCATCGTTCGTTTTGCTCGAGGCGTAATCATCACAAGAGCAAGTACGGCAATCTGTTTTGCCCCGCAGAAAACAGCGGGTGAGGCTTGTAGTGTTTGATTACACGAACGATGGCACTATGTTGTCTCGGACTAAGGCTAAGAAAGGCTAAGTGAAAGATAAGTAAAGTCTTCGCTTGTCTTGTATGCAGATTTGCCGGCATTCATCATTTCTTGGTGTGGGTGGTTTACGGAATATTAATGTGCTTCGAATGTATTTTGTAGCGCACTGGACGGTTGAGTTAGTTATTGAAGTGACGTTTTCTTTCGTTCACACAAGTTCTTCGTTAGGTATATCACCTATGGTATGACTAATAGATCATAATACATGCTTTATGTTGACTTGCATACTGTTTTAGATATAAGTAAGTATATTTTCATAAAAAATCGAACTAGCATTTCAGGATAATATATCTTATACACTTGAAATACAATGAAAATGTATTAGAAGTAGAAAACTTCGAGCTCTAGCCAAAAATTAATAAAGTCGAAATAAGAAAAGCACTTAATCAAATGATAAACAATAAATCGTTAAGACAAGATGGAGTTACTACAGAAATGTTAAAGAATGGATGAAAAACCGTCATCAATACACTCCACTCACTACTAAATACAATATTAAGATCCGAAAAAGATATTATGAAGAGAAAAGAAGACTGGAATAATACTGTTACTGTACAAAAGAGGCGATAAATACGACTTTTTTGTCCACGATTTACAATAAAGTTGTGCAGGAATTGGAGAAAAAAAAAATAAAGAGAAAAGAAGTGCCAATAGAAACAAATTTATATTCCTGTACAGCGGAGTATATAAAAGCAAACGAGCTCAGGCAGGAGTCTTAATGCAATATAAATATAGTAACAATATTCAAGAAATAAGATACATCAACGAACGCATGATGCTGGTTTGCCTTAAACTTCACCAGATGATACTTAATATTATCCCCGTATATGCACCGGATACAGCAAAAACACGGAAGACAAAGTTGCTTTTTATGGACAGCTCCAAGATCTACTGGACATCACAATAGCCGGTAGTAAAACCATAATTCTCGGCGACCTAAACGCCAGAGTAGGCAACATACCTGTGGCTGGAGTTACACAAAGATTTAACGAAGAAACGAGAAAGACTTCTAGAACTTTGTTTAATGGATAACCTCCGAATTAACAACACATACTTTGACCACCCAGTACAATATAAGATCATCTGGTCAGGTACAAGAGGACGTAACTCTATGATTGACTACATTATAACAAACAGACAAATACACCCCAAGAATATAATAGATGTGCGCACTCTATCTTCTGTCATTGTAGGATCCGACCATGGCCTGGTACTAGGAAAAATAAATATAGCAATCACCACACAAGGCAAGCGAAATACAAAAGTAGAAGAAAATTTAAACATAGAAAGCTTAGAAGAAGAAGAGACACAAAACTTATGTAGAAACAGACTAACAGAATAGCTAAACAGCTAAAGAGACTAAAAAGAATATAGAAGAAACCTGGAAAATTATTAAAAAATGTATCCTAGAAGCAGCGGAAGAAGCTTTAGGTAAAAGAAAAGTTAACAGAAATAAACGAGAATACAAAACTATGGTACGACAAAAGGGTAAAAGCACTAGCAAATGAAAAGAAACAAGCTTTCCTAACATACAAAGGAGTGAAGACACCAAAGGCACGAGAAGACTACGTGAAAATCAGGAATAGAGTAAACCAAGAAATAGATTACCTCAAAAAAGAACACTGGGAGAAATTTACCAAAGATATGGAATACGATCCTCTATGGATCCCGGAAAAAGGTGTGGAAGATGATAAGGAGACAAAAAACAAAAATGAATGAATTTGTACGCATAGATAACATTACGGAGGAACAATGGACTGGGCATTTCACGAAATTATATGGAAAAGGAGAAGAAAATAACAGAGAAATAATCATTAACGAAACTCACGATAGAGTACTAATATTAGAAGAAGAGCTACAGGAATAAAAAAAATTAAAAACAGAAAAACACCTGGTCCTGATAAAATAAACATTGAACTGCTAAAATATGGAGGAACAACACTACGCAAATGGCTCCTAAAATTATTCGTCGATATAATAAATACCGGAGTAGTACCAGCGGAATGGAAGAAAAGTCTCCTGCTACCGATACTTAAAAAGGGAGACTCGAGAAATCCTGAAAATTATAGAGGCATTAGTCTGATGAATAGTACATTAAAATTGTTAACGGCAGTCATAAAAGATAAAATCGAGGAAAAATCGAACATGGCAGATGAACAACAAGGCTTCCGGAAGAACCGCAGCACAATAGACGCAATTTTTATTATCAGACAAATACTAGAGAAGTCTATTAAATATGGAAAACCAGCATAGATGTGCTTTGTAGATTTAAAAAGTGCTTTTGACAGGGTAAAGCGAAATGACATCTTAAATTTATTACAAGCTGAACAGATAGACCATCAGATAATAACGACAATTAATGAAATTAACAAGAACAACAAGACCAGAGTTATAATGCCAACAGGGGAAACAGAATGCATAGAACTAAAATGAGGAATCCGCCAAGGAGACTTGCTCAGCCCATTTTTATTCAATATGGTGATGAATCAAATAATTTTGGGAGTGCATAAAATCACGATACTATGCTATGCCGATGATGCAGTACTAATTGCTGATAACGAAGATAACCTACAAAGGCAACTCCACAACTTCAATATCACAGCAAACAAACTTAATATGAGAATATCAGTAGAAAAAACTAAATGTATAGTGATCAGTAAAGAGCCGCGTAGATGCAAACTAGAAATAGACGGCAAAATTGTAGAACAAGTAATGAAATTTATTTACCTAGGAGTAGAGATCACTAGTGACAGGGATATAAGAACAGAGACCACAAGGCAAGCATCAAAAGCGGCAAGAGTAAGTGGTTGCCTCCGAGAAACCATATGGGGAAACAAATATCTGACCACGGAAAGCAAAATGAAAGTATACAAGACAACAGTAAGGCCAATCCTAACATATGCAGCGGAGACAAGGACCGATACAAGAAAGACGAAACAACAAATCAACAATATCGAAATAAAAGTATTAAGATCAATAGCGGGCATATCATTAAGAGACAGACAAACCAACAGAAGTATACGCGAACAATGCAAAATTAAAAACAACAAGCCGTATAGCAGAAGACCCGTTGGAAGGCCGCAAAAAAGGTGGAAAGATAATGTACAGTCAACAACGACTGAAACAGAATAAGAGGCAGACAAACAGGAGTAATCCTAGTGGCGCGAAGAAGAAGAAGAAGAAGAATATTTACAATCTATTGGAGTTAGAGCACGGAGAAGAGTTGCTAGAAACAGGGGTGAATTGAGGATTATTCTAAAGAAAGCTTTGGTTCGTAACGAGCTGTGATGTTACTGACGATGACGATTTCTGAGACGATAAAAAAAATATACAGGCCAATTAATAAGCCTGAGAACCAGACAATGGAGTACACTTTGTTAAACGCTTTTGGTGCGCTGAATACGAATCTGATCTCCAAATTGCCAAATTGACTGTAATTTCTGAGATATCCTAACCTAAAACTACAAAATAGCTGTTTTTTTCATAGACATAATACAAGATAGACTAATCGTTGCAATACCAGCCAATCTCTCTATAATTTGCCAATCTCAGCATATCTTTATAATTTGCCAATTCTATAGACCACGTGACCCAAATGACCAATGAGAAGGCCCGATAAATCCGGCCCATTAGACAGAGAATCAGGGACTGCTTTGCGTCAGTTTTCTTTGTCGTACTGAGGGAACCTCACTGTATTCTAGCAGTCAGTCTATCTTGTATTATATGTCTATGGTTTTTGGCCATTTTTGAGGTTTTGTAAAATCGCTAAGAGAAAGCATAACGAATGGATGACGGACGAAATTATGGATCTAATGGAAAAGCGAAGGCAACATAAACAACAACGTAATCAAGACAAATACAAACAGATACACAAAGAAATTCGCCAGACAATTAAGAAAGCAAAAGAACGTTGGATGGTGGAAAGGTGCAACGAAATAGAACAATTGCAGGAAAAAGGAGATAGTTTTGGACTACATAAGAAGATCAAAGAAATATCGAATATACACAAAAGCCACCACAGAACAAGAATACGGAACGACAGAAACGAATACATAGAGTCAGAAGAGGAGATAGCAATGGCGTGGAAAGAATACGCAGAAAAACTTTTTAATGACGAAAGACCAACACAACCAATGCGCAAACTTCCTTCCGAAAACTTATCAGGGCCATCAATAATGCGAAGTGAAATAGAATATGCAGTTAGAACCACAAAGATGCATAAAGCAACAGGTCCAGATGAAATTTATATAGAAGCAATAAAACTACTAGACGAGGAGAATATCGAAATCTTCGTAAAGCTGTTCAATAGAATTTATGATACTGGTTACATTCCGCGAGAATGGCTGCAGTCATCCTTTGTGATGATCCCAAAAACAGCTTATGCCACAAAATGCAATGAACACCGCTTAATCAGTTTAATGAGTCACTTGCTGAAACTCTTCCTTAGGATATTACACTCAAGAATGTATAAGATACTAGAAGAACTTAGCGGGTCAACACAATTCGGTTTTAAGGGAGGACTAGGAACAAGAGAGGCAATTTTATGTTTGAACACTTTAATACAAAACTGTTTAGATCAACGAAAAGATGTCTACCTCACCTTCATCGACTACGAGAAGGCATTTGACAATGTTAAACATGATATCATGATGGAACTACTACATAGGGCCAACATTGACCAGAAGGAGATCAGAATTATTCAGAATCTATACTGGAACCAAATGGCAAAGGTGAGGATTGATCAAGACCAATATACGGATGAATTTGAAATCCGGAAAGGTGTCCGCCAAGGCTGCATACTCTCTCCGATGCTTTTTAATTTATATGTTGAAAATATATTTGCGGAAGCATTAGAAGACACGGAATTAGGCATTAAGGTGAACGGCATACCAATTAGCAACCTACGCTATGCGGACGACACAGTGATTATAACTGATAAATTGGAAGTTCAGCAGTTATTACTTGATAGGGTGAATAGCATAGGTAGAAAATATGGCCTCAAAATCAACATTTTGAAAACGAAATATATGGTCATTAGCAGAAACCCTCCAGAAAACCCGATAATATGTATAGGTGACGATCGCATAAAACGCGTGGAAACTTTTTAATACCTTGGCACCACAATCAATGACCAATCGGATCCACAACAAGAGATAAAAACCCGAATACAAATGGCAAGACAAGCTTTTGTGAAATTCAGACCGCTTCTATGTAATCAAAACCTACATTTCGAAATACGCTACAGAATGGTCAAGTGCTACATATGGTCCATCTTGCTTTATGGCATGGAAACGTGGACTTTGAAAAAAACATCTATCAACAAACTTGAAGCATTTGAAATGTGGTCATTAAGAAGAATGATGCGCATACCTTGGGTGGATAGAGTTCGAAACGATCACGTCCTTAAGAGAGCCAGCGTGGAAAGAGAACTCTTTGAATTAATTAAAAAACGCAAGATTGGTTACCTTGGGCACATATTGAGAGGAGCAAAATATGAAATACCTCAGTTAATCCTACAAGGGAAGATCGAAGGTAGGAGAGAAGCCGGCCGCAAACAATTATCCTGGTTAAGAAATATTAAAGAATGGACAGGAATACACAATACAGGCGAGCTGTGTCACGCCGCCAAGAACAGAATTCTAGTAATGAGATAGTCGCCTACGCACTTTGGTGTATGGCATGTTAAGAAGAAGAAGAAGAAAATCGCTATATTTTTCTACCATAAAATAATACGTAAAACACCTTAAAGTATAAGTCTTTTTCTTTCAAACGTGTTTGTGTAAATAATAAGAATGGGTATAAATTTAGGTTTACATTTTTTTTTTATAAAATCTCTCGCTTTAATTCAAACAATTGATTCAGTGTTCTCATCTGCCCTGTATTATGCACATAATCTGCCATCATTCGTACATCAAAATGACCTTGAAAATGTCACTCTTTCTGCTTGAGGTCTCGGTAAAATCTCATCGCTGACTGCACCTACATTTTTTGAAAAATAATTTAAATGAGAAAACAGAAAATATAATAATTTCAATCTCATCAAGTAGTTATATGTTTTGTATTCTGCATCTCGATGATTTCCTAGAAAATTGTGGAAAACTTGTTTAAATTAACATATGCTTCTTTTTCTGTAAGTGTCATGTTTTCTCAAAATTGTCATCTTTCATTAGCTTCGTAATGTGAGGGCCTACAAAAACCCCTTTGACTGCAGATGTATTAGGAAATTCACATCGAAGATGTTGATAACATGACCAAAGACAAAGAAAATAAGAGTACCTAATGTTCTCAGACTCTAAGCCGACCAAAAGATTTAACATATTGAAATCTTTACAAATGAGCCATTTGTTTGAACTGTACTGATTATTTTACAAAAGCAACTGAAAAGATTCCAATGATTCTTTTAGTATGGCAGGAACAGCTGCGTAATTATTACTATTCTGAAACAAAACCGCTTTTAAAGTTTTCCTTTAAAACATCTATAAAAAGCCGCCAATCATTTGCATTGTATAAATCTTTTTTAAATAAGATTATAAGTCCTTTAATATCTCTAATATCATGACAGTCCACTAAAGAGTCTTCTGTTGTAAAAAACTTTGTAAACTCTGTAAGACTCCTTTCCTATAAAGTGTAATTTTTGTCTATGGTTATATCAAATTTCTCTATTTTAATCTTGAAGCGAGCATTTTGGTTGAATCTTTTGGAAGATTAAGATTTCGAACATCATCATCTAACTCTGCTTAATTGTAAAGTATAGGATTTTTTTAAAGAATCTTCATACTCACTTAAATCTTCATCTTCCAAAGCATATACAACTTTAATGTTGAATGTTTCAGCAAATCTTTTTTCAGATTTTTCTATTTTGCCAGTTTTTGGGAGAAAAAAATATATTACGATTGTACATAACCTCAAAAACGGCCAAGAATCGCTATTTTTGCACTTTTATGTTAGGATATCTTATAATACAGAGCCAATTTGGCAACTTGGATACAAAAAACGTTCTGAAAAGTAAATTCCGATCTCTGGGTCCTAATATTGCTCAAATTTTGTTGACCTGTGTTACACTTATCGTCCAATAAGTGAAATTTATAAAAATTGCACAGAACATTGTTGTAAATTTCTAATCTTTCTCCCGTTAAAATGTTCTATACGTCAATTATATTTAAATGAGGTATATAAACAACTCAAGAAAATCGCAGCCATTTTATATCTAACATCAGTTCACTTAAAGTGTCTCTGCATATTATAAATCGATTTTATAAATTGGTCGACTGAATTAATTCAGGTAGTTGCATAGACAATTAACGAGAAAATGATGCTCCAATAAATCTAGTGTTGAATCTCGAATTGGTTTAAATGTCCCCTATAGCATTGCGACCGAATCGCAATAGCCATTTCTACTTTAATTGGTCATTTCATTCACAATTTAAGTATTTGCGAAATAGTAAACAACTTTAGAAGTTGCACTTTTAAAAGCAGAGGACAAGGATTGGATGCGTAATAAAGAACATCACAAAGAACATTTTTCCTACATACCATTATAAAACGTTCGATGAATACTAAAAAATATAGAAACCAGTATTCTTTAAGTACCTCTTGTTGAGGAGTCAATGAAATTAATTCTAAATGAAATTCTTGACATAAAAACATCAAGTTAGTTCTTCGTGCACCTTTTTCTTTCTACTTTGATCAAATTTGAAAGATTTTCCCACTTTGATAAATTAAATATATAAATATCACACCAACAGAAAAATGTTCCTCCAGTAAAAGATGCTAAGATGAAAAATAACTATAATAGTACAGAGGGAGTTGTATTTTATTTGTTTAATGTGTGAGTTCTTTTCGGCCTTTTTAGATCTACTACATTTTCTACAGTCTTTGACACATATTTTTCAGGAGCTTTTTTAAATTTCTTTATATGAGGACTCTCCAAAAGTCTACCGATTTTCGTATTTATGTCTCCATCTTTTCCTTCTTTAGAGTGGTGTGGTCGATTCTATAAGACGTTTATTACCACGTTATACTATGGATTTTTAATATTATGCAATTGCAATATTTTTGTATTTTATTTATTAGAAAAATCTTTTTTATTTTATTCAAGAAAAAGATTGTATACCATGTAAAACATTCTCAATTAGACAAATAAACTTTTCCCACGATTGCTGATGTGTCTGCCTTGATGATCCATTGTCGTAATACTTTGCAGATTATAATTTTTTTTTACCTTGGATCTCATAAGTTGCTTTTTCAATCTATTTTCTCAAAGTCTCTCATTCAACATCTCGTTCTATATATCCAATCATTTTCTTCCATGCCTCTTTTGTGCAGAGCAAGATGCACTTTTTTGACGATATTTTTTTTTTCTCTTTTTTAAATTTTCTCTCAACATAACAAGTACAAAGCATTGCAGTTTTTTTTATTTTAGTCGCAGTTACTTCTTCTTCTTTGTCAACCATTTTCCATCCACTCCTGAATGTAGGTCTCTCCCAATTGCTTCCATCTTTCTCTATCTTGCGCCAATCTAATCCACTGTTTGCCTGCCACTGTTCTTATGTCATCTACCCATCTTTTTTGAGGTCTTCCCGTGCTTCTTATTGTCGTCCTTGGTCTCCATTCTAGAATTCTCCGTGTCCACCTGTTGTCATTATATCGGGCTACGTGACCTGCCCAGCGCCATTTCATTTTTGCAATTTCTTCCACAATATCTCTAATCTTCGTTCTACGTCTTATCTCGGTGTTTCTAATCTTGTCTCTTAGTGATATTCCAAGCATGATTCGTTACATTGCTCTTTGTGTTGTTTCTAATTTTTTAGCAGATATTTTGGTAAGGGCTACTATCTCCAAGCCGTAAGTACAAACTGGTAGTATGCATGTGTTATACACCTTTTTCTTTAAGTTTACAGGAATGGAGGTGTTTTTCAAGATATATGCTAATTTGCCGAAAGCGCCCCATGCCAGTTGTGTTCTTCTTTTAATTTCAGCATCTTGATTTGGTTTTCCTAGTTTGATAACATGACCTAGATATACATAATGTTCAACATTTTCTATGGTATGATTTTGTATTGTTATATTTGTCTGGTCTCGGCTCAGTATTTTTGTTTTGCTGTAGTTCATTTTTAAGCCTACCGTTCCTGAAACTGCATTTAATTGTTGTAACATATCATTTCTTCTTCTTCCTATGCCGTCCGCATTAACGGAGGTTGGCGACCACATTTTTAAAGGCTTCTCTATCTTTTGCAACGTGGAATAATTCGTCTACAGTCATGTTTGTCCAGTCTCGAATATTTCGCAGCCATGACTTCCTCTTTCTACCTATTCCCTTTTTGCCATCGACTCTACCCTGCATGATGACCTGCAGAAGACTATATTTATTATTTCTTAGTATGTGTCCAAGGTATGCAGTCTTGCGTACTTTTATCGTTCTCAACAACATATCATTTAGTTCTTGGATATTATCGGCTATTAAAACATGTCATCTGCGAATCGCAAGTGGTTTAAGTATGATCCGTCGACGTTGATACCCTTATTGTTCCATTCTAGTTTCTTAAAAATGTCTTCTAGAGCAAGGGTAAATAGTTTAGGAGAGATGGTGTCTCCTTGTTTTACTCCCCGTTGTAGTCTTATGGGATTAGTTTTTGTCCTTTGTCGCAGTTACTACTAATGATTATTAGCGAGATGTCTTAATGTAATTGATCAATTCTAACCTGGATGGTACGACTTTTGGATGTACCTAATCACTTTTTTAACGTCAATAGCAACCATTTTTTCTCACTATTATTGACTTTTCGTTGTTTACTGCATCTCTAGCACAGGAATTTGCTTCTTTGTTTCTTTAAATACAAACATGCGATGGGACCCAAAGTATTATAATGTTAGTGTTTGTTTTTTGGTGTAAAATACCTAATTCAATTTTCACAGGGGAACCAATTGGATATTTTGGATACAGCTGTTGAGTTGTCAGTGCAGCTTATATTATTAATGGAACTCAGAGTCAGTAGGATGGTGAGGGCCTGCGTAGCGCAAGCGGTAGGATTCTTGCCTCGCATGCCGGTGGTCCGGAGTTCGAATCCTACCGCCGGCAAGAACAACTAGACATTTTTAAAAATGTCTATAGGTCCCAGGTCGAGTCAGCCTGAATAAAATGAGTACCTTGGGTAAAACCAGGGGTAATAATAGGCGGTTGAAGCGTAGCACTGGCCATGTTACCTTCCTTGTATACCGTAGGCCCTAGATATAGCAGACTACCCTGCTATACTCCCAAAGCCGCAAAGCGGTATAAAACGGGAGACTATTATACTCAGAGTCAGAGATAACTACTGCCTTACTACAGTTGTTCTTAGCATGTTATAATATCAAATTATTATCAATAAATACTTATAGGATGACAGAAATCTCGACAGTGTGAATAGTAAATTTGTACCCTCTTTATGGACCGAGTGGAGGTTACCCAAGAAAAGGCACTGGGCAGGTTGCACCCGCAACAGGTGTATTAAGACGTCTTAAGCAGCGTAGATGATATAAGTAAGGTAACGAATTACGGTGGATTTAATCAGCACAATAAATCATCAAATTAATGTAGGTACAGGTAATACATCAGGTCAATCCTCACACTAGACTGGACTGGAATAGAATAGATTGAACTGAATGGATGGAGGAAACATAATTGACTCAGTGTTGTCGAATTGGAGGACGTCGCCGTTTGATGAACACAACCGCATGTAACAGGAACCACAACGAACAGGAATTCGATTTTCGATATTTAAGTCAGCTAATGATAAAAAAGAGTGGGAGTACTCGCTGGAGAGAGCCAAGCGAAAATGGTACTTAATTGTCCGGTGCGGTCTTATTTCCTATCTTTTCCACTTTCTCCTGACTGAAAAGATTATTTCATAGACGAGTTACATCTCAGCTTTTCTTAGAAAATATGCTTTGTTGTTTGACAATAGGAACGAACTTCTTTGTTAAGAGGAATAGTTTCTATTTGGCTAACGAAAGAAAATAAGAGAAAGTGACACATACATTTCGTTGTTACGAGCAGGCGTTGACAAGTCGCTCGTTGCTTAAGGGTTATTTCTAATGGGTCTAGTAAAGTTCGTGGACAAAGGCGGCGTGAAAGTAATTTTCTGAGAGGAATAATTGAGGAAATTGTAAACATGCTTCAAATTGTATTAAATTAAAATAATTCTAACTATAATCCCATGGGAGATTTTTAAGGCGTCATTTGACCCAACATAAATCACATACCTATAAAACAATACTACAAGATGTACTTAACATTAAACATAAAGATTAATTTTTTACAACGCTGTTCGTATGGGCTGGAACAATGGTGATAAATCTAAGGCGCAATCAATGATTTGAACCTCCATGCTTTAAGTAGAGATAAGAATTGACGGCATAGTTTCTACAGTTGTTATTACATATTTTAGTATCAGTTATAGTTGTTAGTTGTTGTTATTATAGTTGTTATTACATGTTTTAGTTATATTACATATTTTAGTATCTACTGATTTAAATATGCCACTTAAAAATGTCCCCGGATAAGGCACTGAAGAAGAAGAAGAAGAAAAATGTCCCATAGGCTTGTAGTCTATTTTTATAATCTTTATAATATGGTATTATTGAGAAAAAGGACTGAAATTGGCACTAAATTGGCATGGTTTGTTTAATCTTTATTGAAAACAGACAGACTATGATTAATGTACGGCAGAGGTGTTGTCCAAGGTAGATGTGTCCTAATATTAACTGGAAATGCGATTAATGGTAGTTCAATTGATAAATAATTTGGGTAATGTCGAATACTTTTATAGAAGGATATTTTTATTTTTATTGTCCGGTGAAATGATTAATTTTAGTGACATGTATGACAGGATTATTTTAATTTGAAAAAACTGTTGTAGCATAAGATAGATTAAGATACATTTTTCTGTTAGACACTGGAGTTCTACGTTGACAGTGAAGTTTATTGCATCTAAATTTTCAAAAAAGAAATATAAGAAATATATACAAAGAAAAGATGAAAAATAAAGGAGTTATAGAATTTTCAATTTTGCATTTGTGCTTTAAGAAAATAGCTGCAAATTCTCTTTCTCTTGTGTATAACCTTAAAACACTTGTTTCACTTAATTTCTTAATTTACAGTAACAAAACGCTCCCTAAGTTAATGTTTCAATTATTCTTCGTAACGATTACCCGAGAAATATTTCTGCAGTAACCATCCTAATAATTCACGCATAATCACGAAATACAACATTATCTCCTGCTGATAATTCTTCGACTGCATGCATAAAGAATCGCGGTGAGTCGTTGATGATTTTTAATTAATTATTTGAAAATGTCCCGAGCGCCGAATGGCATCGCCAGTCGAAGAAGATCTTGGAAACATCTGCAGGTTGAAGAACCTGTTCTTTTCTTTGCGTGCCCCGTTGCCAAGTCTTTGAATTGTACACGAAGAAAAGTATTCCAGTATCCGCTGATGAAGTTCGTAGTAATATAAATTATATTTTATGATATAATAAATACATTAATAATACTTTTTCTATCGAACCACAAACTTGCCTAATTTAGTCTTTAATATGTTTGTAATAATTTTTATGCTATCTTATGTAACTCTAAAGTTATTTAAAATTTTAATATTTTTTGTAAAAATATTGTAACATTGTATACAATGTTTTTCTTGAAACATTAATGTCAATTTACCAGGCTCTTCTGATCAGGAAGGTGACAGACAAGAAGTTAATTCTTTATCATTACCTGCTGAGCATACTGAGCATGTCTTAAATATTAAAAACTCGCATGAAAATACTAAAATACTAGTTTAGTATTTCAAACAAAAATAATAACACCTATATCATTTACGACTGAACTAACTTTTTTTTTATTATTGGCTTACAATCGTAAATTTATTTTCTGTCTAAAGCAAGAAGGTGCATTATATTATATGGGCTTTCAATGTTTAATTTTAAAAGTTTTAAAAGCTCATTAAATTGAGCTCTATATTTTAAACAATCAATATAGATGTGGTCCAGGTCACCGATTTTATTACAGGCTTCACAAAAGATCACTCTCAAGTATTTTTATTTTAAATAAATGTGCTGGATAACATGCGTTACCAAACTTCATTCTGCTGATAGTAGTTATACTTTTTCGACTGTAATCGTACTCATTCTACCAAGGTTTTCTCCTTAATTTGGTTTCAAGTCTGGTGTAACGTGTTGGATTTGGAAAACTGTACTCTTGCCATAAGTAGGACCATTTCTTCATCATTCTCTGGTTTGCTATGATTATTTGTTTACTTGTGGTTAATTCGTAATTTATTTGTTCCTTCATTACTATGCCTTCTTTGGCAATTTGATCTGCAATTTTATTATTTGTTATTCCTGCGTGTGCTTTGTCTGAACTAACTTCTACTGATAAAAATAAGGTACCAAATATTCACAGTGGATTACATACTCAAGATACATCGACAGCGGAAACTTGCACCATTCACCAAACATTCATTATTAAATACATGTCTGTTAATAAAAAACAATGCTCAAAGAAGACAAATCTGGGAAGAGAGAGACAAAGGGATCTAAGTGTTTGGAAAATGAATGTCTTGAAGAAACTGTGGAACTCTGGGCAATAATATAAGAGTAAAACTAAAAAAATTAACAAAAATGAGCGAATTGGGACCTGGATGTAACGATAAATGTAACAGAAAATTTAAATCGAAATTATCTGAAAATGATAGACTCAATTTATTTAATAATTTTTGGGAAATAGCTGATTATGACAAACAGAGTTCATATTTATTTAGATATGTTCTCAGACAAGAGAGAAAGGTTGCAAAGCTAAAAGAGTCCATAAGAAACTGGACATATGAATATAATTCGGAGTTAGCAGAACGCTTTAGGTGAGACTTAATTTGTTTTATGCCACTTTATTATAAGCCAGCCACCAAAAGCACATAAATCTTCAATACTAAGTTTAATATCGGCTTTTTGCATCGAAAAAAATCTCTGTCTCACTTCTAATCAACATAACACTGAAGCAGAGAAAACCAAATAGAAAAGGAATATGCTTTACATATTGCAAACATACGAATGTGAATCTTAGACCTTGGAGTTACCAATGTTGAAGTTTTGTTTCATGTTTTTGATTTTGTAGTCTGTTCCTGATTTCATGACCTTGATTTTGCTTTTGTTGACCATTAGACCCATATTATCTGCTGTATTTCAGAGTGCAGCTAACATCTTCTTAGATTTTCGGGTCGTGTCTGTGATAAGATAATCTATAGATAAGCAAAAAAAAGATTATTACTATGAATGAAAGTTTTCGTTTCTGCGCCCCAGAAACATATCACCAATGGATGGAGTGTAGAATCTAGTCCTCCAAAATTTAAAAAATTTCGTTACACTTTCCAATCGCATATTAAAGTTTATTTACACGTCGGTATATTTACACAATTCAATCTCTCTACATAAACAGCTATTTCTGTTGTAATTGACTATAGAAATTAACTTCTTTAGAAGATATGTGGACGAATCTACTGGATTTCTAGAAATAGCTCTTATGATTGTACATATACAAATGTAAAGATCAGGCAATAAGCGTTAGCCAATGCTATGACTAAAATATCTAAAAGAACGACTATCTGAAAAAAAAAACTATTTTTAATTTATTTTCTTATTTTATATTTAGAAAACAAAGCCTAGGAATCATAAATCAATCACATTTTCTATAAACGTAATTCAGCTGATGTTTATTCAATTTTTTAATTGTGGCATACGTAAAGAAATAATTTGACAATAACAATTGCACCTTGAAATTTATCTGTGAAAGTGATTCGTCGGCTTTTTTATATTGAGACTTTGCGTATGATCTTAGTATAAGTTCATTATTGGACTTATTTCTATAACTGAGCTATTTTTGTTAGGTGATTACTCTTTATAGTCTTTAACTGAATAAATTGAGGAGGGGAGAGCTGTTTGTCACAAGTTGGTCATTCAGAATTATATCTGTATGTTTTAATTTGTTAATTTCCATAGATTCTAATATTGATATCTTAAAGCCTTTATTTTGAATTTGAAGAATTTAAATTTGGTTATTAAACGAATGATTATGATCTAGAAGATGAAGTGCGTAGAATCTGTTTTTCTATTACTGAGAGCCCTTTGTGTTGTGCTATACGTTTTTTAAAGGTTCTACATGGTTGTCTGATAAATACTAAATACTTTATTACAACTATCCTAATGAAACAAATCCAAAAGATATTTTAGATATTTAACTTAACTTTTTCTTAGTATACATTGCAAATATTGTATGGTTATTTAGTAATACCTCAAAACTTGTTTTGATTTAGTGGACACTGAAGTGGAAGTTGTAAACTTGTGAGAATCAGTATGTTGTAAACAAGGAATAGTTTATTTAAAAAAATGTGGGATCTTCACGTACACGATGAGTAGTTAGTAACGGAACATGAATATACTTGGTGTATGGTTATCAAAAACCGACAGAAACTGTCATTTTGAAGACAATAATCATGAGCTAAGTTAAAAAAATAAAGAAGTATATAACTCGGTGCCTGACATAAGGAGTAATTAAGATAAACAAGAATGGAGTTAAGCAAAAGCAGCATCAGTACAGCGCTGAGATATAGAGGCTTACAGTAATTGATTTACATAAGTCCAACTACAAATAAATTCCTACTGAATCAAGATGAACTTTATGAGTCGTTATTATGAGACTTTAATGCCAAGCTTGGAAACGAAAGGTGTGATGAGGTAACAGGGCAATTTGGATTGAGTGGGAAAGTGAAAGATTAAATATGTTCAATATTGAGGAGGAATACTTACTAGAATTTCTCGGGCTTGGGTTTATATAAAAAAAGGTTGTCTATGATCCTGTGACATTTTTATTTATTTTTTTTACTTTTCAGCAGGATATCCATGCTTTTTTCAAGAAATATTATTGACATGCATGCAAAAGTTGGTTGCGCTTTTAAAATTATAATAATACATAGTAAAAAAAAAGAACAGACCCACTAGGTCACCACTTAGTGTATTACTACGGATTATATCGTTATTCAATAATTGTATGATATAAGTAATATATCACAGAAGTGGCTGAACCGTATCTTTATTCCCATACAGAAGAAATTGTATGCAAAAAAGTGGGAGGATTATATAATCATTTACTTAACTTCTAGTTTTAAGTAAGTAACTACCTAGTTAGTGACTCAAACCTTCGTAACAATAATAATCTATAGAAAAGGAGAAAAACAACCCAAATATACGCAATTTGGAATTAAGGGTGCTCTAGGTACAAGGGAAGCTTTTTAGACTTGGAGAGAAACTTAAACAGTTTATTGCTTACCAATATAAACGGTCAGTGGTATCAGTTATTTGATGGAACTTTCCGACTTTGTTGAAACTATGAATTTTTGGTTTTTCTTACGAGAGAAGAATATTGGACACTAACCAAAGCATCACTGTATGGCGTTTGAAATGTGGTGCTGCAGAATAATATTAAAAATCTCCTGTGTATCAGACAGTGAAGTCATGAGAAAACTGTGTAAGGGCAATTGCAATTGTTTGAACTGTGAAGAAACTTAAATTATAATGTTCGAGTCACCTGGTTCTATAATCTTAAACATGGTTACCACTATTACCACTGTATTATGTATAATAGCAGCAAATAATGTAAAAATAGTCATGTTAGTCTGCGACATCAGTATCAGATAGGCATCTTAAGAAGAAGAAAGATTAACTGTATGAGAATAGTAATTCATCATTGTTCTACAATCCTTTTGGATATTGGCGTCTCGTCTTTACTGTTCAGTTTCCATTCTTTTTTGTTTAGCCCTGATATTCCTGTTCTGTAGTCCAAATACTTTTTGTTCTTCATTCAATTGGTCATGCATCTTTCTCTGGACCTATTTTTCGTTCCCTTCTATTTGGTTTTTTGGTAAATATGACTTTGGAGGCTCCTAGTTCTTTATTCTCTCTATATGACTCATCTTTTTAATGAATACCAAATAATAAAAACTGAAATCGTTTTGTCTTATCTTCAAAAAATTTTTTATACCTCGAAGAAAACTACAACTAGTACGCATTTATTTAATAAAAGTTTTGGTTTGTGAAGATATTACGCAAGCTGTAAAAATAATTGTTATGTGAAAAACAAACAGAATTGTTGCACACAGACATCATCGCAACATCGCCAAACAATGGCCTTGAGAATTGAGTCGTGATTGCTGAAACCAAGAATCTGAATCGGAATTGGAGAGGCGAACCAAATTATACGGTTACTAATTTGTGTATCCGTCTTTATTTTGAATACTTTAGATGATTGGAGCAATTTTCTTTCCTCGACTGCACTGGTAGACTGCTAAGTGGTTCTCACGGTATACTTGCCTGAATTTTGAATTTACTAGAGTGTAAGAAATATTCTAGATAGTTTTGGATATATATTCCGTCTTTGATTTGTTGTATTATCTTATAAAATATAAAAATTTGTTAAACAATTTTGTAGTAGGAAAATTATAGATACTTTGTTTTATTTTTCTTTCGTTCTTTTTTTGCCAAGTTTACCATACAAGTTTTATACGCTTTTCATTTAGCTTTTCTTTATTTTATTACGACCTACATTATTTTAGCTTTAAAAAATCACTAAATCATAAAAGTAAAATTTTATATATGTATATTATAGATTTCACCACGCTTCGTATCTCAGCTAATAACTCACATTGAATAATACATAATAATAAATATTCGGCAAGACATTTACGGAAGACCGACCTACCGCTAAATTTGAATTTCAAATGGTTAATTATAAAGGTATTAATCATTCGAGTCTCCTCATATTCCCGATTCCGATTTGATTTAGAACTGCCGGCTAAAACAGTCATTAGATGTTGCGTTAAAATGACGGCAATTTTCCCACAATCTGATCTTCAGCTTAGGTTAAAAAAAGAGTGATTGGCGCCCGAAGCCGTCGAGGATTTATTGCAAAAGTTGTTCTAAAAGAAGGAAAGAAGGGTAATTAGAGGGGTATTTATCGATTAATTCACTTCTTGAAGTTGTTAGACGTAACAGAGAATGGTTTTGAAGAAGTAAGAAATCAAACTATTGTTACTGATTCGTTATCGTCCAGATTGATTGTTTCATTGACGATTTAACATTTTTTCTGATAAAGAGAAATGTTTGTTTACGATAGAAGCTATTGTTAATATTAACGGTTTATCAAAGATGTTGTTAGTACATATCGAAATAAAATATTTACTATAACAACTTGGTGTTTATTTTTTGATAAAATGGAAGTCAATAAACCTAGTAAATTAATTTATGATTTAGAAAAAATTCACTTTTTGAAATTTTATAGAAATTAGAAAGAGTAATTAGTTGTAACCTCCTGAGAAAAGAGAAAAATTTCTAGAAAATTCATCCTTCGCCGTTTTATTTCTCAAATAATAATGTTTAATGAGTAATCGAAAATCGTTTTTGAAGCGAAGCTTCTATACTTTATTACTTTATTTTTTCATGATCGAAAAACTATAGTTTTTAAGCCCAGTATTGGGCTGTGTCCAATGCTAGTTGGTTGTATGTCCAAAGTCATCGGGAGTGTATATAATGTGGGCAGTTTGGGCATTATAGTAGCTTATATGCTTCTCTGTATGATAAATTAAATGAATCAGACTAATTATGTAGACATTGTTAATTTTTGTTTAAAAAAATTGTTAAAATAAATAAATTTTGTAGATCGATGATTTTTAAAAAAATCGCAAAATAAAAAAAAAATAATAAATAAATAATAAAATTTCTTTACTCAATTTTACAAATATTATTTAAATTTTAAAAATACAGAAAACCGTACAAAGCTTCACTCTAGTGTTCAGTACCACTTACTGTACCACTTTTTTCTCCATATGCGGCCATAGCGGCCAAACACAGATATGTAGACATAGCGGTAAACAACTTACAAACAGCGCTAGGTGGCATAAAAGAATGGAGTTTAAAATGGAAACTCGCTATAAACTTCGAAGTACTTTTCACAAAGGGGCACCAATAACCAGAAGAACAGGTGACTGTGCAAGACAATTCCATCGAGTGGAAAAGCGAAGCAAAATTCCTCGGCCTAACAAAGGCTTAACGTTTAGTAAACACGTAGACGCTACAATACAAAAAGCCAACATTATAAGAGCATCAATAAGAGACCTAGCAGGAAGATAAAGCAAACTCAGAATGAAAACCAAAATAAGATTAACATATTGCGAGAGATCATGAGGTGCGACGCCTTCCACAGATGGAAGCACAAGAGACCCAAACAACAAATAGTAGAATAAAACTAAACATACTAGAGAGAAAATCAATAAATACACCAGAGAGAAAACAAAACACCAGAGAGAAAACACTACAAAAAACAACAAAAACAACGCACCAAGAAGATAGGTTCGTAGCTCAAAAAACTCCTGGACAATCGCAACGTACAGCGTGTACCCAGTTAATTTTAAGTAGATAATTATTATACTAATATGCACTAATTCTGATTTTATATTTCAGACAAAAAAAATCCAAAAAACACACAAAAACCGGCGCAAGCCACAAAAAAATATTAACAAAAACTATTAAAAAAACCGGGCACGTAGGGCCCAACCCCTTGAGCACCAAGTCGCCGAACTGAGCCTAGCTCAGAGCGGAAACTTGAGGCCTAAGTAAGCAATTTAAGTTTACGGATAAACCACATTAAGATAACAGGATTATAGCGACAGTGCGCTGTCCTGAGTTTTGAATTCGGTTAGGAAACCATGTTGGAGCTCTATTACCCAGGACTCCCACATGAAGAGCATTTGGCTGATAGTTGTGCCCCTTTCGTGCATCAGAGTGCTATAGGGGGAAAGGGATGGTCTGGAGCGTTGGAGCACGGTGGAGTGACTCCTGTTTTTACTCGAGTTAATACACCTCGCTCCAATGAATTGTTACACCCGAACGTAATTCTTAGGGGTGAGCATGTCTCACAGGCTGGGTTTAATTAAATTGCTTACTTGCTTGCTTGCTTGCAAATTGCCTAATGGGCAAAGGAGGTTACTTTTCAAATCATGAGATACAGAGTAATGCAAAAAGAATATTAACTACAGTAGTAGCCAACATGGTCATTTATATGATTTGAGCTAGCCTAGTGGATATTATACAGGGATTGTTTGAAGAAAGTTATGTAACTTTTTTGCATTGAGAAAATTCACTCAATTCTCACTCACTTCATTTGCGGTAAAATCCCAAAAGTAAATACGAAAGCAGCATTCTCCATCTTTATAACGTATTTTAATTTCTCTTTTCAAAAAATAACGAATTTTTACCGTCGAGTTGATACAAACATCTTTTTTGGGATCCCAAAATAAACATTTTCAGAAAAATTCAGCTTGTTTGTATGATTTTTAGAGGTTCAGTGGATTTTCGTCTCTGATGACTGGAGTACCAGATCGATACTGATTTCCAGAAAATATTTTGGGTCCCCTACTATCTGTATTGTTAAAATGAATGATTTCAAATAAACCAAAAATGTATTTTAGGATTTACAACTTACTTTATTGGCAAATACTTCAACTTAATCTTGACATCCTTTTTCACTGGTGTCAAAATAATTATTTAAACTTAAATATAAGTAAATATGTTCAAATGAGTTTTACAAAAAAAGTTACCAACATAAACATGGACTACTAAATCAATTTAAAACCTTTACAACAACCCAAAATTTCTCAATATAAAGTTGTCTTTTCCAGCCATATTAATAAAACTGTATCTGCTGCTAATAAATCGTTAGGATTTGTCTTAAAGAATGTAAAATATTTATTAAATATTAACATTACAACGAAAATTTTTAAAATATTTGTATTTTAAGAATTGTGACCGTTTTCCTAATAGAGAGATCAATCATTCTATTCTATTAAATTAATTTCACTTTTTAAACTTACTTACTTAATCAGTAGACCCATTTGTACCTTTCGGTGTTGGGCCGTTTATAATACAATTCATTACATTTCAATATTTGACAGTCTTCTGAGGTGTCCTAGCTCTTAACGAACTTTCTCCATTCCTTCCTATTGGATGCCATCTGTGTTGCTTCCTGCCAAGTCTTACCCTTACTCTGCAGTATCTGCGAGATGTCACTGTTCCATTCTTTAATGGGTCTTCCTTTTCTGTTCTTCCCTATTGGTTTGGCGTCCCACACTCTTTTAACTTGTCTATTATTGTCCATCCGGGTTAGATGTCCGAACCATGCCAATTTTTTCTCTTTGATTGACTCGAGTATCGGTTTGATTTTGAGTCTTTCTCTTATTTCTTCATTTCTGATTCTATCAGTTCTTTTTACTCCTATCGTTCTTCTGAGGTATTTCATCTCTGCTGCCTGAATTCTGCTCTGATGTCTTTTGTTTAATATCCAATTTTCTGCTCCATATGTCACTGTAGGTCTATATATTGTTTTGTATATTGTCATCTTGGTCTTTGTTGATATTTCTTTGTTATTAAGGAATCCTCTATTTAGTGCTTGGAATAGTTTTCCTGTGTTTTCCATTCTGTTGTTAAGATCATCCTTGATGTCTCCTTTGTTGTTGATTACTGTTCCTAAGTATTTGTATGAATTTGTCTGTATTATTTTTTGTTGGTCTATCATTACTTCTATTTGATCTTCCGTCCCTTGTTTCCTTGATATTTTCATTATTTGAGTCTTTTCTTTGTTTACGTTTAAGTTGTATTTGCTTGCTTCTAGGTTCCATTTCTCTAAGTTGTATTTCAGTTTTTCTGCAGTTTCCGCAATTAATACTATGTCGTCTGCAAATATACACATCTCAGCATTTATCATTTGCATTCTGTTCCAACCGATGTAGTATTTCTTGAATGTTTTCTTACATTCTTTCACTATCTCATCTATTACATTTATGAATAGTACTGGGCTGAGGCTTCCCCCTTGTCTAACTCCTTGGGTTGTTTCGAATGGTTCTGACTGTATATTTAACATTCTTACTGTATTTGTTGTTTTCATGTATATACTCTTTGTTGCTTCTATCAGTTCTTCACTTACTTGTTTCTTCTTTAGGCTTTCCCATATATCTTTTCTTTTGACTGTGTACATCCTCTAATTTATGTTCTATTTCTTTTCTTTTCACTTATTAAAGATGTCATTAAAAATACTTTTTTTTCTGCTTCTGCTTTTCTTTTTTTTTCTAAACTTTCAAAAACTGTTTTTCCAATACATATTCTAAAATTCTACCTTTTGTCATTTATACCTTGTTTTTGGGAAAGATGTTCCAGATATTGATTTAAGGGTATTTGTTAAAAATCTGCTACATTTTCTTCTTGTAGCAAATTTACTTTAAATACATTATTTGGGAAGAGTGATATTAAAATCTCTTCTGAATATGTTTGTTTGACAATTAGTAAAAAACTCTTTCGACCAATACCTAAAATACATTTAAACGGTATAGGTTCAAGTCTATAACATATTATACCTCATACATTTTCAGTTTTATTTCCAACATTGCACACAATAAACTCACTCACAAATTCGAAACAAAATGAGTTATACCTATTTTTGTTTTGCGTTTCATTCACGAAACAAAGTTATTAATCTTTTTGCCTGATTCGCTTTTTGCTCCGAATCAAGCGGCATTAGTCCTGACACGCACAAAGGAGGACAAAGTGTGTGAGCGCAACCAGCCAGTCCAGGATCATTTATTATGATCGCTTATCAGCAGGATGTAATGCGATTTGAAACAATAAATCACGTCGAACAAATTTCTAATGACCGGTGTGGGTTTTTCTACTTCGAGAAATAATGCACCTAGAATATTTAAATAAAATATATAGTATCTACAGTGGTATTGTTAGTACTTTTCGAGATTTAGTTCGAATCCATTTTTAAGGATGAAAGTTTAGTCGAAATCAACTTTAACACAGATTCAATACAGCCAAACTGTCTTAATAATTGCAAACATAAATAAATGTTCTTATTTATATTTTTAAACTGAATATTTTTTTGTAGATACTATTTTATTGGGAATAAGCCACAACTGAAGGTTAAAATAAGTTTATTGACGTTTTAATTTCCACTTCGGAAATCGTTCTCAAAATAAAAACATTCCTTAGGTTCTTTAAGAAAGCTTATACAAGCTTCCTTAAAGGGTATCAATCAATAGAGGATAATCATCATTTTCTTTGCCTTGACTCTTATTTTCGGATGAATCAGGATGTGACGTACCGCTCTGAATCAAAACTAGTTTGATAATATCGTCGTTGCTGCGGAGCTGATAACCTAGCTGATCTTTGTCACACTGTGTCCATGTCTCAACTTCGGTTTCATCAGTTTCTCAATTTACAGCGTTGTGCCCTAATGCATTTACCTCATCTATAGTAGTTTATTTATAAGCATATTCCATGATGTGCTTTCATCTTCCATTAGCGTTGTTGTTTCGTAAAAAGTTCTTTTTAAAGTCTTGTCTTTCACTCCACTTCATGCATTTGCTGCTGTAAAAATTGCATCTTTGATGGTGAACAATTTCCCAAATTTTATCAGATCAACTTAATTCAGTAAGTTTTTCATAAATTCTCAATAACACCCTGATTCATTAGTTGAGAAATTAATGTAGCATACGTTGGAAAAAAAAGACAAAAAAATCTCCATTGTCAGATCTTGATGCTGCCTTATTGAGACAAGCTCCAGCATTATTCAGAAGAAGAAGCGTGTTTTGTGGCAATTGTTCCTTCTTCACATAAGAGTTTACTTTAGAAATTAACTTTTTATGGAACCAATCTTGGAAGAAGTCACCAGTTGTTCGGGTAACTTGCTGGTTATAATAGTGAACTGAGAGATTTTGCTGTGTCAGTTTTGTAAAAGTGCAAGGATTTTTAACTTTCCAATCACAATCAGCGTCAGTCTATGGCTTCTAAAAGAATTGGCATAACACAACACTATTATGTGAACTTTACTTTTTTTATACGCTGATACAATCATCTTATTACTTGCAGTTAAGGTTTTTTGACGTGACAACGTCTTAAATTAGGTTGTGGCTCGGAGTCATTTAAGAAAAAGAGTAACGCCCGCTCACGTCTGTTACAGTGAGTCGCCGAACGAGAGAGAGGCCCGCCGGACCGGCGAATGCCTTGCGTCTCCCACTCAAACATGATCGGTCCGCTGCGCGCGGCACTAGAGAATTAGGCGCGTTGAATCGCTAAAGTTGAAAATCGTTGAAAGTATCGTCAGCTGTGTCTGTAGTGAAAATGTGGAGTGCTTAGATTCGTCATTTACAACAACTACAACAATAAAGGTAAATAATTGTACACTAATATTTCATTATCGTAAACTATGATTGATTGATTAATTGTTAGATTGACACAAAAGTTGAGAAACTGAGTTTATAGGTTATGTCATACTATTGACAAATGTTGAGAGTGTTAAGTAAATTATTAGTTTAAATCACTCTGCAATCAATCGTAATTCAGTCGATTGAGAAGAAACAGCGCGTATTTCTAGTCAAACATTTAAAATAACAAATTATAACTTCTAACCTGTCAAAACAGGGCGACCAAACAAACGAACTAAACCGACCAATCACCACGCGCGGAGTTAGAATTTAACTGTGTTTAGCAAGAATTTCAAATTCCAATTTTAGTAAATGTTTTAATTTTCAACTTTACCATTTACATTTACAAATTTTAATTAATTTCAAATTTATTTAGCAAAAATTTGAACCTTCGATCTGAATAAGTGTTTTGATTTTCAAATTGATTCTTTAAAATTAAAAATATTAAAATATATATAATCAGAAGTGAACGTCACATAACATTATCTGTACTTATTATTATTTAATATGTAGGCAAATACATGTGACCATACTTGGTAGACACAATTGGAAATAGTAATTTTTTATAACTGAAAAAAATAAATATATAAAATACTGGTAGCAAACAATAACTTCAATGATCGATATCTCCGCAACTAATTGATATATCGAAAAAATTTTCAAATAAATTTTGTAGAAAATAATAAGATCAATAATATAATATAAAATAAATAATATATAAAATAATATATAAAAATATAATATATAAAATATAAATAATATATAAAATAATAATATAATAATATATAATATATAATATATAAAATAATATATAAAAAAGACGTTGTCACGTAAAATCTTCGCCCGTAAAACCGACTTTACAGGCAACCGATTTTTTTTAGGTATTTTTCGCCACTATCGCTGTTTAGTCAGCGGTATTTTTTACCTGTCCTTTATTTACTATCTATAATAATATTACAATAAGTACGTTGTGTAATTATTTTACAAGTAACATGCAAGAAATGTGGTCCTATGACAATTTCCTATTTATTAACAAAAAATATTTGTAAATTTGGGATCTACACCAAAAAATATAAAGGTAAATCTTGTTGAAAGATCACTGGGAGTGTGTCGCTTTAGTCTTCGATGTGGCAGTGGCCTCATAAGCAAGTTGTGATCTTTTCTTGTGGATTTATTTACAGCTGGATCCCATAACTCCATACTGGTTGTGTGACTGACTTTTACATTTTTAAGTAGAGATAGATGTGATTTTTTACCTAGTAACCAGTCTGCTAAGCTTAAGTTCCGGTTGTTTTCTTTTCATGAATATATGTTTCTTTTTTGTAAGCCACCTGTCGAGATGCCTACTCAGGTATTTGACATGGTCTTTTGTTGTAACTCTTTGTTATTTAAAGACTCTGATGGGCATGTATTTTTTCTATTAGTGAATGTTTGACTTGCTCTTGTTTACTTTT
The DNA here is from genome assembly GCF_040954645.1 of Diabrotica undecimpunctata. Taxonomy (NCBI): domain Eukaryota; kingdom Metazoa; phylum Arthropoda; class Insecta; order Coleoptera; family Chrysomelidae; genus Diabrotica; species Diabrotica undecimpunctata. The sequence goes on from NC_092805.1 coordinate 174,888,509, forward strand.
ATTCTTCACTGTCTCAGCCAAATTTGTATTTTGATAAGTTTGGCTGTAACGATATCGTTACTCATATGTAAATCAGCTGTAAATATAAGGTAGAGAATAGTTCCTGGAACACTACCCATTAGTCCATACCTTTTGGGAATAATCACAGAAGTATACAGGGATAACACTACTTACCTAAAAATCGAAAATAGACTATCAGAGCCAATAAAAGTAACTAAAGGACTAAGACAAGGATGCAGTATGTCACCCTTACTTTTTTTAAGTTATATATTAAGACAGCCCTCCAAAATTAGAAAAACCACTGCCATGGAATGGGAATCCCCGTAGAAAATGACGTGCTGTTCTCCATGAACTTTGCAGATAACCTAGTCGTCCTAGCTCAAGATTTATATGATCTAGAATTTATGATAAAGCGTCTATACAGAGAATATGTAAAATGGGGATTTCAGCATGAAGAAAACAGAATATTTAGTTATCAATTCAGATGCAAGGTTTGAAGTGTTGATAGACGAGGACGTGGAAATCAAACAAGTGGAAAAATTTAAATATTTAGGTGCACTCATTGATAAGAACGGTTTGGGAGAAACCGAAATAAACTGAATTAATCAGGGACGTAAAATTGTAGGACGTCTGAACTCCTTATGGTGGGATCGCAACATTTCCAAAAGAATAAGGAACAAAAAAAGAATAAGGCAAACCATGGTTGAATCAGTTCTTTGTTATGGCTCTAAAGTATGGGCAATTAATGAAGACCTGAAGAGAAGATTGTTGGTAGTTGAAATGGATTATTTGAGAAGAAGTGCTAGAACATCAGACCTTGGAATGAAGGAATTAGAAGAACAATGGAATCGAGGGGTTGGTTAGGACGAGCATGCCTTGGACCGGGAGGATTGGCGGAGGAGAACTGGAATACGGCGATAGCCTTCTCCAAAATGTATTGTATTTACAAATTGGATCCTGTAATATATATATACTACCCATAGAACCCCTGCTTTGATTGGATTTAGACTTGTGTACTGATCGTAATGTCTTACTAGAAAGGGTCTATCATGGAGGTAGAACTTGAAGATAAGGAAGTAGTTTAGGAAAGGCCTTCTCTATGTTTGTAGAGTAGACCAGTGTGCCAAACTCTATCAAAGGCTTGACAAATATGCAAAAAGGCTGAAGCAATATTTCCTTTCTTCTAGAACTTCATAAATAAAATTACAGATTCTATGTATTTGCTCAATGGTCGCATGTTGTCTGAATCCATACTGGTGGTTAGGTATTATTTAGCGTTCTGTAAGAATTGGTTGTAACATATTCAACAGTAGTTTTTCAATCATTGGCAGTAGGCTAATAGGTCTATACGATTTTATGTCTTCTGTAGGTTTACCTGGCTTTGATATTGCAATAATTTGTGCCTCTTTCCTTGGAATGGAGTAGTAGCCTGTAGCCTGTGTTTAGGATTGCATTGAATCGTCAGCGTTATAAATTTGAAAAAGTTATTTTCTGCAATTATGATCTCAAGTTTATAGCTGGGCTTTTCTAACTAATTACTGGATTCATTAAAACTGGTTCATTGATTTTTAAGTGTTTTCGAAAAATATCCGCTTTCTTACCACACATTCTCCCAGAGATTCGTACACTCTCCGATCTATTCTGTAGAACTCCGTTGAAAAGTGCTTTATCGAGTTTTGGAAAAGTCGATCCTTTCAATGATTTCTGTGCAGATATTATTGTGTGAAAGAATGAGACTGAGATATAGTGTTGTAGCTTCATTTTATTTTTATTGATATCAATGCCAATGTCATAAAATTTTTAAATACATTAGGATGATAAATTATTTTTATAACTTTAATATGTAAACACTATTCAAAGGAAACGCTGTTTGATAATTGGATAAAAACTTGTTTGTTTACAAATGTCCTCTATGGTTCATCAACATTGCCATCTTCTGTAAGTACTATATATATATATATATCTGTAGGTTTAAATAAAAATTCGCCGTCCTCACGGTGTGTTTTAATATTATCCTAGGGTCCTAAATAGTCTTTTATTTTAAAACTAGTATCAATGTTAAAATTACGTTTCTGCAATCAGTTAACTATAAAATTATCGTTTGAAACCGATCGCAATCATTGTATAATGTCTGTATTTCTTCAAACAACATGTTCTCAACTCAATAAATATGCCTTTCAATCTAAAATGTATGTCATTGCATTAATCCTAAATCAACATTACGTTATTGAATATAAGATAAGTGCACAGGTATTACTTACCTTATCTTAATCATTACTCACATAAACTGGCAGTAAAAATGACTAATTACAGCTATTAAGCGATGTGGTAGGTATATACACTATGCATGTGCATAATATTTGTTACATGGTAGAAAATCTACATTTACAACTTTATTTAATTAGAATCGATCGATCAGTTAATTCTTTTATCGGTTTTAACTTATCAAGAACATTCAGAAGCACTAACTGATCTTTCTATAATTATTTTATTGTTTCTACCTTTAACTTGCAGCATTACTTACATTAAAAATAATAAATGAGAAAAAACTTTGGTTGCTTTTTCTCAAATAAATGCCAATTATTGTTTTGAATATCAATCAACCCTTTATAAGTCTCATTCTACGAAAAACATACATACCTCCTTTGAGTTTTGATAAATGAAAATAAAAAAAAAATCATTTAGTGCGAAATCAGTTATGAAAGGCGGACTATAATGTTTTGGGTTCTTAAAATTGCTTACTAATCATTATGCTCTCTTCTTCTTTAGGTACCATTTATTATGATTAATAATGAAATCAGGCCTAGATATTAACCTCGCGAAAACAGAGTACCTATCTACAAGTGAAGAAGACATAGAAGATCTACAGATTGATGACAACGTAACAATCAAAGGAAAGGATAAATTCAAATACCTAGGGTTTATAATCACGAAAAAGGCAACAACAGAGGAAGAAATTACACAAAGATTAGGACAAACAAGAACAGCAATCCGACAACTTAACTCAGTATGGTGGGATAGACACCTAAATATGAAGACAAAAACGCAGATTTATAAAACATTAGTGCGAAGTATTATGACATATGGGGCTGAAAATTGGATCATAAACAAGAAAACCAGCAGTAAGATAGTAGCAACAGAGATGGAATGCCTGCGAAGATGCTGCAGAGTAACAAGAATGGATAGGAGAAGTAATGACGAAATAAAGCAAAGAACATCAATAGAAACAGACATACTAACATATATAGAACAAAAAAGACTAAAGTGGTATGGACATGTAAGAAGAACTAGCGACAGCAGATGGATAAAGAAAATAACCGAATGGAGCCCCATAGGAAGGAGGAAAAGAGGACGACCCCGAAAATCCTGGAGGAACGAAGTAGACGACGCCATGAGTAAGAGAGGACTGAACGATGGAGAATGGAACAACAGAGAGAGATGGAAACGGTTGAGCGAGGGAAGGCAGTGAATACTGTAGAATCCCTAAATATATATATATATAATGAAATCAATCGAAATGATGTTTTTTGGATCGTTTTTTAATCACGCGCTTTAAAAGCTTACAAAGTTTCAATTCCTGGTATTTACTGAAACCATAATAGGATGTCTTCCTAAACAAAGAATTGCTTTTACTTTGCTTTTGGTCAGTATCAGAAAAGTGTCCTGACTTAGGAAAAATGAGTTCACTTTTATGAGACTAAATAATAACAAAAACAAAGTTAATATGTTATGTGTCCCACAGTAGTTGCTTTAGTTTTAGTGGATCCCCGAAACATTTAAAATATACCCATGATTAAATGCATTAAGACCTAGATTTTTAATTGAATTTTAATTAAAGTAGTAAAGCAATTATTGAGACATCAAACTTTTGTAGCAGAATTTATATTCCCTTTATATCTGGTTATATATTCATATCATTATTAAGATACTAAAGAAAACAAATCAGGAAAATGAATCAATCAAATAAAATTTCTTAATAGTATCCACAAAACCCATAAAAGATAGTTTGATATAAATCACTAAAGTAGAAATGCGACGATTTCTTTGACGAAACAAGTAAATATGTTTGGTTTCGCACAACAACCCACAGTTTGGAATCGATTTTTTAATAATCTCGTGTTTGAAGAGGAAGTAAAAATTTGCTAAATATGACGGATGAAACTTTAATAGCATGTAGTCTCAGTGACGTTTAAGTAGCTACCGAGTTCATTAATCACTAAAAATAATAAGAAGCCCCATTAAAAAAACTGCGCCATCAGTACGATGTCAAAACGTTGATGGTTATTCACAGCTGGAAGTAAATCGCAACCGTTTAAAAGTATGCTATGTGAAAAGAAAATACGGGTCTTCTAATAGGCACTTCCGAACTTTGATAGTTGGAATCGACCATATTGTTCAAGGTTAACCTATCAAATTGGCTGTCATTTATTAAGTCTGGTTTGACAAATCATCTTGGATGGATATAGCACACAACAATATGTGCAAATGATCAGATTGTTTTACGAAAAATGGATGTTCGGGCAATGGTCCGCTTTTCAACAGGACGGCGGATATGCCACACAGCTCATGCGCTATTTGACTCAGTTAGCCCTTTTCTGATGAGATACCACTATTAATAAATGAAAGAAAATTATTCAGAACAAAAAAATCCAATTAAACATAATGAAACGGATCGATTAATTAAAAATAAAATAAAAGAAGCTCAAGAGAAAATGTTGTGCCAATAACTGGAACAATTTGATAAGAAATATGACTTTTTTAACATGCATAAAATAATTATGGATCTAACATGAATAAATCACAAAATGCAGAGATGGGTATAATATATAACACAGCTTTTTGAGACAAAGAGAGAACAAAAGCACCAAAAGAATTTAAAGATGATACTGGGCCTGACATTATACAAAAAAATCAAATATGCAATGAAATAAGCTAAAATTGTGGATATTGAATCTATTGACCTTATTTTGGATCTATTCACTACCATATGTAGAACCGGTATAATACTTAAAGAATGACTTAATTCGACATTTATACTGGTTTCCAAAAAAGGAGTGCAATGGACATAGAACCATAGCCTTAATGAGTCGTGTCTTGAATTTCTCTTTAAAGCAATTTACAATAGAAAATTAGACGAAGGCATAAGTAATACATAAATGGGGTTTAGGAAAGGTCTGGGAACACGGGGTCCTCTGTTTGGAGTGAGTGTTCTTTCGCAGAAATATGAGTCACGAAGTATATGCCTATTTCATTAATTTTGAAAAGGCGTTTGGCAGAATGCAGCATAATTGTCTCAAAAAAAATTTTGTTAAATAAAAACATAGATAGTAGAGACATATTTTTGTGAGTGTTTCAATCTTATAAAAACGGCAAAATAAGGTGTATAGACCAGATAATAGATTTAATCCTCTATATGTTGATAGATATCGAGCAGCTGGTCATTTTAACGTCACTGTATGCAGATGGATTTTATCTAGAGGAATAGGAAAGGTGTGGCGTATTGATGGCAGATTTGTTGGGCAGACTTATCTAAATCTTCTAGAAAACATAATGTTTCCCAGTGTATAACAGTTGCATCCAGAAAATAATTTTATCCTCCAACAAGATAATTGGCCTGTACACACTGCAAATATAATAAACCAGTGACTCCAGAATAACAATATCAAAACCTTACCATGGCCCAGCTACAGTCCAGATTTAAACCTAATCGAGACTGTGTGGGGAGTTATAAAACAGTTGTATCGGCGTAATTTTATACCTCAAAATGCTGAAGAGCTGGGGCATCGTATACAACAGGTTTGGAAGAGCTCTCTGAAGAAGAAAATTTCATAGTTCCTTTCACGCAGATGGACCGAAGATAACAAGCTGTTACAATGCTGATGGAGATATTACAAAATATTAATTTTATTTTTACATACCTAAATTTAGTATAGTGTTGGTCTTCCAGACCCTCGCTTTCGTTCGAGAGTTTCTTGTTCCCTCCATTTTTTATTAATAGAAAAACTGTGATTCTGCTTATATGTTAAAATGTTTTGCTGCCTCTGATAGCGCCCAGTTACCTTTTAATGTATTTACAATTCTTGCTTTAATATATTGTTGAGTTAAGTCATTTGTTTTATTCCTTAATAATAATAAAAATAATAATAACAACCATAGTTTGTGTAAAAACTATCATTTATATACTCTTTATAAAATGCAGGAATTCAAAATAATATCAAAATTTAGAGCTTAATAATTATTACAAATTATGAATTAACAAATGTAATTCATTGTTTGTTGTTTGTTTGTTTATTTTATTATTTGTCTCCCAGAATAAATATAATATAATGTCAGACCAATTAAATACACTGCTCAAAATAATCAAATCTTACTAAGAGTCGTATCAGTTTTTTTAGGAACCAGCTTTGCATATAAGATACAAAAAAAAGTGTGGTATTGGTAGAATAAATTACAAAATTATTGCAAAAGGTCTTTGAACGTAATAGTATCCCAACTAGCTGGGTGCTAAGTATAGGGATGTCCATGTTTAAGAATGAAAATAAGAATATCTTCAGTTATAGAGGCATAAATCTTTTAAAAACTAACCTAAAATTGCCCACCAAGGTGATAATTAATACAATAACTACTTTCACAACATTAGCTAAGGGTTTAGATACATTTATTGTAGATAAGGGTTTAGATCTAGAACATCATGTGTACAAACGCTGTATTTATTATGCAACGAATACTTTCGAATATATTTTCTGTTAAAAGGGAACTTTGCTTGCTAAGAACAATGAAGAAGAAATAGAATATATATTAATAATATCTGAGTGCAATTGTGCAAGAGATTTAACTTTAACATTGCTATAAGGATATTTCATCAGACGTGCACATTAGTTGTTTTATACAGTAAGTCGTGTATATTATGAACATTACTATATAACAGTGTTTCTTATTTATACTTCTAACCATATCGGAATACAATAAAATCATTCATTGGCATTAACATCTCATTCAATATGTTGTAAGAAGATACACGATTGGCTGTCAGATCGTATCTTTTTCCTATATGAACATTTACTGTTGAGTACGCTTTCACGTTTTTATTCATTTGCTAAAAATGGTAAAACGGTCAATCAGACGTACAACTCTTTACATTTTTTTACTTTTAACTATCAGATTAAAGTCTTATATCGACAGAACATACTATAGGGGAAGAAAAATCTACCTATATTGAGTAATTAACTGGGAAAGAATAGAGAAGTACTCACTACATGAATTGATACATAAACAAATACCACATATTCCTATTTTTGTAAATAAAGAATTATCATAACAAATTATTTATTAAATTGTGTATTATTGTGTAATATTTGATAACTATTTTGCGACATTATTTCAAATTACAGTTATTAAACAAAGTATTATTTTTCCAAAAGTTAAAAGTTAAATCGAATAACTTTTTATCCGCAGCGATGACAAAACGGTTTAGTTGTGCACCATCAAACCGTCTCGATATTTCTTAATATTAAACGATCAAATTTCACCGCTTCTTGTGTAACTTGAACTTACGAAACTTTTTCGACGAAAACTAATTATTGACATACGATCACGTCCACTCGTAACTTCAGATACTGAAAAAAAGTATGAAAATATAAAAATATAATATATAAATAAAAAAATACTGAAAAAATGTTTTTAACGAACTTTAGCTTTTAGTCGTAAAGATAAGAGATAATGTATTGCTTCTGTGTAGGGAGAGATATGTTGCTGCGACTCATGCTATCACTGTCCTTTATATGAGCCGACATTGCAGGTTGTACAGGGTGGATTATTTTTAACTCGAGGTGACACAAATTACAAAAAAAGAAGGACCTTTGCAAGAAGCAATTATTGATTGACACCAACCAGAAAATCAAATAAGATATGTGATCAAAGAAGAGGAAAATGCATACATAATAAATTTCTTTTTAAAACTAGCATTTGACCACTATGATGTAGATGCAGGGCCGCCGCTAAGGTATTGGCCGCCCGTGTGCAACTTAATATTTGCCGCCCCCCTTCCAACACTTTAGACATACATACATACTATTATTTAAAGAAATGTACAGAAGATGCATACTATAACAATAATAATTTGTAAATAGATAAATGCTTACTTAACCATTTAGACTAATCTCCATGATCCAACGTCCATATATTATCCTAATATATATCCTAATATCCTAATTTAAACGTCCATTATCCTAATTTAATAACCATGATCCAACGTCCAGAATCTGTATATCCCAATATCCTAATTTAAACGTCCATTTAATTAAAATAAACCGTGAATAGAAACAAACACATAAAAAAACTAAAAACGCACTTTTCGGGCTTTCGTCTCGGAAAACTTTTTGACAATATCTCTAATGTCCAATGTCGCACACACTTCATGTTCTATAGATAACATTGCAGAAAGCAGAAACACATCTTACTACAATTGTTATTTGTTCTACGTGCGCCCCAATGTTTTTTCTCCATTTCATATAATTTTTGATGAGTAGAGTCAACTGTTAATCCTTTTTTTAATGTTGTAGATAGTTTAAACAGTTTTTGAGAATATTTTATATGAGCTGCACCGGATTCATGTCTTTTTAAAATAATAGCTAAATGTTGCCAGTCACTTACCCCATTAATTCCACTAAGTAATTGTCGACTGCTTTCATCACAACAAAACAGTTTACAAGATGCACAAAAAACACTATTTAGTGATAATGAGTAAAGTAACCATGGGCGATGAATTTTGGTCTTGATTAGGTAATGTGCAATAATAATAAGTTTCTAAAAATTTCCTATTATTTGTATCTCTGGGGAAGTTAATTTTTGTAATTTGCTGAGGAAAATTTTCAACAACAAATTGAACTTCACTTGGATTCAGATTTGCAGGCCATTTTCCGGGATCATCTGAAACTAAGTATATGCTGGAGCTTCCTACACTGAAATCCAGATTAACTGGAACATTAATTGTTCTGTCTTGGTTGGTGGTTTCAGGTTCAGGCGTTTCAGCATCAGCACTCGCACTATCGCTATTATTGTCATCAAATCATCCGTCTCTATCCGCAGGAATATTCAATTGTTTAGTACTTTTTTCTATGGTTTGGACTTCGCTTGAAGTTGAAGGTCCTAAATTTATATCCTAGTCTTCTATATTTTCATGTATGTTTTTCATCAAAAATGATTCCAGTGCACCGCTAAGTTTTTTTTTCTCCTCAGTTTTTGCCTCTTTTTTTTTCTATATTAAAAACCTGAAAGTCGTTTTCTTTTTCTTTCTGACATTTTGAAATTATCACTTAATAACGAATCCGGGCGAATTTAACAAAATAAATCCAAAAACACTGCAAATAAGTTGTCCAAATAATGTTTCTCCAATTAATCTGTAGCCGTAACGCGTATACGAATAAAATTGTTCTGATCTCGACGTTACTTCGAAATACAGTACCTACTGTGCAAAAGAAACGGGTACCCTACTATATTTTTCAAACAAAATCGTTTATCAAAAGCGTGTCTAAATTCATCGAATTCTCAACTAAGACTGAACATAAGACATAATAACCCATCTATAAACATATCCATAGAAATAATATTATAACAGAAACTTTACAACCACTTGCCTAAATTCTTGTAAAGTATCTACGTGTGAAATCTCAAATAACTGAAGTCCGAAAGCCGCCAGCCGCTTTGAATTAAAAAGTATTTCCGAAACTGCTTTATGACTGTAACTGCAAAAGGGCGGCAGTTCATACAATAAATAATATTTTCTGACATTTTTTTTAGATTAGGATGAAAAAAAGAAGTATACATGATAAATGAAGCGCATTTAAGTATTATCACGTACTAAATAATTATTATTGTTTGGAATATTAGAGTTCACAGAATTATCTCAATTAATACTATTTAATTATTTGAATTTATTTTCGTTTTAAAAAAGTATTATCATCAGTGGACTGCTTTTGGCCGCCCCTATTGTTGGCCGCCCGTGTGCACTGCACACTTGGCACACATGTTAGCGGCGGCCCTGTGTAGATGACAGAGAACAGGAAAAAGATGGTACTTTTGGCGGTAATACAGTAGACTGTATTTTCTAAATGTAAATAATATTTTTAATATTGAATAAAGTAATTTTATTATTTATTATTTATATTTTAAACAAATTATATTATATTAAAATAATTCAGTAAATTACTATGTTTACTTAACGCCACCTGTTAACGTATTAACATAGCATACGTTATCATAAAAAATATCAAATAAATCAACAATTATTATATAAACTAAATAAAACTTTAAAATTTTGACAATCGTTATAAATCAAATCTTTTATTGACAGACATTCCTTTAACTTTTTACTTCTCATCTAATGCCTGTTTGTTGTTTTTTTTTCATGCAGTTTTTAATTTAAAACTGCTTAGTGAATCGATTTAAAGAATCGTAATTTCGTGATACTACCCGGGACGCTTACTCATGTTGCCAGTTCCGTGGTACTCGCGCCAGCATTTACTAGAGAAAAAAGTCATAAAACGCCAATATAGAATCTTCGCTTTAAAAAGAAAATTTAAGTTTGTAATAGGAATTTGCTAGCTTGCTTCGTTGGTCATGTAGTGGGAATGCATAATGCAGAAGGGGAAGTCGCGGAAAAGGTGGTAGAATGAAGGTGAAAGAGAATTATTTGGATGCAGAGGTATGATGGAGTTCAACCTTGGATACAAGATGGAATTTGAAGAGAAAATTACTTTTGATTTCAAGCTTTATTTTGCTAAATTATCTACTTTTATATATTATACGATTTTCGCCTCAGTAAGTTAATTTGCCTGTTCAAGGCTTTAGGGACATATTCTTCAGTTACCGTTGGCGTTGATGATTTTTGACCATCGGGATTATTTTAAGATTTACCTAAAGTAGTGTGTCATTTTATTTAATATATTGTTTCTTTATGTAGCTTTCATCTTTGTGTTCTGACGTGATGTTTGTAGGTGAGAGATCTGTCAAGCGCGTCTTTTTTATCTAGTGATCTTCAAAGTTTGCCCTCTACATCCGCAAATGATTTCTCTGGTGCAGCGATGGCTGTGTATATAGTCTGTTGTATATATTAAATAGCAGGGGAACCAGCATACTACCCTGAGCTCTTTGAAGTGTTACATAAAACTGATGGTTTCACAATATTACTTCGTATAAAGTTGGTTAGTTTGTCTTTTGACACTTTGTACATTTTGGTGACAAGTCTTTTATGATTTACGGTTTCATACGCTGTGGAAAGATCAACAAACGCCACGCTCGATATTTTTTTCAAAGCCATCTGTCAAGTAGTATTATTATGCAGATATAAATTTGTTGATTGGTATTTTTACGTTGAGCAGTTTTTTTTTTCTTAAAATCTTTCATATATTTTGTTAATATACATATTAATGAGAATTAATGTTCCAACTAATAGAAGGTCCAACTTTTTATGGTCTTTAGGGACCAGGAAAATATGGCGCTTTATAAGAGGTCAAACTAATCAATAATAAACCAAAACACATAGAAAAGGATACATGGATTGACTACCTATAAAAGCTCTATGCAGAAGAACATACGACGCTAGAACCGGAATTTCCAAAAATTATCACAAATGGAGAACTTAATATAAATATACAGAAGTGAAGAACAGAAAAGCGGCAGGTAAACACGGGATACCAAATAACTTACTGAAATATTGTGGAGCAGCAATGACAGAATAATTACCAACATTCATTAATGAAATTATAAAACACAATAAAATACCGGAAGAATTAAGAACGAGCAAACTAATTCTACTATTCAAAAAAGGAGATAAAAAACTTACTAAAAAAATTACAGAGGTATAAAAAAATACTACTCTAAAACTTTACAACTAAAATTTTACAAGAACTAATAAACCAGAGGATAGTTTAGCAGATGAAACACAGGGCTTTCGTAGTGGAAGATCGTGTACAGATGCAGTATTCATTATAAAGCAAACTACTGAGAAATCACTACAATATCACCAGCATTTCTGTGTCTGATTTACTTAAGAATGCATTTGACAGAGTAAGACTCAAAGATGTAATTTATCTTTTGTATAATAGAGAAGTTCCCCTAAATATTATAAAAACTATTGAAAACATCTACCAAACCAACAAAATGGAAGACAGAATAGATGAACAACGTACAGAACCTAAAAAAATAGGCAGCGAAATAAGACTCATTGACTCATCAAAATCATCAAAATCATTAACAAAGCAAGAGGATATAGAATGGAAAATAAAGAAGGAAAAATACTCTGTTAGGCAGACGACGCAATAGTATTAGCCCAAGATGAAGATAGTATAAGAAGCTTGGTCCACAGAGTTAACATAAGAGAAAAAGAATTTAGTATGACAACTTGGAATTACACTGTCAAATTATGGAGACCTGGACAAAAAAGTGAGTACAAAAAGCAAATAGACTGGCAGGATGCCTTAATAACATTATATGGCTAATCAGACACATTGACACTGAAATAAAGTCTAGAATTTATAAAGACAGTGCAAGACTAATAATGCCATATACCTCAGAAACATGGAATCTTTATTTATACGTCCATGGTTAGAAACAAGTCCCGACACAGCCACAACACAAAGGCTACTGGAAACGGTAGAGATGAGAGTACTGAGAAGAATTACAGGAAATACGCTGAGAAATCAAAAGACAAGTGAAGACTTCTTCTTCTTAAAGTGCCTATCCGTTCCGGATGTTGGTGATCATCACGGCTATCTTTACTTTGTTTATTGCAGCGCGGAACAGTTCAGTGGTAGTCGTGTTATACCACTTTCATAAATTTTGAAGCCAGGAAATGCGTCTTCTTCCTGGTCCTCTCTTACCATTTACCCTCTCTTCGAGAATCAGTGGGAGAAGTGAAGACAGTAGAAGAAAATGTAACGTAGAGTGTATAAATGAATGGACACAAAATAGAAAAAAGAATGGAATAATACATAAATAGAATGGGAAAAAACTGTGTCGTCAAAATAGCAAGAGATAAGTCACCAATCGGCAGAAGAAGTATCTGACGACCGCGCAGAGGTGTTAATCCGCCAATGAACAAGCAGAATTATTGCTTATAAAGAGGACGAAGAAGAACTACAAGAAAGGACCTTTTGTCTGTTACGTACGTAATTGCTTATAGAAAATCAGCAATATCTGCTTCTGCTTCTGAACCGTTTGTTTTTACTCAAAAACTTTTGCCTTTAACGAACTTTTTCTCCCTGTAGGTGTCCACCGGTAAAAGTGTCGTAGAGATACCATAGATTTCCACTGTGTGATATGTCGGCTCCAAATGCCGTTAAAATCCCATTAATATATTTAATAGTCTCTATTTCTTTGGCCACAACGGGTAATAGTTAAAGCTATTTTTGTGGAATGTCCTGTACAGCTAAAATTGATTAGTTTATTATATAATAGAAGCCCCGTCTTCATGCAATCGACCACGCCGTGGAGACAGGAAAAGCAGTTAAGTTGTTGTGGGAAGCTTTGTCTGGGGAAATAACAGTACTAATAAAATAGAAATTAAATATTATCGATTATTTTAATTACTAGACTTGTATAATAAAACGGAGAGAGAACTTAAACAAGACTATAAATTTAATCAGTTTTTATGTTTCTTTAATATAATTATAAAAACCCACTATCAGAAACAAACATTTCTCGGTATTATTATTTTTTAATAATGTATTAAAAGTGATAATGAAATAGCAATACGAAGTAACCAGATAGGGCACCCGAAGACTACATATATTGTTTAGTTTCACGTAGATTTTTGTACAGTTAGAGGGAAAAAAACATTTATTTTAAAAAAATTTAAAATACTTTTACAAAAAACCCAAAAAAGTTTGGATTTTATTTTTTATTTTACTTTCTTTTTGTACATTTTTCAATCAAACTTTACCAGAAACTTGATATTATCTATCTACAACAACTGTAAAAATTTATCTTCTATCATCTAAGAATCCAGAGATATTTGACATCAATCAAAAGTTTAAAAAACCTAGTATTCGGGAAATCGCAAAAACATAAAACACTGTAATAGGCTATAAAGAAAGTTACCAGTTTACTTACACTTAGTATGCTCCAGAACCATTTGACGGCTTTTCTGGATCTTTAATTTCCGCATAGAGGTCTTCCAACTTCCTCTTGCCCTGAGTTCTCTTCCGTCTTATTTTTTTTTTCAGTTCAGTCGCAGCTATTTCAGCCTTTCGAATGTGCTCGCAGTTCAAACGTTTCATGGCTTCTAACATGTTGGAAAAAACCTTTAAATCTAAATGTTTTAAAACCGTGCATTTACTGGAGTAGCCTTCGTTGAATGATAAAACAGCTTCATTCACCCAAAACTGTAGTGTAGGTAAAGTGACAAAGGATCCTTTAGGGATGCGGGACCAAATAAGATTGAGGTTCTCATTCTGCTTCTTATTGGGGTTCTATGATTTGCCTTTCAGGCATTTACCTAACAGTGCAGGATCAGACTTTTAAAAATTGGTTTTATTTTTAACATAACTTCTAAAGGCAAGTGGAAGTGTTTTGTGTTATCATACTGTTTATTTTCTAATATGGCCTTGTTGAATTTGTACCATGTCGGTTAATCGTTGGAACACAACTGGTGCATGGGATCTTTATTGTCAGACAAAACATGAAAATAAGTGGCTCACACATTTTTTTTCATTTCAGATAAACTATAAAAAATCCCTGTAATTGCTAACGGCGGTAAATTCATTACACCGCATAGAGTTCGGACCGCTACAGGTCCTTTGCCTAACATTCTCATACCATATACCAATCTGACATTCAAATCATATATTTTATTATTGGAATCACTTTCAGAATTAGGCCTAGCTATTTCACAATTGGCAGAAAACTTCTCAGCTTTGCAATTTGTACAGGAGATTTTAAATTCACTCACTAAACCAAATATACGACATTAACGAGAACACGTCGGACATAATAGAGAGATAGGATAAATCGAGGGAAGCAATCCAAACAACATGCGCGACTCTATTAAAGCGTGACAGACGGAAGAAGAAAGAATGGATGTCTGATGAGATAATGGATATGATGGATGAAAGACGTAAATTCAAGAATAAAAATGAAGAAAAATACCAGCAGATCCACAAAATCGTAAGAACGAAAATTCGAGAAGCCAAAGAAAAATGGTTTTCCAACGAATGCAGGGAAATAGAACAATACGAACGAAAATACGACAGTTACAATATGCACAAAAAAATAAAATCAATGACAAACAAGAGGAAATTCAATAAGTCACCCAACAGCATAAAAGATGGCGATGGAAATCTTATCTCGGAGCCATCAACGATCTTAGAAACATGGAAATCATACATAGAAAAATTATTTGCATCTGACAGGACTGATGACCACCTATATGGAGAAGGAGAAACAGGACCTTCAATCCTTAAATCGAAGATAGAGGATGCCATTGCAGCACTAAAAAACAATAAGTCAGCAGGTCCGGACAATGTACCCTGCGAAATATTGAAGATCCTATGTAAATCAGACAAACAGTTCCTTGATAATCTAGTTGAACTTTTTAACAACATATATAATAGCGGTAAAATCCCGGAGAAATGGCTGCAGTCAAAATTTATTACAATCCCAAAGAAACCAAATGCCCAGATCTGTGATGACTACCGGCTTATAAGCTTGATTAATCATGTCACTAAAGCGTTCACTAAGATCATTCATAGAAGAATATATGATAAATGTGAGTCAAATATTGATAGATCGCAGTTTGGCTTTCGGAAAGCACTTGGAACTAGAGAAGCAATTTTCGCTCTCCAGGTGCTTATACAGCGGTGTAGAGAAGTTGATAAGGACGTGTATTTGTGCTTTGTGGATTTTATAAAAGCATTTGACAATGTCAATCATGAACAATTGATAGATATTCTGCGAAAGACAGGTATTGACGACAAGGACATTCGAATTGTGGCAAACCTATACTGGGGTCAAACAGCAACAGCAAAAATTGGCAACGAACTCACTAAAAGTGTGCAGATCAAAAGAGGTGTCCGTCAGGGTTGTATATTATCCCCACTCCTATTCAATATTTATTCCGAAGAAATATTTATTAAATGTATGGAAAATGCAAATGAGGGCATAAAAATAAACGGCGAGTTAACGAACAATATAAGATATGCCGACGACACGGTGATCTTTGCCAGTACCATAGACGAATTACAGCAGGTAATGGAAAGAGTTTATTCAGTTAGTGAGGAATACGGCCTGAGCCTCAACTTCAAGAAGACAAAGTGGATGCTGATAAGCAGGAAGCAACAGCCTGCTCGACAGTTACGGATAATTAATATACTAATTGACCATGTAGAATCTTATGTGTACCTTGGCACCAACGTAAATGCAAAATGGGAACAGGCCACAGAAATTAAGGCGAGAATAGAACGAGCTAGAGCAGCATTTAGCAATATGAAAAAGCTCCTCATAAGCAGGGATTTTTCTCTTCCCCTAAAACTACATCTAGTTAAATGCTACATTTTTCCGATCTTACTGTATGGTGTGGAGGCCTGGACGCTGACGGAGACGCTCACGAGAAAACTAGAAGCATTCGAAATGTGGGTGTACCGAGGCATTCTTCGTATATCCTGGACCGAACATGTCACCAACATAGAGGTAATCCAAAGAATCGGAAAGGAGAAAGAAATCGTGAATACAATTAAACAAAGAAAGCTTGAATATCTAGGCCACATATTGAGACACGATAAGTACCGTCTACTGCAATTGATTGTCCAGGGAAAAATAGACAGTAAGCGAGGGCCAGGCAGGAGAAGACACTCGTGGCTCCAAAATCTGAGGAAGTGGTTCGGGCTCACATCGGTCGAACTATTCAGAAGCGCCGCAAACAAGATCAGAATTGCCATGTTAATAGCCAACGTTCGCAACGGACAGGGCACTTGAAGAAGAAGAAGAAACCCAATATAGACTTTGCAGTAAGTTTCAATTTACAATGATAAAACTTACATACCGCTATTTCATCTACCAACTTTTCAAATATATCAATACCAAAAATATCATACCGCCAAGTGTCTTTTGTCAGTTCATAGAAAGATAAATTACTTTGCAGTTTTACCTTTGAGCTAGAGGGCTGAGAAATACAAGGCCAATATTTACAGTCAGGTGTTTGTGGACTATGCGTGGAAGCAATTGGAGGAGGCCTATGTCCAACAATGGATAAATGAAGGCTGAAGAAGAAGAAGTTTGTGGGGGAAACTAGGCTTAGATGGAACAGGGCTTACAACAGCCTTTGGTTTGTTTTTCTTTCTGTTGTATGTTTATATCTAGTACTTACTTTCTTCTTGTTTCCCATTTCAACACTATAATATATCACAAATACGAAATAAATTAGTATTTCAAACAGAAAACTCACTAGAACAGAACAATCAGCAAATAACTAACGAACTAACAACATAACACAACAACAAAAATCATAGATAAACGTCACCAAAACTGTCAAAAGTTGAGAGCAGACGTTAAAAAATAAATAATTTTTTATCCATGGAAATTTTCTACTATGATGTGTTATATCTTGTTGGAAAGAGACGATTTCAGAGAATAATTTTATATCATAACTCAAAAAAACGTAAAAATTCAATTTTCGGACCTTAAGACTATTTTCCCATATTTTCAACACTTTCTAAATGCACCGTATATTGCATTTTCAAATAACTGTCGCCTATAAATAATTTAAATTGTCCATAAACTCGTATACAAGAAGCACATCATCCATCCATTACGAGAAATTCTATACGATGTAAAAACGACCAGAAAACAGGTATTTTATTTATTTAAATATCTGAACATATATTACCATCAGCGACTGAGGACTCTCTTCCTCGGTCTATAATTATAAATGCCGATCAGGTAGTACAAGACCGACCGGGCAGAATTTCCAGCTTAAAGCAAGCTACGAGAGTAGGTTCACCTGTAAAAATCCGAATATCTCGTTGTATGGTATGCATAAGATACATATCAAAAGGTCCAAGCTAACAGAAGTGTCACTTAACAACATGTCTAACGGTCCCGTCTTGCCTCCAACAACGACTTCTATATTTTCTACGTGTCGTTCGATATAAATCGTGATTTAAGGCTGACTCTAGAAAGTGAACGGGGGATTGGGAATTACTGAATATCGATTGTAGGGAAATTAGTGACCGTTGGAGATTTGCGAAACAAACCAAAACGATTAGGATACGCCTTATAGAAAACCATTTATATACTAGGAAGTTGCCGACGACGCATAATAAATGAATCAATTTGTTTCGTGAGATTTTATAAAAATAGTTTTTGTTCGAACAGACCATATCAAGAATCAGGGAAGTCGGCTTAGTACGAGAGTAAATATAGACGCCCTAGCTCCTTCCTATATCTTCATATCTTTCCAATTATCTTCCGCTAGGCTTCTCTTCAGCTTGTCTAGATTTAGTCTTTTTTTCTGTGAAGATAGGCATCTTCCTCTTTTCTTGGTTTCTCTCAGAATATTCGTTACAATAATACGTTAGCATATTTCTTGGTTATCACTTCATTACATGTCCAAATCATTGGATTTGTCTTCCTTTAATTATTTAATTTATTGTTTTTGTAAAATTTGTACTATAATTTATTTTTTCCGTCTAGTTCTCTGTACTCTTCATTGACACTTAACATTTACATTCAATAGACTAATGCCTCTATAGACTAGTCCTGACCTGTGGGTTCCTTGAAGGAAAAGAGGAAGCAAAGTACACCAAAAGAAGACCGGGGGACGCTTAGGCAGGATATGCCGGATAACGGTAAAAAGAATTATGATAGAGACTAATCCCTCTCTAAGACAAAAAAAAAAAAAAAAAAAATGGGTCACACAAGAAGTAAAATCTTCTTCAGAAAGTCTGAAGGATTTGTATATTTTGAGTAAGGCATACCCTGACCTAAAAACTCTATACAGGCAAAAAAAATATCAGCACAAAGTTCTTGTTGAGGCCACAAAGGGCCAGTTTTATTTTAACAAAATCTCTGAATCCTCTAATAAAAACAAAACCACATGGGCTGTTATAAATGAACTTAATGGAAAACAAAAAAATCACAAAAATGTCTGTCTAAAAATAGATGATACTAGGATTACAGATTCAGATATAATATGTAACAAATTTAATGATTACTTTATAGATGCACCAATAGATATAATTAGTAAAATAATTCAATCAGATTTAAATTTTCAGCATTCCAACGATTTTAATCAAAATAGTTTGTTCATATCCTATGTTACAGAGGAAGATATCTTAGACATAATAAAATATAAAATTAAAAACAAACCATCGTGTGGTTTTGATGAAATATCAGGTATAGTTATTAAGAAAATTGCGTCTCAGATTTTGACACCACTTGCTCACATTATAAATGCTTCTTTTAATGCTGGTGTTTTTCCCAGTTTGCTGAAAACTTCTATCATTTCACCGGTATTAAAACAAGGTGATCCTGAATTAATGTCAAATTTTCGACCATTGTCTGTTCCATCTGTGATATCTAAGATTATTGAATATGCAATGCTAAAACAACTTTTATTATTTTTAGATATCAACCAAATTATCACAAAGCATCAACATGGATTTCGAAATAAATTTTCTACTTCCACAGCCATTAACAGTTTCTATGAGGAAGTCTTAATCTCTATTGAAAACAGTGAAAATCCAACTGCCATTTTTTGTGACCTCAGTCGTGCTTTTGATTGTGTGCAACACGATGTACTCCTCGATAGATTGTACATATATGGTGTTAGGGGAGTTGCCCATAGTTGGTTTGGTTCCTATCTGAAAGACCGGCATCAAATAGTTAGGTGAAAAATAACTTCAAGATTTCAATGTCTGATCCGATTGTTAATAAAAATGGGGTACCACAAGGCTCCATATTGGGCCCGATATTATTTATTTTGTATATTAATGAACTACCAAATGTAATGTCTGATGCATTTGTATCAGTTTATGCTGATGACTCAACAATGCTATATCGCGATAAAGACATAAATTTTTTACAAGATAAAATAACAAACTCACTGAAGACCTTCTCTGATTGGTCCAGGAATCAGTCGCTCCTGTTTAATGTTCACAAAACTAAATTTTTATCATTTACATCTCGTTCAAATTCTACTAAACCAAATTTAAGTATTTCCATCAATGGTGAGGGTATTTTGAGTTGTAGTGATGTGAAGTTTTTAGGAGTGACTTTCGACTCTCATTTATCTTTTAAGACTCATTGTTGGAATGTATGTAAAAAACTCAATTCTAAATGTTATCAATTGAGAAATTTGGGTAGAATACTTAGTCTGCAACACCTTCGTCTTTTTTATTTTGCTGAGGTACAATCGACAATGAGTTACGGTATAACTGTCTGGGGTGGCTCTTCTAGTATAAAGGACGTTTTTAAGGCCCAAAAGCGTATTGTCAGATGTATTGCAGGTGTTCCGTATGATTGGTCTTGTAAAAACCTATTTAGAGATTTAAATATATTAACAGTGTATGGAATTTACATTTTGGAATTATTGATACTAATTCATAAAAATAAAAGAACTTTTTTATGTAACAGTGATATTTACTCACACAACACAAGAAATAAGAGACAGTTTGTAGTACCCTATCGACATTTAGAAATAAGTAGGAAGTCATCTACTGTCTCTGGTTTACTACTGTATAATCAACTTCCTCAAAAATTTAAAAACATTCATTCAACTACAGCTTTTAAAAACCAAGTCAAAGAGTACCTAGTGACCATGTGTCCTTTATACATTAGGTGAATATTACCAGAGTGTATCTGTGAATGCCCAAGCTGCAACATAACCAAATTTAATATTATTTTTATTATATTATGATGTCCATATTGTACGTTTTATATGTATTTTAATGTTTTAAATATTTTTGTGTATTGTTTTCATTTTTTTGTAATGACTTTATAGTGATTTATATTATACTTTGTAATTATTTAAAATTTATATTTATAACTTTAGTTTTGACTTGCTGTAAACCTTGTTGTAACTTACAGTCAAATAAACTATCTATCTATCTATCTATCTATGTCTACTGACGTCGCCGTCGCCCTTTTTAAACAGTGATATATTTTTGTAGTGTTTGTCAAGTTTCAGATATTGTGGGTACCCACCAACATTGATTTGGAAGATTTGGGTGATCAGGTTCTTTTTTTTTTTTTTCAAACAGTTTTATAGTTTTTTTGCTATTTACCACGTTATTCAGGAATTTGAATGTTCAAACAACATTGATTTTATTGGATTTAGCTTTCTTATGCTATTATGGTCTACTACCTTAACATAGATGAAGAAACCTATCCAGGTAAACAAAATGTAATTTGTATAAAACTCTGATACCCCGGTGCTAACATATGGCTTCGAAACCTGGACACTGACAAAGTATGCTAGAATGTTTCGAGCGTAAAGTACTGAGCAAAATATACGGCGCAATAAATGAAAATGGTATATGGCGTAAACCAAATATGGCGATAACTTGGAACTTCACAGACTCTATAAGGACCCACACATAGTAAAAGTAGAAAAGATAAATGAACCCAGTAAATCACACCAGAATATACATGTTCCAAAATCCAGTAGGAAGTAGAACTAGAGAAAGGTCTAGACTAAAATATCTAGACGATGTGAAAGAAGATCTCAAAACAGTTGACATTAGAAGATGGAGAAAAAAGACATTAGATAGGAACGAGTGGAAAACGTACTGAAGCAAGCCAAGGCACAGGAAGGGTTCTAGAGCCATGATTTCTTAAGTTTGACAAGATACCTCCTTTCTTAGAAGTTTCATGGTTATTTGGTTTCCTCTTTAATTATATTCTATGATTCCTAATGTGTTGCTTTGATATCGATTTTGCGTCGTTCCTAGATCCTCTGTATATTATAATGATTGTTGACACTGTCCATTTTATTATTTTTTCCTCTTCCCTTTTTTGTTAGTTTACCTAGATCTGTTGTTGTATGATTTTTGTAGTGGCTTCTGGCTCTTCAAGAACCGCAGTTGGAACTGGAGATGATTTTTGAGTGGTAATAGGGGGTGTCCTCTGGCTTTCTGAGGTACTGCACCTTGTTCGAGATCTTCGAGGCGGGAGAGGGTTAGATTCCTTTAATCTCTTTTTCTCTCGTTCAAGACAAGGTCCATATATCTGCTTATTTTTGCTAATTATTTCAATTGGACCAGCTGCCTGCCCAGTTTCTTTGATAATCTCTTTTAGGATGAGCTTTTCTCTCATGTTGTCTTGTACCCGCTAAACTGTTGTTAAAAGACTGTAAACAAAATCTGCACTCCGTATTGTTAGTGTCTGACTGGGGGGAAGATGTCTTTGTGTGGTTCAATAATAGCTGATATATCGCTCGATTCTGTTGATGCAAGTTAGTTATTGCATTTCTGTTGATGCTTATGACTACCACTCCAAGTCTTGCAGGTGCATTTGCAGTTATCGCAGGTGGGTTGCGTATATTTAGTAGAGGTAGTGCCTACCAAAGACTTGAAGGCACATACCAAGTTGAATTACTATCCTCTACCCTGCGTTGTCGTCTTCGTAAGTTCTTTGACATTTTATACAATAAGTAACAATATCCGTTCAGTACAAAAACCTTGTTTATTTATGTTTATACTTTTGTTTTCTCGATTTTTTAAATAGGCAGGTCTTTTAGCTTGTGAATAGTTTTGGGGATATGGTGCCTCCTTATCTGATTCCCCGTTTGATTTTTATTGGTTTTGTGTTTTCATATATTTTTAGTGAATTGTTTATTGCCCAATATTTATTACACACCAACACTGTTTCAGAAAGAATAATGGAGATATGCAGTGGTATATTGTACTCATTTGCTTTTTCTATTAGAATTGTCATGGTTATCAGCTGGTCTATTGTGCTATAGCCTTTTCTAAATTCATCTTGTTCGTTTGGTTCGTAGTTATCCATTTTTTTTGGTTAATTTGCGGTTACTATGTTAGTTTGTACAGATTTTGTAGATTGCGTTTGTTTCCTTTCTTATGTTTTATTATGGTTATTGGTCCATTTCAATCTTCTGGTAGTATTTTCTATTACACAATTTCATTCTGTAAGACTTGCAGCATATTGATTATATCATCTTCCTCGTATTTTACCATTTTTATGGTAAGTCCATATTTTTTATATCTCTAATTTTCTGTGAAGATCTGTTTTTATGTCGTCTGGTGTTTGTAGCTTTTTATACAGTTCTTTATAGTGAATGTATTTTATTTCTCGTGGTTTTTGTCTTTGATCGTGATTATTTCTATTCTGCCTAATTTGCATTTGAGATATTTCAAATTTCTATTATGATCTATTATCTTTTCGAGCTTGTAGTGTTCTTATTTCTCTTTCCCGAATGGATTTAGGATGTTTTGTATATTTCTCAGAATAGAAAAGGCTATAGCAAATTTCAACAAAATGAGAAGAGTGCTATGTACAAGGGATTTATAATTGGAACTAAGAGTTAGGTTGGTGATGTGCTATGTTTTTTCGACTTTGTTTAATGGACTGGATTCTTGTACCTTGAATGCGACATCAATGAAAAAACTGGAATTATTCGAGCTGTGGGTGTATAAAAGAATTCTGAAAATATCGTCGACAGAACACAAACAGTCACAAACAAAGAGGTTCTGAGAACGATAAATAAAGAAATAGAAATTTTAAATACAAATAAAACAAGAAAATTGGAATATCTCGGACATATTACACGTGGAGATAAATACACCTTGCTGATTATGCAGGGAAAGATCTAAGGAAAGAGAAGCATAGGGAGGCGTAGAATGGCTACGCATTACTACGCAACCTGAGAGAGTGGTACGGATGTACATCAAATGAACTTTTCAGAGCAGCCGTCTCAAAAGTCCGAATAACTATGATGATTGCCGATCTACGCCGCGGAGATGGCACTTGAAGAAGAAGAAGTATATTTCGGTGTACCTTCTTGAATTCCTTTTTTTTCTTTTACCATTCGTTTTTCCATTAATTTATGGCATCGTTTGGTATCCTTTTTATTTTAACTTTTTTTAGTTGCTTCTTTTGTACTAGCATTTTTATGACGGTCTTCGATAATTGGTCGTTAATGTATATTCCATATGTGTTTTAGTACATATTCACTAGATTTAATGTACTTAATTTAAAGTCAGATAAATATTATAAAAACTATTGATTTTAAAGTGAAATTTCCTTAAAAGTGAAGAATAATTATGATTTTTTTTTTATTTTATATCACTACTCACATCATTTAGTAACGATCTAACCTGTCCACTCCTTCGGTAACCTCCAATTTACCAAGAAAGGCATTAAGAAATCTTTATTGATCTTTTAGTAGTCCGTCCACTGGCTATTTATGTTATGTAGTTTAGATTTCTGGTCGTAAATGTTTTGGATTCCTACGAACTGAAAAGAGTACCGATAGCATGGGATTCGTACAGTTATTTAGTTCTCGATGGTAGTGGTTTTTGTGTCGGAAACAGAATACAAAGAAGTGGTTTTATTATAGCCACCGATTATTTTTTTTAATCAATTAGAACAAGTTTTATTTGTTGTACTATTGGAAAAAAGTATATTATTTTCTATTGCTTGGCAGTTTATTAAGGATACGAAATAAAAAGTAAGGGAGATCTAAAACGTGGAGAAAACCAAAAGAAATATTCTATCAAAAAATTAACCCGTAAATATTTGTTTGAACAAAAAGTTTAATATCTATACGGGATTAAAGGAATTATTGACGTCTTAGGGTGAGAGGAGGTTTATTTTATTCACGGTACATGCTCTCGATAGTACTAGAACGAAAAGGACCTACACATAGATGGAGAGAGCTATTGTGAACAAAGTTTAATGAATCCGTATCAGATCAAGAGGCAGAGGAATAGCCAAAGCTACCGTAGTCAAGCTTAGATCGGATGAGGGCTCTGTAGACTCTTAATAAAGTAGTTTCATCGGCACCCCACTGAAGATGACTGAGGGTTACTTTTAAGAACGTTCAGCCTTCTAAAACAAATTGTTTTAAGTTCAGAGATTTGATTCTTTTAATTTAATCTGGAGTCAAATATCAAACCGAGAATTTTACATTGATTATTAACAGAAAGAGGAGAATTTTTGAATAAAATTTGAGGTAAGGGAGTGAAGGTCCTTCTGGAAAATTTTAATAATTTGGTTTTTCTGTGAGAGAGTTATCATCCTAGTTTGTTAGATATATCTTGAAGTAGATTTACTGCACTTTGTATAAGTTTACATGGGGTTGGGACAGATTTACCATGGCAGTAAATGATTAGGTAATCAGCGTATTGAATATATTTCATGGGAGCAGGAAAGGACCTGCAAATTTCATTGATTATAAGAACGAATAGAGTTGAACTTAATACAGATCCTTAAGGGACACCTTGATTTTGAGGGAGAGATTGAGAAAGTTTACCATTGGCAAGGACTTTAAAGGTTCTTCCAGTTAGACCGTTTGTTACAAATGGTAGAATATTACCATTTAAATTATAGTAGGAGAGTTTGTCAATTATTACTTTTCTGGAGACTGAATCATATGCCCCTTCAATGCCAAATATAGTTGATTGTTGATTGCTCGAGAAATGTGTATTTGAAGAAAAAAAAAATGTTTGTCAAGTCTAGACCAGTGGGGTCGGAAGCCGGATGGAGCGTCGGGAATAGAAAGTTTAATATCTATAAAACTCTAGTATAACGTATTCTATGATACTATAACGTGTCCAAAAGCTGATTGTTATGTCTTGTCCAATTTTCGTGTATTTTGTAAAATTGTATAAAAACGTTTAATATATAATGTTAATTTTTGTAAAAAGTTCTTAAGAAAGAAATTTTGGCCTTGCTAATAAAATTCCTGATATAGGTTTAGCTTCGTTCGATAAAGCATTTTAAAAAGTTATCGCTTTAGTACCTTCAGAAAATGCCGTACGGTCTACTTATTCTATAAAATATAATCCTCTTAAAAATTTTACTTAAATGTCGCCAAGATTCCCTGTGCAGTGCTTGTCTGGAAATATTCTAAATAATTTAGAATACCGTTAGGACCTCCCAAGAACTCTAATATTTTCAGTCAAATTTGGAAACGGTATTTTGCCCAGGCAAATTTTTTGTATATAAAAAGGCACCTCTTTCCTTTTTATTCATTCTGTCGATGATTGAGATGTTCAGTTACATTTTACTAGCTCCCTAGTCAAAAAGTGGCTGATACAAGCAAAATGGATCGTAAAATTAAAGGCTGCAAATTTGACAGTTCTTTATCGAAAATCTTCTTTAATGGACATTGCCTTCGAAATTAATAACAAAATAGATAAGTCAGACAGTGAGGACTAACATCTCTGCAAAAATTAAAAAGAAATGGCAGAAATATTGCAGTATTTAATTTACTGGTTCTTACTGTTATACCTTTGAGAATATGGATTAATATTCTGAGAAAGCTTACTAAAAACAAGTAGTAAGCCTATACAGCTTACTACAATCTACAATTTAGTCCACTAAGAGCAACTCAAAATCATCAACTTTTTCATTTAAGTTTTTGTTGTTGAATGTTTCTTTTGGATATTCTTTCTTCTCTCTTTGCCTCCTATTGGTTTGCAGTTTGTTACTTTTGTTGACATAATACACCCAATAATCTACTTTAGTGGTCTTAGTGGTAAAACGAAAACTTAAGTTTTTCGAAGATGAGTAAAAAACACTGAAACATTATGAAATTGTAGAATAATCATTTTCTTCCTCATTTTAAATATTTTTCTTTTTGTTTCAGGTGAGCAGTAATTTTGATACACAACAATTGTATTATTTGGTGAGTTATTTTAAATAACGTGTTACCTTAAATTTATTATATATAATTTGTATCAAATTTGCCTGATACAGGTATGGTGACAGGATAATCTTTTATTTCGCTAAGTTTTCTTCAATTTACTTCCTAATCTTATTTTTCTTCTCCGTCTCCACTCATTTCTGATAGGGTCTTCTGCATCTAAACCTTTCTCCCAGAAGTCTTCTGCCACACAGTCCTTCTATCTTTACATCGGTTTTCCTCTACCTCTCCTTTCATCAACTTCTAACCGCTCTATCCGTAGTCCCACATAATTTTCATTTCTACGTCTGACAAACTATTGCAGTCTTTGTTCTTGAATCTTTTTCGAGAATGTAGTCACCTTGGCTCTTTCCCTAATTCACTCGTTTTTGATCCTGTTCCTTCTAGTCTTACCCAATATCCACCGTAACATTTTCATTTCAGCTACCTCTATCTTCTTTTCCTGAATCTTCTTTTCAGGCCACACTTCACCACCGTAAAATAACGCAGGTCTCACCAGACTCTTGTTAGAGTTTCCTCCACTTCAGTCGGGTGCAGTTGTTGTAGGTATGCTATCCATCTTTGGTAATATAGTTGACGTTTGTCAGATTTTTTATTTCTGTTCTTTGACCTCTTATGAATCTCCAGATTTCTTTGCGAAATCCTAGTAATGCTCCATTTCTATAAACAACTTTTTCCATTGTTATGTCTTTCATTTTCTTATTAGTGTATTTATGTGTCTCATTAGGAACCCTCTTGCACTTTTCTTTCTTTTTTGAGTTAGTATATCTCTATATAGTAAATAGTATCTTATTTATTCTCATTTTCAATGAATTTTCAGTGTTTCTTTAAAACATTCCAAAACCATCGATGATCCATTTGTTCGCCTTCTATGTCTTGTTATAATTTTTTCTGCTAGGTTATTCACTCTTATCTGAGGTCATTTTCCGTATTGTTGTAGTGTCCAATATATTACATACGTATTTATTTCATCTCTCATTAGTTTTTGAAATAATATGTAATGCAGCATTTGTGTACTACCTCTATGATCTGATTCACATTTTATTTTTATCTGATCTTCATTTTTAATTTTATTTGTTTAAAATTTTTTTAGCGTTTCTATTTATTATCTTATTTTCAATTTGTTGCTTTCAAATGTATCTTTTGCTTTGAGAACTTTTATTTAGCTTATGTTATTTAATGGTACTCTAAAGTTCTCTTCTCTCTTTCACCTGATATTTTTCTTCTACTAAATCAAACCACTACAAACATAATCTCCTCCAATAGCCCATAAAAGGATTTTTCATATCTATATTAAAGATTTCTATTAAATGGTAAATTGAGCAGCAAATCTCCTTTACTATATAAAAAACCCCTTCGCAACATCGATGACTCATACATTAAACTGATACTAATTCAGTCGATACACTCCAATCATCTTATCAATGAAAATATCAACCTCCGCACACGTCAGTCCCACCGTATCACCAAAGACGTCGCTGCCCCTTGAATATCGCACAGAAAACATCTATTCATACCCAAAAAGGGTCCTTTTCTATTCAAATGCATATTCAATGCAGTATTCAAAAGCAAGTTCACTTTGTCAAAACATCCCTTTTTGCTCTTTGCTACCTACTGAGGAAAATACCGATTACTTGGATTAATTTAATTGAGAAGCAAATATTTCTTATCGAGGGTTGTAAGGAAGGGCGGATGAAAGATTTCTGCCGTATGGGGTGGGTAATGAAATTATTTAATATTTAATTCAATAAACATTGAGTTATGGGACGAATCTTAATCTTTTTATTGTTAATTTATTTGTTAAAATATTGACTTTATGTTAAAATTCTCACACATTTTAATATAAAAATATTTAAGTACAAGGTTTAAATATACTTGTGGAGCAATTCACAGAACATTGAAGAATTTCACAGACAAGAAATAGTACATTCATTACACAAATATAATGGCACACATATCTCATACATGGATGTGAAAACTAAGAAATGATAAAAAGAAATAAACACACTAAGAAACATCACACTTCACACTAAGAAACATTCCCAGCTCACTTGGCCTAGTTAAATATTATCCCTTCTGGGGTATGCTCATGCGATAATATATCACACACAATGTGACATCAACCATATTCTTTTTAAGTGCGATAAACATAGGTATAAAACAGATCAGCTGTATTCAAAACTATCAGAACTTAAAATTCAGACTCCCATAAACATCACCCATTTACTCTCCTTAGATAGTAGAGAAGTATACGAACTAATATGTAACTTTTTATTTAAAGTTGGTTACATTATCTAAAAACTAATATCTTACATTACAATTCTGTGGGTAAAGGACTAGTTTCCAAGCCAACTCGCCAAACACACACACACACACACACACACACACACACACACACACACACACACACACACACACTAAGAAATAAAGATTTCTTAGAAGAGTCAAAAGCAAAAAAATATTTTCTTTTTTCCACCAGATCTAATCATTACTAGTCTTTCACTTCTATTTTTTGTTTGGTAGGTTTTTCTTTGGATTATTATTGATAGTATTCCTAAACATATTTTTTATTTTCATTAAGTTTTCATGCACTTGTGTATGATTTTTTTTATTTATTCCTTGATATTCTTTTTCTAGTTTACTGCTATAATTCAACCTTTATTGTTTTTTGTCATTAAGCTTAGCTCAGTTTGTTATAATTTTTGGTTGTTTTTAGTCTATTCTATGGAGATTTTTGCCAAGAATATTAATTTTTGGCACCTTAAAACGATGCAAAAAAGTTTACCACTTTTATCCCCGGGCTTACCCCTACAACCCCCCTCGTAGGGGAATAAAAACGCAAAAAAATCGATTTATCAAGAATCTGTACACCGTAGAAAAAAATATTTCAAATAAAAAATGTAGCTGAGACAATTTTAAACAAACATTATTATTATCACTTTTTTTGTAGAATGAACAGTTCTCTCAGAAACGACGCTTACAGTGACCGTTGATTTTGAATGTCAGTTACGTGCGCGGAATCAATGTTCAGTAAAATTTGTAAAAAATGGTGTCAACGGTAAAAATTTGATATCTTTTGATTTGAGTGTTCTATCAACAAAAATCAAGATACGATTTAATGGTAAAGAGTTTAGCATATGCAATTTTTGTATTTTGCTGCAAGTGAACTTAGATTTTATGAAGGTATTTATAAAGGTAAATATAAAGGTAAATAAACGTGGCGCGATTTTTGTTATTTTTTATGAGTTTTATGAGATCGATACAATATATGCTTTTTATTGGCTGGCCACTATAAAGTTTCGATTACTAGAGTCTAACCTTTAAAACCTATGACATGAAATTTTAGTTTTGAGTTTTGGCAACAAATGTGACGCATTTGAAATATGCTTAAAAAGCGCTGAATTTAAACGTTCACGTAACAAACAACCTAAAATGTTTAAAACTTTTTTTTCAATAAAACTAGTTCGTTTTTCAAAAGAACCAAACATCTGCTATAAACTACCCAAAGCCGTCTTATTGGAGGCATTTGCCATGACGTGCGATTGGTTGAAATGTAAAACATTAAATTCTGCGTTTTTATTCATGTTTCAAATGCCTTATGTTTGTTGCCACAACTCAAAATTGAAATTTCATGTCATATTTTTTAAAGATTAATCTCTTAAAATGGATTTTTTTACTATGACTGGTCAATGAAAGTGATCAATTTTATCGATCTTACGAGAATTTTAAAAAATGGCAAAAATCGCGCCACGTTTATTTATTTATCACCTTTATAAAAACTGAGTATATTTCCGACGTCATAAAAAACTGCATACGCATACTGCACTATTTACCTTTAAAACGCATCTTAATTTTTGTCGATAGGACATTTGGATCAAAATATATCGAATTTTTACCGTCGAGCTGATACAAATTTTATTGAACATTGATTTCGCACGCGTAATTGACGTTCGAAATCGCCGGTTGCTTCAAGCATTGTTTCTGAGAGAACGGTTCATTTTACACAAAAAGTGCCAATAAACATTTTTGTTTAAAATTATATCAGTTACATTTTTTATTTGAAACATTTTTTTCTACAACGTATATTATCTTGGTAAATCGATAAAATCTGTTTTTAACTCTCCTACTAGGAGGGTTTTAGGAGGAAGCTCGGGGGTAAAAGTGGTAAACTTTTTGTTTTCCCATCTTTTCACGGTTTGAGTATGGGAGTCACATTTGAAAATTTTCGCGACTGTTGTAATTGACCAACCAAAAAGATCCCCAGGTCCTAAGAGTCTTGGGCCTGCCACCTTTCTAGCCAATTAATCAGAAATGCGGTTGCCTTTATTCGTATTGTGTCCTTTAACCCACCTCAGATAATGGTATTACCATCCGAAGCTTGAGGTAGTGGCTCTTGACATTCTATTACTAACCTTGATGTGACTCGTGGTATATTCTAGGTTGCTAGCGCTTGTCTGCCATCTGTACAAATTAATATAGTTTTCCCGGCTATATCTTCTTGGCTTATCTCTTTTGCAGCCATGGTGATACCAGCCAGTTATGTCTAAGCTACGTTGGCATTTTTACCCATACCCCACTTTATTCTTAGGTTCAGTGATCTGGAGTATATCCCACATTCTTCCTTCTTCTATTTTGGAGCTATTGGTGTATATGCAATACGCATTTGTCACGTTTGTCTCCCTATACTGTCTTGTTTCGATTTTGTAGGGTCCTTTAAAAACAAACTTTGGTTTGATTGAGTCGCAGCCTGTCTGTAGCAGGGGTAGGGCATCCAGCTCTCCCCGCCAGAAAGTGCCCTGCATTTAGCGATGTAAAGAGTTGAAGAGATGTAAAACAACATACCATTAGGCTCGTTCCATTTGATTCATTTAGCTCGGAATCTAGAGCAACGCATCTTCATCATTTACTTTGCCCATAGTTGGAACAATTATGAAAAATAATTGCGAAAAAAAAAACAAAAAAAATCCATTACAATACAACACGCAATATACGACAAAATTTTCATAGAGGAACGGTATTATGCACTTGAAAGTATGAATATCTGTTTTTTTCAAAAAGTCTATTCACACTACGACATGTTTTGTCTTTATTAAGGCTTCTCAGGAAATACCAAATAGAGACTCAAAGAGAAAAATGCAGAATCCTCAAGGGCTATCTATTTAGTGTTATGTTAATCAGTGGTATCATTTCTTTTCGTTAAAATCCATTTTCGATATGCTGCACAAGGTTTAGTATTTGACCGCAGCAAGACTTTCCAGTTCTAAATCCAGCTTGGTCAATTATCGGTGTCTCATCAATGTTGACAGATAGTCAATTGAGAATCATTCACTCAAACACTTGTAGAAAGTTCGCACAGTAAAGAAGCTGGTCAAACAGTTTTTGGCTTTAATTGACATTTATCCTGGCTTCAACAGTGCCGTTACTCTCGAGATTTGCTTTTTTGAAAGTATTGGAAATCCTTAAAAGTAATGAAAATGCTTAAAAGGAACTCTTTCACGGTTTAGCGCAGCTAATAGATTGGATGTGTGTTTTGGCGATAGGATCTATTTTTTTTTGTTAATCACGCTATTCTTACACAGACCAACATATTTTCAGGTTTATCCATCATCTCTATATCCCACTATTGAAAGAATGTGGTACCTTTGGTTCGTGTTTTAGTTGAAAATATTTTTGTTTTACCCATATCTCCAGGTCCTCACCATTTTGTTTCGTCTGTTTATAATCCCACGTAGTGTTGTGACAATTAGAATCTCCGATTACAATTTTATATTTTGGTTATTGCGGTTGGTTTACTTTCATAACTTTTTGGTATTGAAAATTAAATGTTTTCGTATATAATATCATCATTTTCTTCTTCTTGATGTGCCTATCCGTTACGAATGTTGGCGATCATCATGGCAATCTTTATCTTATCTGCAGCAGCGCGGAAAAGCTGCACAGATGTTGTATTGAACCAGATTCTGAGGTTCTTTAACCAAAATCTTCTTCCACTTCCTGGACCTCGTTTTCCAAATATTTTTTCTTGCAGGATGGCTTGAATTAGAGCATATCTGGATTTATTTCGCATAATATGTGAATTGTAACTTTCGAGATTTGAAACCTCTCGGTTCTTATTCATTCTTCTGAGGACCTCCTCATTTGCGACTCGGTAAGTCCACGGGATCTTAAGTATTCTCCGATATAGCCACATCTGAAATGCTTCCAGTTTTTTGCACATATCTTCGTTCAATATAATATCATAAGAGAGAAAATTTTGCCGGCAAAATTTTTGACTGGTATGAAAGTTGCCTGGCAATTTTCGCGAATTAAATTTTGACAGTTAAATCATGAGACGTCAGTCGAGATTTGAAGTTTATTGAAATATTATTTCAATGTATTTGATAAATATAATTATACTCTTTTTGTTTTTGAAAGATTAATGCAAATTGCTTTTTTTGTTTTTTTTTTGGTGAAATATTTATTTTTCAACTTTACAGCCCATTTTCTATATATACTCATAATCATCTTCTATTTCACATCTGTCAGCGATAAATACAACTTAGTTTTCTCTTAGTGACTCACTCTTATGAAAGGAAAATGAAAATCTCTAATTTATAGCAACCGCTTAAGACTTTATCCAGTTCATTCTTATCGAATACCACCCCAATATCTCACATCCTCCTACTCTTATACGTCATAGTCACCATCTATCACCTCCGGATCACACCCCGTACATCAGTTATGTTTATCCCGCCAATATATTCGGCGACTGTAATCAGCTGTGACGCTCTAACTCAGAACGCAGAACAAGAGCGAGTCCAGAGTGTATGTCTGAGTCACCGTTCCTGTGTTTACCCCCCTTCACTACTCCCCCAGGCCCACGCGACCACCCTTAACACAGGGGCAGCATCGAACCCTTAGCCCTTCATTCGCGGTGTCTAATCACTCTTTGCAGTGTGTGTACGGAATTTTACTATGATCAGATCGGCTAAAAACTCGTATCGATGCATTGTTTTTGTTTTGTGCAGTGATTTTTGGTGGGATATTGCCGAATAAGTGCGGAAAATGTAGAAATTTGTGTTGTTTTGTTTGTGAGTAGTGAGCACGTGGTGATTTCGACAAGATCGATATTCGGCTTGAGGGGTTTTCCCGCTTAATTACGGGAAACTCTCGACACACTGTCTCGACGGGGATTATTTGGTATAAAAGATGGCATTCGGAATAATTTGTTGATACAAGACTTATAAAATAATATCAGATATATCTACATTTTGTGGAAAATAATTTCCTAACCTTACATTGTAGAAGCAGTATGATTCATATTTAGGTTTTAAGAATGAAACGGAAATATACGAAACTAATTCGGAGCAGATGTCGTGTCTGATGCACTTGTAAGGTTTGTTTTGATTCTGGTGGAACTATTTCGAACCGGTGAAAGTGAATTCGGAACCGTTTCACAGTTCAAAAAGAGTTCTGAACGAAATTATTATATTTATTATTATTTTTAATATTGTAATTAGAGGTATTGTAGGTATTTAGGTAATTTTTAGCACTTTAGTTATTTTGGTATACGGGGAACGACAAAATATTCTTATGAATGTAATATAATAAATAAACATCTATATATTTTTTATGTACTCTTCTCGTTGGAGATTGTTATTTTAATCTTGAGATTATATTCTTCTTCTTCTTCCTCTTTATAAGCAATTCTGCTTGTTTATTGGCGGATTAATACCTATATGGAAGGTTGTCACTCCATCTTTTGCGCCATTGTCCGATACTTCTGAAGATTGGTGACTTATCTCTTGCTATTTTGACGACACGGGTCTCCTCCATTCTGCTTATGTGGTTATTCCATATTTTTTTTTTTCTATTTTGTTTCTATTCATTTATACACTGTACGTGTATATTATGGCTATTTCCTGTCCTAACCTAAGATTGAAATTCTTCTAATGCCTTCACTTCTTTTTCGATCTCAGCGTATTTTCTGTAATTCTTCTCGGTACTCTCATATCTGCCGTTTCAAGTAGCCTTTGCGCTGTGGCTGTGTCGGGTCTTGTTCTGAGGTAGTCATTATTCAGTCTTACGCTGGCTATAAATTCTTGATTTCATCTCTTTGTTAATGTCTGTTTCGCCATATAGTGTTTTTAAGGCATTCTGCGAATCTAGTTGCTTTTTTGTACTTGATCTCTAACGTCTTTTCCAGATCTTCATAGCTAGACAGTGTAATTCCCAGGTATTTTATTTCTATTACTTGTTCAATACTGATGCCGTCAATTTCTATTTTACATCTGGTTGGTTATTTGCTGACTACTATTATTTTAGTTTTCTGAGATACGATTGTCATATTAAATTCTTTTGCTCTAATATTAAATCTGTGTCTCTACTGCGTCACTATTGCGTTTCTCTGTTTTCCATTCTGCATCCTCTTCCTTTGTTAACGGTTTTGATGATTTCATCCATGATCAAATTGAAGAGCATGGGGCTCAATCAATCCCCTTGTCTTATTCCGCTGCCTATTTCTATAGGTTGTATAAGTTGTCCATCTATTCTGACTTCCATTTTGTTGTTTTGGTAGATAATATTTATAATATTTAGGGGAACTTCTCTATTATACAGAAGATGGATTACATATTTGAGTCTTACTCTGTTAAACGCTTTCTTTAGGTTAATCAGACAGAGAAATGCTGGTCTATTATACTCTAGTGATTTCTCAGTAATTTGCTTTATAACGAATATTGCATCTGTACACGATCTTCCACTACGAAAACCCTGTTGTTCATCTGCTAAACTTATCCTGATTTATTAGCACTTGTAAAATTTTAGTTGTAAGTTTTAGCGTTGTATTTAACAAGTTTATACCTCTATAGTTTTCTGGCTGTTTTTTATATCCTTTTTTGAATAGTAGAATTAGTTCGCTCCTTCTCCATTCTTCCGGTATTGTATTGTGTTTTATAATTTTATTAATTAATGGTGTTAATGTTCTGTCATTGTTGCTCCACAATATTTCAGTAACTCGTTTGGTATCCCGTCTTTACCTGCTGCTTTTCTGTTCTTCAGGTTTTCAAGTATTTGCCGAACCTCCTTTACATTTATATTAAGTTCTTCGTTTGAGGTAATTTTGTGGAGATTATATGTATCTACTAAAAATAGTTAGCTTGATGACTCAAAACAGTCTCTTAAGATTTTGTGCCAAAATGTCCTTTTATCTTGGTATCTTCAGTTACGCTTCTGCAACAGTGACACGTTATTTTGTTCAGCACAATCTTCCACAAGATCTCCGTTGTGCCAGTTGACGCATAGACTCAATAGATATTATGGCTATTGAAGTTTTGATTGAGGATAAATCTGATTTTTTGAGATGCGAAATTGTTTGTTAGGGAGAAGACAATGTCGCTAGAAAGGGGTTGTTTACAGAAGTCACTCTACAGGCTCCTACTTCGACGGTCAGAACTTCAATGTCGTTGTGGCATGTTTTTTCAGGTGATGTTACAGCAATTTCCTAAAGCGAAATAAATATCCTTAATTCGCATTTTTTATCTTCTTGTATATTAGTCTGTTTAAACTAATTATTTAATTTTTTCAGTTTAAAACATAAATCAAAAAATAATTTAAAATGCGCAATCGGCCCTCGAAGCGTATATTTCTATTTCTATTTTTCCATTGCACGTTTGCCCCAAAGCCTTAAGAATTTGCATATGACACATAAGATGGAGTTAAAAATAAGAATTGCAACAAACTATACATAAATATACATGAGGTATAAATAGTAGGGCAAACCTTGAAAGTAAGTCAATAAAAGCAAAATGTCACGAATACTTTTTGTTAAAAATGATTTACAACTTGTCTATTTGATTTATAATTATTAGTTTCAATTAAATTTTATAACAAAAATAAGTTTTTTCATTAAAATATATGAAACATGTTTACAGAATTATTAAAGGTCCTTGCTTATTTCCAAATTTTTTCGTCTTTCCACAACGATGTTGAGTATTCTGGCCCTTCTTTAATAATAATAATATGTATGTTCTTTTAAATTGCGTTTTCCAAATCTTGTAAGTGACCACGTCAAAAGTCACAGGTTTTGTATTTTTTTTTATAAATTCTAATATTGACTCAATCTGTGGTTCTTCTTTTAGTTTTGTCTTTCCTAGTTTTTGCTCTTTTGTGTGTCATCTGATGATAAGAGACTTAGTCTGTATTGCATGTTTTTACTCCCCTTTCATAGAAAGAAATAAGCCACATAATAAATAATTTAAAAACTCAGCATAGCTCTGGTTATGATGAAATAACAACCAAATTGATCAAATTTGTTTTATTACACATTTCTCTTAC
Source organism: Diabrotica undecimpunctata (assembly GCF_040954645.1). Taxonomy (NCBI): domain Eukaryota; kingdom Metazoa; phylum Arthropoda; class Insecta; order Coleoptera; family Chrysomelidae; genus Diabrotica; species Diabrotica undecimpunctata. Next base: position 174,925,701 of record NC_092805.1, read on the forward strand.
TTTTATAGTTAATGCTTCTTTCAGGTAAGTTTTCTTTTCTCAAAGTTTAAAACTGGCAGTTTTCAAGCCACTACATCAAAAAACTATAGACCAATAAGCTTTCTTCCTTCATTCTCAAAAATATTCGAAAAAACGACATATTCCAGACTACAAAACGTTTTTACTACAAACCTCACCCAACTTATTTAGTAGTTTGCAGCATGATTTTCTCGCAGAGAGATCTATTGAGACAGCTAGCCATGATTTTATATAAAATTTTTTAGAAAAACTAGAGGCAAAGATGAAAACACCAAGTACTTTTTTGGACCTATCATTTTTAAAAACTTTAGAAAGATAAATTCTTTCTAGAGTTTGACTGTCGAGCTCAGAAGCCTCTCCACGTTGGGCGCCATTTGTGTAACGATAAAAAAGCTCAACAAAAAAATGGACAAAAAAATGAGTTTAGGTGATTATATGCTGATCATACCTAGGAACATTACGAAGACCTCGACGCTTTTTCTCGGGAGCGTCATTGTTTGACCAAAATCATCCAGAAATACTGAATGCAGCTATACTGCAAAAATGGGCGCTAATAATAATCTTAACCAAAGATTAATAAGATTTATAAAGGACACAAAATCGTCATAAATCAATACATAGGCCAAAACTATTAAAATAGACATGCTTACCCATATAATGCACAAAATTATATCTTAGATAATCTAAATACAGATCACATAACAAAATTAGCAGCATACCGAAATTTATCAGAGCAGGCCCGAACAAAAAAAACATGAGTAAGATCTTGAACTACTAAAGCATAATTACGATCTTATTTATTGGCGCTCATTTTTGCAGTTTAGCTGTATTCAGTATTTCTTGGTTTTTGGGCAAACTCTTATCTATCTATTATCTATCTAGTCTTCATATCCTTAACCCCAATGACGCTTCCGAGAATTAACAACGTTGTCACCCAAGTCAATTATAATTTGAAAATAAAGATATAACGTCAATTGAAACGACTTTATCACAAATTTTTGTCCATTCTTTAATAGGAAATATATAAAAAGTATTAGATAATTCCATAACGTCATTGAATTTGAAGCTGACGAAAGTATTTTTCCGCCAACGAAATGTTTAAGTGCAGCCCAAATCAGTTCAATCGGATTTAGATCTATATCTTTAGGTGGCAGTCGTAGCCAATGCCGTAGCGTATTCCCAAAACTTCTTATAATACAGGCGATTGAATAATTAACAAATCGAGGCTTTTTTTCTTCTTCAGCCTGTTTGTATCCACCTTTGGATAAAGGCCTCACCACGAGTTATTCACTCCTCTTTGTTTTGAGATATGTGATGCCACTTTCTCCCCACTTTTGCTTTGATGTTTTCTAGCCACCGTTTTGGTGGTCTTCCTTTACTGCGACTGTGTTCGGATGATCTCTAATTTACAATGTTTCTCCAATGTCCATTTTTCGTTGTCTTGCCGTACCACGTGTCTTATTCAGCTCCATTTCATTTGGGCAATTCTTTTAATTACATCTTCCACCTACGTCCTGATTCGCATGTTCTTTTCTCTCAAGAAACTCCCAATATCGCTCGTTTGATGGCTCTATGTGTTCTTCTTAGTTTATTGCCTGATAACTGTCTACGTGTCACGCACTCCATTGCATAGATCATAACTTGTAGGATATAACTCTTGAATACCCTTATCTTTAAATTTATTAGTATCTTTTTTGTTATTCAACACAACACTTGAGTCTTCCTACTGCTGCCTAAGTCATTCATATTCTTCTAGTTTTTTCTGCCGTTTTATTTTGGTTATCCAGTTTGATCGTGTGACATGGATATAAATATATTTCTTTATCACTTTGGATCTCACTTCCAGTCCATTGTGATATTTTCATTTGTCATCACTTTTATTTTATTCTCGTTCCTTTAACGTGCAGAGTAGTTCCTCTGTATTGTTGCTTCTGAGTAACTATGCCACCGGCAAATCTTAAATGACTTAAAAATCTGCCAATGATTTTAACTCGCGAGTTGTTCCCAATTTAGCATTTTCAACATATTGTTCTAATGCATTAGTAAACAGTTCTGGAGAGATTATTACCTGTCTAACTCCGCTTTCCGATTTTCTTTTGCTGGTTGTTAGACCTTCTGTTTCGTTTATTTGTATAATTGCATTGGCGTATATATATTTTAGGAATAGTCTACATCTAGAAATAATCCTTGCTTTATGCATTCCTTCTGATAGTTTCCAGAGTTCTATGTACTTTTCTGATAGCTTTTATGGACCAATCGTGCTACACCGCTATGTAAAACTGGTAGAACATCCGCTTAGACTGGAGTATTGTACATTGTTCTCCTGGTAGTCTCGTTTCACATAGAACAAGGACATCCGTTTGGATCCTCGTCAGTTCTTCTTCCAATTCATCCATTCTTTTGGGTGATTTGAGGGTTCTGGCATTGAAACTATCAATTAAAATATGTTACTCTCGTTTGTTGTACCGTACATACTGCATATTTAATCTAAATTTGTTTTGGTGATTATCACTACGTGTCCCAATACTGTTTTGAAAAAAAGATAATTTTAACTACAAGCTGAATGGTTTTGCAATGGTTCGAAATAATTATGTACATCTAATCAAGCAATTAAAACAAAAAAAAATAGCCAGTTCGAAATAAAGCGGAAATTGAAACCATGAATAGAAGACATTAGATGGTGGCTATAAAAGGAGTGTCTTAATTCGGCGTAAAATAATTCGATAAACGATGTAGCGAAACATTATAATTTTAAAATGATGAGGAATGGAAATGAAGTGTGAGCAGAATAAAATTTTAATTGAATTTCTAAGGAAATTGATCCGTTAGAGTCATCATTAAAGTCATTTTTTCAAAAACTAATACAGAACAATTGTATCACGTTATTGGTGCATAAGCCAGGATCATAACGATAATAATTTCACCTATTGTTTAGGATCTTGAAACGTCAGTTATTTTACTGATGATTTTATTTTTTTATCTCCAATTCTCACTGTTTTTTTTTACTTTTTCTTCCTCTTTTACTCTCTTTCAGTTAACTTTCAGCATTCAGAGTTCATAGCATGTAATTAAATTTATTTTAAAGCAGATCCTTGATCTGTTGACACATTTTGTCTGAATTCGGCCTGATATCCTTTGCATAGTTCTTAAGCCTTTTTCTTATCAAATGTGGAAGAATTTATAGCCCACGTAGAACAGTGCTATGCTTCTGTTATATAGCAAAATATTTTGTTACATTTTTGTAACATCTTGTAACCCTAGTTATGTATTGAACATCATCATTGTCTTTGTGTTTATGTCATACAGGGTCGGCTTTCCTAATTATATTTCTTTATAATAATATAGTCTTATTCTTTGTCATAATAATATCAGTTTACTACCTTTTTTTAATAAAATATGCCAACGTGGTATATTTTATTATAACTGCAATCTGATCTGTAAACAAACATCAATAAGCAGTTTTTATCTAACTTATTAAATTAAACTAATAAGAAGTCTAAATTAAATTAAACTAACACGAAAACTTAACTTAAAGACCTACTCACTAGCGATCCTTATACTCTAATAACTCCATTACACAGATTTTGACGTGCATCACTGCTGCACTGTACTTTGCTTTATACTAAATATACTGTGATTGAGAAGTCGTTTTTCTGTCAAATTTTTGGACGGTCTGATTAATAGTGTCTATCGTCCCTACGGAGGTCACTGATTCTGAAATATCAAGGGACATGAACGATTTTCTTCAGCACTTTATTTTGAAAATGCAAGAAAGCAATTTGATTAACCCAACAAGAACTCCAACACGATATCCCAACCCGATCAATGCAGGCTAGCATGGGACGCTCTTTTCCTGCTTTCTCTAGTGACGTATCATTGAACTGATATTGCTTGCGAGGGCCTCGAGTCTCCGCTTCGGGCTGACCACAGTTTGGCGCAGCCCGAACCCATCGATTTTACTTCCATCGATGGAACGCATCATATTTTATTGCTCAAGTCTGCAAACCTAATTCTGTCTTCTGCCAGTTTATCTATCACCCTTACTTGTTGCAGATCTCTAAACAGAAAGCACTCAGCGACGTATCTGGGTACATTTGCTGCTTCTCTAAGGTTGTCATTGTGGGATGTTTATTTGAATTGGTTAGGTGTCCCGATGCGAGAGTTGCATGTGTGATTATTGGAAGTATGATGCTGTTTATCAGTTTCATTTTTGTCTTTATGCGCAGTTTGCTTTTTCGTGCTGCGAGTCCTCTTATTGTTGCTCTGGCTGTTGCTGTTTTGTGGATGGTTGTGTCCACGTGTTGTGTGAATGTTAAGCCTCAGTCCATAATAACTCCTAGGCATTTTGCTGTTCTTTTCCATTCGATAGGATTATCTTGCACTAATAGCTATTCCTCTGGGGTTTTTCTGAAAACGCTGGATTATGATATAGTCATAATTAGTGGCTGGCACAAACCCACATCTGCATGCCATATGTTCATATGGGCTTAGGAATTTATTTGTACAGAAGAACTTTATTGCAGATTGACATGGTGGAATGTATTCCCAATAATCAATACATTTTCTTAGACCTTATGCAGAGCTTATAGGCCAATATATCGGCCTTCCTGTTAAAAATGCTTCACACTTTAGCTAGTTTATTCCTTCTAGGAGTTCTTTTCTTTTTGTTGTTGTTAACCTAGAGCCCCAATAAGTATGTTTGGCGTTAGAGTCACCACCAATTATAAATTTCTGTCCATTCCTCTCCAAAAGATTTATATTGGTGCTTTTCTTGCCAGATAATGCTTTGGTGGGCAGTATAGAGCTGCTACAATTATCTCATAGGTTCTAGTCCTGACATTAGCATCAATGGCTTGAATTCCCTCTGTTTAATAGCCCAACTCTGCAAGATGCATAATTTTTTCTTTAATTGTGCCTGCACTGCCCCTTTTGGCGGTATTTTCAGAATGTGTAGTGTGATACACTATGTATCCTTTAAATCGAATAAATTATTCTTTAATAAGTGTGTTTCGACTATGAGACGTATATCTATGTTCGACTATGTTGTATGTTAAGGACTGTATGCAGTTCTAATTTACTAATGTTTGTATTTTGAGAACGATTTCCGAATTGGAAATTGAAACGTCAATAAACGTATTTTAACCTTTAATTGTGGCTTATTCTCATTTAAATAGTAATTAATTTAAAATGCCACAAAAAAATAGCTTCAGAACAATAGCAGTTCTTGTTGATGTTGCAGAAGTTCATTGGCATTCCTCTCCATGATTCTTAAGCTACCTGACAGGAATGTTCTTAGGAATAGCTCCTTTGGTGCTATATTCTAGTCTAACAATACGCTCATCCATTTCGGTTAATCTCTTCAGGATTTGTTGAAGAGTCTGTTCAATGATAGCGTGTTGTTTGTAGTCTTTAGTTTTAGTTTGTGACTTACCTGATACTGTTTGGCTGTAGCCGTTCCCACCTACATTTGTTTTGGCTACTCGTTCCTATTGGGTTGTTCTCTGAGGTTGCTTAGGTAAAACCAGTTTTTGTCTCTTATTTTGTATCTCCTGTGCTAGCATGCATACTTTATAGTTAGCTAGATGTTGCTCTCCAGAGAACATAATAATTTTCCTTTTTTTTTCTATGTTTTTCACGAATTTACCCTGTCTCATTAGGTAACTCTTTCTCATCGGTAAAATATTCAACTGTTTCTTTTTTGATTTTATTTGGACAGTTTTGTTCTAACCCTGTATATTTTAAAAAAAGTTCATCATACATTGTTTTTACATTATCTAATTGGATTTGCAGCTGGTCTGCTCTGGCCTTGGCACTGGCCTTCTCATTTTTCGATAGTTTCGAACTATTGTAAAGCAGTTTCTCGTTTTGCGAACGTTTACAATTTTCATGGAACAGTGCAGTGTTTTGTTACATTAGTATCGCTTCGTTTTGCGATTGTGGTAATGCTTGCTCTTGAAATATTTTAGATTTATGGTAACTTTTGCGACACTGTCATCAAAATCGTCCCTCCAAAGATATCCATTCTTCCTGTTTTTTCTTTTTGTTGCTCCACTAATCCATCTAAGCATTATCATTTCTACCATTAGCTGCCATGTAATCAAATTTGCCTCTGGTAAAAATATTTTGCTTCCCGATTAGTCAGGTATTTGTCCTCCTTCCATAATTCTATTGTTTATTAAATTAACTTTGTTTATTAAACCTGTCTCCTCTGAAGCTAAACATAACATCCATCTATTCGTATTATTTCTAGAAAATGTACGTAATTTTAACAAATGTTTCATTATGAACAAAATGTAGTACAAAATTTTCCGAGTGCCATCTTAGTTACAAAAATTTATAAGATATAAGATCTTCGGGATAAGGGAAATAAACTTTTGAAAACAATGAAACCATCAGACACTTCTAGAGATTCTCCTAGTCAAGATAAATCGCATAGTCCCATCTGTATGCCCGATATACCACTTCCAACACCTCCACCAATGGCTAACATAATGATGACATCTCGTTTCGATCTTCAAACCAGAGGGGGTTGTGGTTACCGCAGAATTTTAAGCTCCAGAAGCACGGAGTTTCGATCCCCGTTACTTGGAAGATCTAGTTTTGCTCAAATTCAGGAAACGCGAAGTCCATTAATGCCGGTAAGGAAGGTGAGCAGTATAAGCGAAAAATTGGCACTATCTCCTCTACCGAGGCATCGAAATTTCGAAGATCTTTCGAAGAATGTAGACGACCGTTTTAATTTGAGTCTGTCAGATTTGTGTTTTCAAAGAAGCAAGTACCTTTCAAGAGACTCAGTACTGTCAGAAGAAATGGAAGAGGTACAAATGGTATCAAGGGAACTATCATCAAAATTTAATCAACCATCTACAGAAAACATATCACCAGAGTACCAAAGTGTCTTCTTCAACGACCACTACATATCAGATATCGACGAAAACGAAGAAATCAAAGAGTTTATATGCGGTTATAAAACTCTAGAACGAAGACTTTCGGACAATTCGGAGAAAACGTACAAATCTTCCGAAAGAACATTTAGCTGTAACACTTTACCGTCGTTGAGTTCCTTACGAACAAATAAAAAAGTGAGTGGACCAGTCAATAGTTTCGGTAGTACCAGTTCTATGAAAAGTTCTGATTATTTGTGTAGTCCTTTGCCGGTGAGAAAAATTGACCAGTTTGACCAAAGGAGTGTGTTTAAGAGCCCTCAAAGGACTATCGTGAAGATCGCCAAAGTCAGGTGAGTCAGATGATAAATTGCTCTTTTAATTTAATTATTAATTAGTTGCTAAGATCCTTTTAAAAACTAACAGACAAATTTGAATTAAGTTGCCTGTCCAATTGTCGAAACATATTGTCATTTTTATTCGAAATATGCCACCGATTTTGTTTATATTTAGTTTGTTGCCGTCTCGCTTTTTTGTTAATATTTTCCATATTTGTTTAACAATCAGTTCTAAAAATAAAATGGTTTAAAAAATAACTGAAATCTAAAGATGTTCAAGTACTTCCATTGAACCTCTTAAAAATTCTTCTGAAAGTTGCTGGATAAAATTTGAATAATCAAGTGATTTAAGCAAGAAAAATTAAAAGTCAACGAAAAAAGTAGAATCTGGTGAGATTTAGTAACTTCTTTGTGTGTAAATCAAGCTTGTTAAAATTTAACATCCTTAATATACATTTCTAAAAAAATTACAATCATTGTCAATATATAATCTCTACAATCTTTTTGAAATATTATGAAAGTGTCTTTCTGGTACCGCCTTACTTTTTGTCAAATATTTTGTTCAAAGTGTACCACAATTGTCATCACTATAAAAAGACTACAATCCTGTTTTGTTATTCAAGAAATAAATAAATAAAGAACATTATCTTTCGCAAACCTCTACAGATACACAAAAATCTATATTGGAATACTTTTCTGTCTTATCCCCAGAGACCGCAAACGAAAATTCAAGAATTCATCTAAAAATTTCCATAGCTAAATGAATTTCCTTTGTTGGGAAGACGACTATTGGCTCGGCTGGCAAAAGCCGAAGTTTCATCTTCCAATTTCCATAGTAAAGTCAATTCGAAACGAGTCTACCAACTTACATAATGCATCAGACTTTGACATTCGCATACGAAACAAGGCGCCAGAGCCGGACTAAAATTCATTCACTAAAAGTTATTAATTTAAAGGGCAGCATAAGAGAAAATCTTAGTTAATATCGGGCTTCCGCAAAATTTGTTTGCTTCATCAGGATGTGCTAAAATTATATTGTTCTGAAGCTATTTTCTTGTGGCATCCCAAAGTAATTACTACTTTAATGAGAATAAGCGACAATTGAGGTTATTCCTTGAGGTTAGGATCTTGTTCTAAGTTGTTCTGTTATATTCGGTCGATTGTTAAAAATTCCTTATTTATAAACGATAAAGGATAAATAATATGATTTTTTCTAACGGATATTCTAAGTTAAAGTTGATTTCATGTAATCGAATGAACTATCTTACAATAAAGTCATCCCAGGAACACGACGCAGCAATATTGGAAATATCATTTTAAAGTCGTTTACTTTAAAATGTATAATATATGTCTGAATTGTCAATATAAATGTCAGATAAAATTAAATTATTAGAAGAATTTTTCACCAAGTAACCAAAAAACAATATTTGTTTAATTTATTAATGTTTGTATTTTGAAAACGATTTCCGAAGTGGAAATTAAAACGTCAATAAACATGCTTTAAACTTCAATTGTGGCTTATTCCCATTAAAATAGTAATTGCTTTAAGATGCCACTATTTATACAGACGCCAATATTTCTAAATAAAAAGTTTAATTTATTTATAACCAATTCACAAACTGGAAAACCCCATAAACTGATTCAAAAATGTTGTTTTGTTTGTTACACAGAAGAGAACATGTCTCTAGACCTGAATAGACATGGACATTCAAGATTTGTTCAAAACTTGTGAGTTTTTTTATTCTTAACTAAATGTTTAACGCTTCATTTTGTTAATTTGTTTTGTTAATGTTCAATGTTATCTATTTATCTTGTCTTGTGGGCTCCAGTGTTATTAATTGTATATTTCTCAATAGTTATAAATAATTATTATTAAATTATGACAAATATTATAACCTACAAAATTACAATTTCAATCAATCAATCAATAATGCCCTTTTCTTTTTCATTAAAAAAAATACATTACAATATACTCTTTCAGCGACATTTATTCTCTTTGGCACATGCTATCAGGAGGGTTGGTAAACAAATCTTCTTCTTTACGTGCCATCTCCGCGACGAAGGTTGGCAATCATCACTGCTATTCTAACTGTTGACACTACAGCCCGAAAGAGTTCAGTTGAGCTGCATCCAAACCATTCTCTGAGGTTTCTCAGCCAGGACATTCTTCTTCTACGTATGCTGCGCTTTCCTTGAATCTTTCCCTGCATTATTAGTTTTAGGAATTTATATCTGTCACCACGTGCTATATGACCCAGATATTGTAGTTTTCTTATTTTGACGGAATCCAGTATCTCCCTGCTGCTTTCTTTTCTTCTTAGTACTTCTTCATTGTTTATTCTGTCTGTCCAGGAGATTTTCAGTATTCTTCGATATGGCCACATTTCAAATGCTTCCAATTTATTGAGACATTGTATTTAAAGTCCATGTCTTCACACCATACAAAAGAATAGAAATACATAACACTTTAGTACTCGTTTTCTAAGATTTAAGCTGAGATCTCTACAACATAATATTTGGTTCATATTATTGAATGCACTTCTAGCCTTTCCTATTCTAACTCTAATTTATTTGGTATAATCGTTTGTTTTATTAATGTTTGCCCCTAAATAGTTATAATTCCGAACTCGTTCTATCGTCTTATTATTTACGTGTAGATTGATGTATCTTATATTTTTCTTTTATATAACCAATGAATTTTGTTTTCTTTATGTGTAGTGACAGACCAAATTCTTCAACCGCTGCAACAACTTTATCTAAAATTTTTTGTAGAACTGTAATATTTTCTGCTATTAGTATTGTATCATCAGCATATCTAATTTCACGTATGGGTAGGCCTTTTATTTTTATGCCTGCTACTTCATCTTCTAATGCTTTTTTGAATATTTCCTCTGTGTATGCATTAAACATTGTTGGCAACAAGACACTCGTATGTCTAATACTTTTTTTGATTTTTATTTTATTAGTTTTTAAATTATTTATTATACAGTTCATAATACAGATTATTTATTATTCTTATATCCCGTGTGTCCATGTTCTTTGTTCTCAGTAGTTTTATTAACGGATTATGTTTCACTGTATCGAATGCCTTGTTATAATCTAGGAAGCAGACATAGATGTCCTGGTTTACATGTAAACATCTTCTGAATCCTCAAAATCTGGTTCTTTGAGCATTTCTAAATCCCAACTATTAACCGGCAAACAAATATTATTATCTAATATATAAAAAATTACACTAAGGCCAATTCTATCTAACAAAGTCATTAAAATTAATAAATAATAAATTAAATAAATATTTATATAAATGTTATAGTAATAAACTAAATGTGTATATCCTACTAAGTAAGACTTCGCACTATGAATGTCCCTGTGAATTTGTCCCTTAGAGGAATTAAAATCTGTTTATATAATAATAATAATAATAACAATAATAATAATAAGATAGTCATATCATAATAAGATAGACGCAAACAAATTGTTAATGCTAATTTTAATATTTTCATCCTATTGAACTAACACCATGCTAATATATTTAGTAATTAAATAGGCTCACTAACTCATACCTATACGGTCATGCTTCCCTACAATAATCTGCTAACTCAGCCCGTCCCTGTCTCATCATAGTAACTACTTCCACTCTACTAAGTTCATTTCCACCCAACTACTTTACCTAATCTGTCTCAACACCGAACATTTTCCCAAAAAATGTATCACATCTTCCCTTTTCTTTGTATTGCACATTGAGCAAAACCTTATTTAATCATTTATGCCAAGTCGATCATTCAAATATAGAACTCCACATCGTAATTTGAACAGCCATCGAATGTCCCCAAAATTTTAAATTTCTAGTAGATAATTCATGTTTACTTCTTCCCGCAGTTGTTTGTAGTGTCCACAAAAATTTGATTCGAATGCCCTATTCTCAGCCTGGCGCTGTATCTCTTCCTCCTTTTTTCTACCATACTCTCAATCATACTAGGCCAGCTATCTCTCCATTTCCATTCACACCTTACATCAATACCAAATTTTTTCTCCCATGCTCATCCAATCTTTCCACCAGCCATACCTTGCTCTCATCATTTCTTTCAAAAGAAATATTGACTCTTGCAATACCTGTGTCCAAATCCAACACAAAGTTAGGACAATACCTTTGAAAAAAAAACATTTTTTTTATATAAAATCTTCTGATTATTTCAACCTTATTGTATTCAAAAAGACCCCATACCTGAGATCTATGAGTCAAAATTGATCTTACGACTGACTTATACATTGTTACTTTAGCCAAAAAGAGTATATTATCCACTTTTGTTAAACTCTGTCGCTTTTTTAGATGAGCTTTAAACGACATCTTGGGTGTTACTATCATTCCCAAATAATTATAGTTATTCACTACCTCTAATACTCGATCATTTAGTTTCCGAGATCTTCTGATCACACCATCTCCTCTTCTGAATACAAAAATTTTGGATTTATCTAAATTTACTTTTAGATTCCACATCCTGCCGTATTTTTCCAGTTTATTAATCCGCTCCTTCGGGTTGATTACCATCACCACCAAATCATCTGCATACAATAAAAGTCTTATAATCAAACTATTTATTTCTAAACCGCCTCCCAATGTAGGTCATTCACGAAAAAACAGTAATGGACTCAAAAGACACCCCTGTCTTACTCCTACATTACAGTCAAACCATTCAGATAGACCTTCCTTTGACCAGACTGCCGATTTTGTATTCTCGAACATACTTTTTAACAAATTCAGTACTTTAGTAGATAATTCCAAGTGACTCAACTTGTAGAAAAGGACCCGCCGATCAACCGTATCAAAAGCAGCACTTAAGTCCACAAAAAAATGTATAAAAATTTTTTACTCCCCGTGCATGTTGAATTTTTTATACATATTATAATTATTTACGATAAACAATTATACTTATTTATAGTCAAAATTGATTCTGAGGCAGACTTCCTTAGTCCCTCCCTGCGTTGGTCCCAAGACGTACCTCTAAAAACAAAACGAACAAAAAAAGTACAAAATACAATCTATAAAACGGTTTTTATTTATTCGATATCTGTTTTCGTCGTTTCGACTTTTTGCCGGAGAAACTTTCTATAGAAAATCTCTACCGAACATTTGGTAGAAATTGATCCACAAAATGCTTCAATAATGGACGTGATAAGAATCAAGAATTGGGATCGTTTAAGAGGGATTGACGCGGGTTATTGTCTCCATTTTCTTTTCTGTATCTTCCTCGTTGTTTGGGAATATATATTTCAAGAGGATCTGCGATATTAAATTTTGTGTTTGATACGAAGTTGGACTTCGATTAAGCTGCTCCTGGGCGGAATGGAGCTTAACGTTATTTCTTAATACCGAAGATATTACAAAGTATTGTCGTAAAAGTTTTATATATCTCAATTAATATGTTTCTACATTATATATTAAGAATTAACTGTAGAATTAAAATGTAGTAATGAACGTCTTGTATTATTTTTTTCAATACATCTATGAAATAAGTACTTAAACAATTAATCTGAGAGAAAGAAAAATACCAAAGATCAGTTCGTTGTTAAAGCAAAAGAAGGAATTTTCTGTGGAAATATATATTTTAACAGTCTTGTCATTTTTCTTCTGACGGAAAACGCTTCATCATATTTCTTTCTTGTATAAGTTTGAAATTTGATTCACTAAGAGCACCATTAATATGCCCTTAAAGCCAATTTCATGCTCAAACTTCACATATCCGTATCCCGAGCCAGATGTGTATAAAAACAACATTCACCACGTGACCAAACTGACAAATCGTGACTCGACAAGATCTTACTTTAGTAGCGTGGCGTTTACCCTTCAGCCTTAGCGTCAGTATTCTCGGTCGGTAAAGAAGAGATCTGTGCCATCTAATGTCTCATACGTGAGCTTCTACTCTGATGACGGCATCGACAAGGCGATCTGGAGATGCATTTATCATAATAAAAATGTCTTTCACATGGGAAATGTACGTTGTTTCTAGATTTCACTTGACAATTTGTGTCGGGATATATCTAATATGAAAATTTCGATTTTAGGCACAAAAGCAACTAAATTTCTTTATAATGAACAACACAAAATAATAGTTTTAGCAGTTTTTAGAAAAAAATTGTAAAACATACAAGAAACATTTTTATCATACCTAAACTTGCACTTTAGATGTACAATAACAACAAGCCTGTTGTTGCTTTTATGTTATTTTGTTACACAAGTGAAGATAAACAGAATATGGTGAAAGGAACAGGTAGGAGAAAAGATATGGAGATAAGAAACATGAGAAAGAATGGGAAATGAAGACAGAAATATAGAAAAATAGTTGGAAACAAGAATATGCAGCTAAATCTTTTCTTAAATGATTCCATATCTCTTTATTTTGTGCATTTTGTATCAAATTTGCAGGTTTACGCTGTCAATCATTGGTCCGTCTTGTTGGGTATGCATTCGATAATTCTTTTAGCCTAATAATTGTCACACCATCTCGCGACAGGCCCCACCCAATTCCTTTTTAGGGTTGTTACTTTCTCCACAGCATCTTGTGTTCAGTTTTTCTTCGGATTTCTGTGTTTGGTTTATCCGATCTCTTAGAGACAGACCCAATATTTATAGGTTCTTTGCATTTATTATGTGGTTAGTCACTCTGATTGAAATGAAATATTTGCTTTCGTTAAGTCTATCACAAATTTTGTCAACTGCTAATACAGAATTAGAAATTTTATTAAAGATGTAAAAGTAGAAATATACATAAGTGCCTTATACATATATCTAAAAATAAAAACCAATAACAAAAGAACAAAAAATATCTTTAAATATAAATAAAACTTCTGTGGCCGATGAACTTGTTTCCGTGCCATAACTTTCACACATATACATACACATACACATCTCCTCAACTTGTCATTTCATCATACGTATTTCGCTACTATTAGCTCTTCAGATAGAACTTGCTGGTAAAGCTGAAGTGAGAAATATATCCCTTCGTATAGCGGTGGTTAAACCAATTGTAGATTGTAGAATGTGGAGTGGTGCATTTAAATCAATCGTTGAAATATGCTGATAAAGCTGCGGAAGTGTGGACAACTTTAGAAGAGACAAGAACAAGTTGTATAATAGGTTTCTTTAATGGCATTATAGAACTGGGACCTCTTTACGAGATATTCAACAATTCACAAATTACAGGACCATTAAATTAGGTACCCAAAAAGTCAGACCATGAAAATATGAAAGTATGAGACAGTGTAATTGATATATACGGATACGTGAAGAAACCTAAATACTGGAAAATCAATTGAGATTTAGATAATGGAGATTAACGACACATGCAAATCTCATTGAAAGACCATCTATGAAAAGATCTAGGAATAAAGAAGCAAATGCCCATATTGTATTCATTTATCTTGAAAAAACATTTCGTAGATTTTTTGGAGAGTTTCCGTCGTGGATCCTTAATAAAAAGGAGTCCTCGGGAAATTTGTGAAGATTGTGAGAACTATTTATGAGATAGTAGCAACTAATATTAGGAGAGCTGTAAAAGAGACTGATAAATTTCATGTGATTACACATCGGGGCTCGGTACTTTGTCTTTTTGCTCTTAAGCGTTGGATAATATAATAGAGAAACTACAGGATGACATTCCCTGGTACTGATGATGTGATGTTACTAGTACCTAAATATTTTAAGGGGTTAAGAGATTTAGAACAAACATGTTTATGTGGTGCCTATAGATGGCATATGTAGTTATAGTCTAAAAACTATTCTTAAGAAAATAACGAGAATAATTTTTTAAGTGGTGTTCCCCCATGTTTTCCACAATTTCTTCCTCTTCTTCTTCTTGAGCCGTCTCCTTTCAAAGGTTGGTACTCCAAATGGAAATTGGAGCTTTAAAAAGTGCTGCACGAAAAATTCCCTCATAAACAAATTTCTGGCATCTTCCAACTGATCTTTTGCCCTGTACTTTACCTTCCAATATGATTTGGAGTAGTTCATATCTTTCACCTTGCAACATATGACCCAAGTATTTTATTTTTTTCTCTTTGATTGTTTGTAGCTCACGATTTCTTATCCTTTCACAATCCCAACATACAGATTAAACATAAGCTGTAAAGGCGATACCCTTAAAGTCTCTGCAGTTCTTAATAGGTTTTGATAGCTTTCTACCTCTCATAAAATATGGTTTATATATAAAAACTTGTATTTCAGGCCATTTCAGGCCCATAGCTTAGTCATTTTCTTCCATCTAATTCTGTCTTTAGCTTCTTTTCTTTACTTTTCCATTTTATTTACTTGTAGATCTTCCGCAACCGCTTCCGTTCATCTTCTCCTCGGTCTGCCTCTTTTCTTATCTTCTAGTGTTCTCCATGCTATTTTGTTTACCTCTCTACTGTCCTCCATTCTAACAAGATGACCTAGCCACGGCAATCTTCTAGCTTTGACAAAATCGCTTATTCTCCCTTCGCGGAACATTTCAGAAAATTCAGCATTTGTTCTTTGCTCCCATCCTATTTCTGTCAACTTTCCTCCAAAAATTCTTCTTAGTATTCTTCGTTCCCATATATCGATACCTCTTTCGATTTTATTATTCTTTGCAAACTGCCTGCACACCTGTTTCCTTTTACTATGCATAGATCTATTTCCTTTTCATCTTTGCAAGAACATGTCACAATTTGTCACATATTATTTGTCACAAGAACTCCCAGATACATGTAATCCCCCACCTCTTCAATTTCATGTAATTATCTCCCTAATGCAATTTCCATATTTAGTTTTTTGCTTTTCTTTTGCTTATTCTTTAGCTCCATGTATTTTTTTTATTTATATTTATCTGTAATCTCATATTTCCTGCGGCCTCTAGAATATTCTTAGCTATTTTTTCTAATTCGTTTCTACTCCTAACCAAAAGTACAACATCATCAGCATAGGCGAGACACTGGTGACTCTTATTAATTATTGTTCCCGCTATATTCATATTGATGTCTCTTATTATCTTTTCAAGGGCCAAATTAAATAGCGTGGTTGATATATGATCCCCTTGTCTTGCACCTTTCTGAACTCTAAAGTATTGGCTCTTCTTTCCATTCATTTTACCTGCGCTTGTATTGTTCTGAAGCGTCATATGTACCAGTCTGATTATCTTAGATTGGATTTTAAACTCCTGTAGTAGCTTCATCAGTTTTTGATCTACCTAAACTATGTTTTATTCGCATAAAAAGAGTTCTTAAATAGTTGAAGTTGTATGTTTAGCTTTACCATAATTTACTTCTAGGTCTGGATCATATGCGTTTTCTATGTCGATAAAATGTATAATAGCTATCCCTTTTTTTCTAATTTTAGCAATATGAACAGATCCCCAAGGCATGATCTTTTTGCAAGAAAATCACTCAGTCGGTCTTAGCTTATATTATTCGATTGATTGTAGAGCATTTTACCACAAAAGTTCTCTTTAACAGTAAGTGTCGTTTCTATTTCGTTATTTTAATATTTCCTATATCTTCAATTAATTTTAACAACCTTACAAAAATTTAAATAGCACCGTTATCGTTTTATTTCGATGTCGACGAATAGGCAATAACTTACGTCGAAGATATGGACCTGTTTCGAAACGCATCTCCGTCCGCCCATGCCCGATAATAAAAAGTTGCTGCGAGCTTCTGCTTTTTTAAAAGTACAGAAGTATCTACAATAACAAGAGGATTTACTCCCACACTGATCGCTGATTGAGACTGGTATTCAAGATAAAGCAAAAACTGGATTCCAGCAAAATTAACAGCTCCTTATACCTTCTTTAAAACCGAACATTAAAAGTTTTTATATAGCGAAAGGATAAATTGCATCGTCAATAGAAGAAAGTATACGAGTTTTTCATGTGTAACTGGTAAATTGTTCAGAGAAACAACAGGCATTTTAATTGGAAGTTATGACAAATTTGTAATGATATATTTTAATGTATATTATTGTATTGCACTGAACATTAAGAAAACAATATGTATGATGATCTCTAAGAAGGAACAGCAAACTGAAAGAATCAGTGTGAATGGTCAACCAATAGAAAGAGTAAAAACATATACCTACCTTGGTATGAACGTCAATAAAAACTGGGACCATTCCCTAGAAATAAAATCTAGGATAAAGAAAGCAAGAGCTGCTTTTCAAAAAATTGATAAGCTATTCAAATGCCACGATTTATCAGTACCCATAAAAATCAGGTTACTACGATGTTATATCTTTCTTATACTGTTGTAAGGAGTTGAGTCGTAGAGTCTCACAGACGCTACCTGTAAGAGAATTGAGGCTTTCGAAATGTGTTTCGAAACTTTTAAATTACTTTCACTTTACTTATACTTCCACTTAAAGTTCTTTATTTTGTTTATAAAGCTCAATTGTTTATGTAGAACTGGGGCTATATATTTTACGAATTAAAATCATTAGGGCTTATTGCTTTGTCATTTTTAATACGGGATCCTAACATTTTTGTTTCACTGAACTTTTCGTTTTAATTCGAAAATGTACCCATCACGCTTCAATGAAATATCTAAATACTTGACAACACAGCAGTTAGAACAGAGTTTAACGTTAGGAACTCGATCTCTTTCGCTTGACACTCACGGCTAAAGGGAATTGTATAATAATATAAAATTTGGTCTACGCGCAACAAACGACTTCTTGCTTATTGTACTGTACTTTTATTGGCATAATATACTATTTTATTGCCAACATAACGGCAATCATAATCTCATTATACATTTTAATTTATTTCTTAAGTTTTATTATTATCATACAGTAAATAATTCTCACCATTATAGCTAAGTTCTTTCGAATGAACATAAAACAGATAATCAAGTATTTGCAATTTTATGAAAATAAACAAAAACATCCTACTGGACGTCCTACATATGTTTCTACTTAAATTAGATTTAAAAAATATTCCTTAAGTTACCGTAAGTGACAGATTATAAAAAGCACAACATATGTAGTTAATTTACAAATCAAATACATGAATTCCGGTCTTAAGGAGCTGTTTCTCACAGATTTGTACGTTGATAAAAATAGTAGTAGCAATTAAGTGTACTAAAGATGATACATATTAATAGCACTAATAGCGAGATATCATCTTTATTTAAGTCCTACGGAGGACATTTGTTTTTTAATTAGATAATTTTTAAGTATATAAACATACAGTGAACCTCATGTTTGGAGTGATACTGAACAAAACGTGTACTAAATTAACTTTTTCATTTTTGCAAAATTTTCACGTCCATCTATTTGACAATAATTTCTTTGAGTGAAGGAGCTCTTCCTTTAGATCGCAAGTTATTTTAAAATTTTATTCTCTGTTGTGGTAAGCGCAGCACTCAGTTGGAATTATTTTTAAGGCTACAAAGGTTTTCAGAAAACTACCGTCATTTAGACTCAGTGTAATCTCTAATGGTAGTATGTAGAAGGCACTTACGTATAAAAACATTGCCGGCAAGCATAAATACCCCACCACGAAATATTTATTTCTTTTCAGATCATAAGCTGAGCGGCGCAAAACAACTGTGGAAAGAATTTGTTGTGTTTTAGTCGTACTGTTTTAACGTCACCGCGGAAATATAATTGTACTACCTGCGATTTTTATTATGTATCCAGCCCAAGAGAGACAACTTTGGAGTGGTTGGATGAAATGTAAGCAGAGGAGAATGAAAATAAACCTGGTTTACAAGATGAATTAGACAGTGATATAGACCAGTGTTAAATTTTAGCCCATAATACAGACTCCGAATTGTCAGCAGATTCTGATGACAATGACGTGGCTTCTGTTTGTCGTAATGGTGATCCTGTTTATCTTGTAGAAGATGGCATAAAAAAATGGGCTGTTCATTCACAGCGAAAAACCAGCCACACATGTAAGCGCAACACAGTTACGAAGTGATAAACGAAATAGTTCAATGAAAAGAGTTTTCTTGTGAAAGGGATGCAGTATGTACCAATAGTGATGAAATTAGAAGACTATTTGGTTTGTTGTACTTAGCTGGTATTTTCAAAGCTTCTCATGTAAATCTGAACGATTTTTGGGCTATAAATGGAATAGTTCCATTTTTTGGTGGCCATATAATTACAATATGTCAAATATGCCACAATAAATGCTATGAAAGTGAATAAAGTGTTTACATTTCTTTTATGTTATAAATTTTTTTCTTTATGTATTATTTCATTAATAAAAAGTACATAGTTCGTCCCAAACCCTTCTTTCAGTGCGTCATAGTTGATCGAATTCTCTCTAACACATTAAGCTAGAAGTGACAGAAAAAAACGTGAGTCTGTGATTATTATACATAGAACTTAGAAAATTATTTATCGTAAAGCTAATTCTACTTACGGATGTATTATTGGTTGGAGTTTAGAATACGCTAAATAGATATCCAATCAATGATGCGCATAAATATAATTTGACGCAGATTGTCTCGATCATGACAGTACTTTCACAATGTCAACTGATAAAATAATAATTTTCATTCCAGGTTAGTATTATCAGACATTTTAGAGCGAAAATTAATTTTGTATTTATTGTCATATAAATATTTTAAATATGCCGAGATATATCGAGAAAGAACAAAGACTAATATTAAAATTATTAAATTATTTTCAATTAGAAAAAGAGAGATCCTGCAACTGCCAGATTTAACTAAAATGTCATGCAATAATTCTCGACATTCTTAAAATCCTATATGACGTCAAAATTAGTGACGCACTAAAAGAAGGGTTTGGAACAGACTGTACATTGTACATGTTATTTATCACTAATAAAATTTTTAAAGAACCAGCAACTGACTAAGTTTCGTTAATTATTGAATATCCTAATAAAATATGACTAAATGAAAAGAAAATGGCGACTGAGCACAATGACGGGTAAAAATATGTCCAAAAAACTTTGTATCTCTGCATTATATAACTACAACATTATAGTTGTCATGTTTTTATTTTTGTATGAAGGTCATCTTTTCTTCCTCTGTATTGGTTTCCACGGTATTTACCGTTTTCTTTCGCCCCTTTTTCCATCCATACTGCATATATGATCGTACTCTTGGCTTCAATATTATTAGTTATTGTTTTGCAATACACATATATTTTACATATCTCTGTTATCGTATCTCAACATCTTCAAAACTCCATTTTCATTGAACATAATAAATTTTTTAAATATTTCATTATTTTCGAGACTTCAGCTTCATATAAATATTCATCCTAAGCTTACAAACACAGTGGAAGCAGATTTTCGCAGGTATGCGCCAGTAACCAGCTTTAACCAGCGTTCTCGCTTTTACCGGAATGACAATTTAGTTTATCTCGGCTTTTAGTACTCGCTGGTTTAATGATTGTACCATGGATGAGGAGAGACTGCTGCCATTTGTGAAAAACCTATTTAAGACAAGAGGGAGAAATTGCATTGCCACTATTTCTAAAATAATATTAAAATTCTCTGTCATGCGCACATATTGGAAGAATTATTCGTCATTTTTTATTTTTTTTTATTTTGAAATATTTGACGATCCCCATAGATTATTATTTTGCGGTTAAAAGAATACATACCAATTCTCTTTCTTTTCAGTTTAGTCAAAACAGAATCCAAAGAAATCAGAAAACGACATTTTACTAGAAGTTGTTAACGCAACTGAAAAAATTCTGTTGGAAACAAGGAAAGTATTTTAAAAGAGAGTGAAATATTTAATTTCTAGCTGAGCGCATTCAGCTTGCAAATCCATCCTTAGAGCTATAGTCAAACATTTAAAAAGTACCACTACCAAAGAGAGATCCCAAAATGCAAAAATTTTTCAAGAAAAAAATTTTATCACTGACATTCAATAATGTAATAGCTCGATAGTTTGTACACTAAGAAAGATCATCTTGCTTAGGTATTGGCAATCTTTTTCCACTCTTCGGGCATTTTTTCGTGCAACCATATTTGTTCCATTAATTGGTGTTTAGTTTATTATAGTTCCTTTTCACCATTTTTACTCATTTCTGCTGTTAGATTTCCTTCAACATGCAACCGATTCACCATTGGCCGTATCTGTGTTTTGGCAATAGCGTCTTGTATCCTATTGAATTGCCTCGTTGAAGGCGTAACAAATTACTGTAGTTAAAATTTATCAGCTTTAATAGAAAAATTCAACCTTTTACGCTATTTGTCGCCTTTTAAACAGTTAAGATTTGTCACGCCATATATCTTCAATAGAGTTTGTCCTAATAAAAGTTTTAGGATACTTGTTCCAAGTAATATAATCCAAAGTATAACGTTTTTTTATCAATAAATTTTCGAGTAGAAAGTTTCTGTATGTGTCTTTCGCAGAAACGAGAGAAAGGGAGATTTTCTTTTAAGGACAGTTTGTTAAATTTTTGAGGAAACGAAGACATTTCGGTGTGAGTAGTCAAATAGTTAAGTCCTCCGTAAATTTCTTGAAGTGTTGTTAGCAATTATATCTTAGAAAGTACTTTAATCTAAGCTATATTAGATTAAATCTATCTATATCTATTACTACCTTAAATTGTTGGTAATTTAATTCGCTCCATACTAATAGCGAACAGACATTTTAGAGTTAAACAAGAAGATGCGTACACTGATCTCAAGGATATTGAAGCAGGTGTTCCACAAGGGAGTGTATTGGGTCCAGTCCTATACCTAATATACACGTGTGATATACCTGAACTAGAAGACGACACCATAGCTACCTTCGCAGATGACACTGCTGTCTTAGCGGTAAGTGACACCGTCGAAGAAGCTACAGAAAAACTACAAAATTCAATAAATAAAATCCATGAATGGAGCAAAAAATGGAAAATTAAGCTGAATGAGAATAAATCAGTCCATATAAATTTCACCAATAAGAGAATTAATAATATTCCAATTAGAATAAATGATGTCCAAGTGCCTATTGCAATATCAGCAAAGTACTTGGGGATCACTCTTGATGCTAAACTTCGCTGGAAAGCTCACGTGAAGAAGAAAAGAGAAGAACTAGGCATCCGCTACAAGAAAATGTATTGGTTAATGGGAAGACATTCCTCTCTATCCATAAATAATAAACTCCTAATCTATAAACAAATACTGAGGCCAGTATGGACCTATGGCTGCCAACTCTGGGGCTGTGCCAAGCCTAGTAACATCAAAGTAATCCAGCTATTCCAGAATAAAGTGCTGAGGAACATCGTAGATGCGCCTTGGTACGTTAGGAACAACGACCTTTACCGGGACCCCAAGATGGAAGACGTCAATCAGATAATCAAGAAATTTGCAGGGAGCCATGAACAACGACTCCATCATCATGTAAACGTCGAGGCTATCCAGCTCCTCGACAATACGAACCTAGAGAGAAGGCTCAAAAGAACAAAGCCTTTTGAACTGGTATAATGAGTGAGCGAAAAGCAGAGTAAAGTGTTGTGCGAGTATGCATGCTAAATTTAATGCTAGTTATTAGAAATAATAGGAAAGATACTAGTGAGTAGACACCTAATTTTAAGATTTCATTAGTAATTTAAGTTAGAAACAAATTGATAATTGGTCTTACCGACCAGATTTTAATGTAAGTACACTTCTGTGTCTTTAGTAAAAAAAAATACTAATACAGTTAAGTATAGTATAGTAAGTTTTAAGTCTATAGTAATAAAGTATAGTAAGTAAAATTTAGAGTTTCCTTTATCTCGAGATAAAGTAGACAGTAGAGTCCTAGACAGTAAAGAATGTACATTTTTTATGCTTTGTTGAATTTTTTATTAATAGCATCTCTTTTCACTGATCCATTTACGTTTACATATATTTTCTATATATTGTGTATGTTGAAGGTATTTTTTTATGGATTTATTGTTTAGTTTTATATGTAGCCAACAAGTTGTTAATTGTTGTTTTCTTTTTTTCAATGCATTCAACTCTATATGTTGAAGCTAACAATTTTCCGTTTAATTTTTTGTTTTGATTCAACCATTTGTTGAATTGTTGTTCAATATATTGTTTTTGTTTGACTAACGCATTTATTTCTCTACTGCCAACACTTTCCCTGATTACATATTAGATTAAGCATTTGCTTTGTTATATTTCGACCACCAGGAATAAGCAGGCTATGCGTCTTATAGGTAAGTGAATGGACTATTTCCACCGAATATATTTTGCATTTATTTATATAGTGTATTGACAAGGTTGAACCAATAATTAAACTTTCATATCTTTTACATATTTAGCCTTCAGAATATAGTTTGTTGTTTCTTTTATTTACAAAAGTTAAGTGGCGCCCTTTTTCTATCTTTATCTACTTTTCTATGGTAACCTTCTCTACATTTCTCTCTATCTATTTCTCTATCCATCTATTTATTTATCCT
This sequence comes from Diabrotica undecimpunctata, assembly GCF_040954645.1. Lineage (NCBI taxonomy): Eukaryota > Metazoa > Arthropoda > Insecta > Coleoptera > Chrysomelidae > Diabrotica > Diabrotica undecimpunctata. The sequence goes on from NC_092805.1 coordinate 174,949,310, forward strand.
ATCTTATCTTTAATAATTTCTTCTGTTATACAACTACGCGCTTTCTACAGCCAACCGATTATACGAATTCCGAAAATTTGACGTAAAACTTCATCCCTATTGGCCATCCTGTTGAAGAGTGACAAAAGAAAGCTGGAAAAATTGTATTAATAATTTCTGCCCTAACAGCTAGAATGCTCTAATTGTAATTTTCTTTTTCATTTTTCTTTACATTACATTTTCTTTAAAAAAAAAATTTCCAAGTGAAACATGCCGGTAGTAAAATATCGTTCAAACAATTTATTTTTGTGCATTGTTGTAGAATAATGCACATAGAGAACAATAATTGCAGTCGTACTAATGTGTATACATGTAAGTAAAATATGTACATTACTACATTAGAGGTGCCATATATACCGCAAATATGCCTCCGTAATAATAGGCAAAATGTAGCCAAGTAAAACTTTATACATAAAATATACAAACGACTTCATAATAAGCACATTGTATAAATATCTGAAATTTAATATACGCTTAGTCGTTATCACTTCTGCCTACCATAAAACGAAGAATTTAATCGCGCCGCTTAGGTTTTTTCCTGCTGACCAATAATAGCTTTATTCTATAAAAGGTAGCCGCATAAATATTTTTTTGTTGTTTCATTAAAAAACACGTTTTTTAACAGAAACTTCTCGTCGTATTTGAGGAATTTCAGTTAGCATTTTTATATTATGACCTGTTTCTATAAATAGTGGTTTTTAATTGTCGAGATCCACGATAGATTGACATTAATTGCTTCATGTTTGTAGTTTAAGCATAAAAAGGCACACAATACGGGAAAGCTACAATTATTTTTTGTACATATTTGGTTATGATCTTGGAAGAGGCAAGTAAAGATAATGCTGAAATTTACTTTTTCGCGCTTCTTTTCATTTCTCTTAAAGTAGTTTACAATAAATATATATGCTTAGTATCCTAGCGGGTCTTGTCTTTGAACAGATATTTTTAAATAAAACTTTTTTATTCCAACATTATACTATTGTTCTTTATCTCATAGAGATTTATTTCTAATAAACCGAAGACATAATGTTGAAATGAACAGTTGGGACGTGAGATTCAAAACTCTAAAGTAGATAGGCTCAGTTGAATCGACATATAGGTACAGTTTTGGGTTCTGTCCAATTTATTCTATTTATTATGTATTGCAGTTGTACAATTATTACACCTTTCTCTCCCTTCAGTTGCAGAAAATATTCTATCCAAGCTATGTTCTCCTTTTGTTGACAAACATATTAACTCACCCAGGTACACCTTCAGAAGAACATTATTTACTAGAAAAAATAATATAATTAGACCTAGAATATACAATTAAGAATTCCAAAGCCACAGCCCAAGTCCAGATCAGATTTTGTATATTATATTATAAAAAATGGGTAGAATTGGGCTTGGGCTATGTTTTTGGCTGCTAATGATCACAAGCTGTTTTGTCATCATTGAGTTCTTGTAAATCCTCTAAATTCTGTTCGAGTATATCAGTGTTATCAGCATGGTGTAGGTTGTTTATATGGGTTTCAATTATGTTTATCGCTTTTGCTCGGTTTTTGAATTGTGTTGAATCTGGAAGATCTCTTGTACATAGACAATGAATAGTAGAAGAGATAAAACAAAGTCCTGGCGCACTAGTTACTTGATTTTCACCGTCATTTTTTATTGTTTTATATCAGTAGCAAGGTTTAACTCATTAGAATTATTATTATTTACAATTGTACCAGCACGTTTTGATAACACTATAAACTTTGATTAGAAGGTATTTCTCCTCTACCATATTTCCTTTTGTTAAATAGCCCGAATGTTATCTACTTCTGACGTGACACCTTTCCTTTTTTTTTATTTTGATTACATTCTCTACTTTGGATATTAGTATAGATGGCCTTATAAAATTGCTAAAGACAGTTAGATATGGTATAGGTGGTCGGTTATCGAGATATATGGTTTTAATGTAATCATTTTGTTCATTCAAATGTCATCTAGTAGATTTTCTCTTAATATTTTGTTGTCTTGTCTAATCGAGGCAATGTTTGTATTCCTTGACCGTCCTGAAATGTTCTATAATCGTTATAAGAATTAAATAAGTCTTGCCTTGTTGTATTTTTATATCGTTGTTTTTTATTATACTGGACTGTGTTATTTAGTATAACGACGTTTAAAACGACGTATAGCTAATACGTCGTTTTTCTAATATTCATCTGATTGTGTTCAAACAACAGCAAAAACTAACTCGACACCTTTAATTTTAAGTAGATGATGGCACAATAATAAATTGTGCTTAAACATTTAAGAAACTACCTGTGTAGTATTCCCTTCCTGTGAATACGGAGAGGGTACAACCCCCTTTGCATTTGTGGATGACCTCGTTGTACTGGTAGTAGCCCGGGATTTAATTGCCCGATGCCCGAAATTGATGACGCAGCACAGACTGAAACTTGCGGCAGAGAAAACCGAAGCCATTATTCTGAAGGGAAAAAGGAACAGGCAAAGTGTGGAACTAAAATGGATCGACATTGCACCAGAATGTAAAATGGGGGGAGCACATGCGGGAGATGGCCCGGAAGGCTGCGAATAGTGCGGCTGCGTTGGGGAGGGTGATGCCCAACATTGGAAGACCCAAATCCGAAAGGAAAAGGGCCGTAAAGGGTGTTGTGTAGTCGATCGTCCTCTACGCGGCACCAGTCTGGAGCAGGGTAGTAAAGATAACGGCCTATAGGAGGCTCATGACACGAGTAGACAGAATAAATCTGTTGCGAGTGGCATGTGCAGCATACAGTGGCATACGGCATACAGAACTGTGTCTGCTGCAGCCTTATGGACCCTCACTGAATGTGTTCCGTTGCATGTTTTGGCGGTGGAAAAAAGAGCTCTATCAGAGAAGAGATCCAAACCTTAATATGGCCCTGAGAAGACAGGAAAGGGAAAGATCAATTAAAAGATGGCAAGAAGAATAGAGCAACACGGAGGATGTGGCATAGTGGACAAAGATGCTAATCACGAACATAAGAGATTGGGTGGACTGTAGCCACAGGTTACTGGATTATTTCCTAATGCAGGTGCTCACAGGACACGGGTGTTTTAGGGCCTACATCTCTAGGTTCGAAAAGGCTGACACAAATAAATGCCTATACTGTGGACATTTAAACATCATGACATATACGATGTTAGAGTCCAACATATGGATAGTAAAAAGGAACAGAATGGAAAGGGAGACAGGTGTGAATTTTGTTACAGTGAGAGAAATGATTAAGATAATGATTGAAAATAAAGCAGGTTAAACTAGTGTACACAATCATAACCGTACAGTAATCAAGAAAAAAGAAGAGGGCGAAAGACAGATTAACCAACGGAAAGGTAAGAGGAAAAGATGCTGTAAGCTGAAGGTTGAAGAGTGAGTCAGACTGTATGAGTTAGACTTTATGAGTTAGACTGTGTGAGTCAGACTGTGGGGGAAGGAGAAAATGCTCGTCTGGGAGTGATGTCGTACTAGGAGCGGTCCTCCAAGCGCTACCTGGAACGAGACGCGGAGCCTCCTTGTTGGCAGTCTATGGATAAATAAAGGTGGTGCTTCGGAAATGATGCCGGCCTTACAGCGGCCATTCCGATTCCGGATCGTTGGATGACAGAGGAGTATCTGGTTTAGTAGGTAGGCGTTTGGCTTAGAGTCGGCGACGAGAGGCCATTTTATCGCCGGGAACTATCGCCAGGACTACGAAGAATGAATCCTACGCTAGAGTCAGCCAGGCGGCGTCCTGGACGACTGAGATGTCTTTTGAAGATTCTAGACCTCTCCTCTATAAAGACGAGAAAAAAGTATTCCGTTCTTTATAAGATTCTTGTGAGAAGAAACCTTTTTACAAAAATATTCATTTAAAGAAGAAACGTTGTTGACATGAAAGAAGACGTAAACTGTTTGAGACTAGAATTCGATGAATAGGTAGCTGTCCTGAGAAATGTAATGCCCTAATCTTCCCTCTAAATCAAATAGCTCTAAAATAATTAATAATATAGCGAAACAATATGTCAGGAAGCGCCCCTAGAACAAAACATTGGTATGAACATTAACGGAGAGTTAATTAACAATATATGATACGCTGATGACACGCTAATAGTAACAGATAACCTAGCAAATTTACAGTTTTTGATGGAAAACATAAACACTCATACCAAAAAGTATGGTCTAAAACTGAACATCAAAAAGACTAAATTCATGATTGTTACAAAGAAGCTATACACCAATGTGAATTTAACCATAAATAATCAGCCAGTTAAAAGAGTTACGTCCTACAAATATTTAGGGGTTTGCTTCACTGATACTAATGACCAGACAAGAGAAATCAAGAGGCGAAACGAGATAGCGAGACAATCGTTTGTCAAAATGAAAAAGTTCCTATGCAGCCGGGACATAAATATAAACTTAAGAACGAGAATGTTAAGGTGCTATGTTTTCTCCGTTCTGCTGTACGGCATGGAAGCCTGGACACTGAAAAAGATAAACATCAAAAACATTGAGGCATTCGAGATGTGGTGTTACAGGAGAATGTGGAAAATACCATGGACAGAAAGAGTAACAAATCAAAATGTTCTGCTGAAGATGGGGAAGGAATGCGAAGTCATAAAAACCATACAAACGAAAAAACTGGAATATCTGGGACACATAATGAGAGGAGAAAAGTACTCTCTGCTTAGACTCATAATCCAAGGAAAAATCTCGGGAAAGAGAAATGTGGGACGTAGGAGGATTTCCTGGTTGCGAAATTTAAGGGAGTGGTATGGGTGCAGTTCAATACAGTTGTTCAGAGCTGCAGCCAACAAAGTAAAGATTGCTGTGATGGTAGCCAACCTCCGATAGGAGACGGTCTTGCAAGAAGAAGAAGAATTAATAATATAAAATTTCTCAGTCAAAAACGTATTTTTATTAAATAATTAAGCCCAAATGCTTATGTAGATTTCTTTGGGAAATTATTAAAGATATAAAACTCAATATTGTATCGTTTTTCTTTATGATTTTTGTCTGCATTGGTGGTAACATTAAATTTTTTTACTTTATATAGTAGAATAAAAAGTATTTAAGACTTTTTCTCTTCACTAAGGCCTCCATTTCGTTGTAGTTTTCAAAAGTACTGTCATTTCCAACCATTTGTTTCTAGAATTCTCGGTAAATATTTAAAATGTGATGATTTCCTTAGTTTAATAGGTCATAATTGACGGTGCTTAGAAGATTTCAAAAGCATTTTTAAATACACAGCCCATAATTATTTATTAGAATGGCAACAAATAAGCTAGCAGCACAGAAACAATAAATCAGCAAAAACAGTGGTTAAGTAGATGTTGAATACCACTTATCGGAATAGTATCATGAGATTTCTTCCTGGTTTTTTTCTTCATGACTTCATGATTTACTATAAGATAACTAACATTAGGATTTTTAGATAATATTTAGAGAAGGCTTCAAATGCTTTATCTGGAACACTGAATTTATATCTCAATAGTCTTTTCTGAAGTATGTGTAGAATTGAGATTTTTAATTTTTTACTCTTATTTTGAGGATATACAATTTATCTAAATATATTAATGAGTTTACCCAATAAATTGTTATTTTTCTGTTTAAAAAATCACAACGAAACACAAAAGTTTAATAAAAATAGTGTAGATAATAATAATAAATATTTTATATCCTTTTGCCCTCACATATAAATGATTATGATGTCATCCTTTATTGGATCTTCATATATAATTGTTTTTGTCAGTTTTACTAATACAATTAAGTCACTTCAAGAACATAATTTTCAGTTGGTACCGCATACAAAACATAAACTCTACATTTTAACTTCCTAATTGAATTTGGACTTGTACAACAACAGCTTGAGAGCATGTTTCGTTGTTTTATCTAGCTCAATTAACTATTAAATTAAACAAAAGTCCTCTGCAGATCTATTTTCCATGGGGCTTTAGATAATTCCACCGGGCGATCCACCAAAATATCCAAAACAGTCCCAACCCCTGCGAATCCTGCTTAAGCCTGGGCGTTCGGGCCCGAGCTAATGAAGTTAAATTATTTGCGAAGCCGTCTTATTTACATATTCAATTCACTTTGCCGTTGCTACAAAGAGATAGATGGCAATTAGAAGCGACAACACGGGAGATATTAATAGAATAATTAATTAGAAGGTCTGCGGAAGACGATGAAATGTCTTCGCGCACCTCGTAAAATATGATCGTTCGTACATTTCTGTTAATCGACAAATTTTACAATTTATTTTATTTATAAAAACAACCGTATCCACCATAATGGTTATTTACGAAACTATATTAGTGTATAGAGTACAGATGGGAAAAGATAAGGGAATTAATAGACAACAGAGACGAAAGGCAGCAAATCCCTATAATAACATTATCTGAATTGACGGAAACCTTAAAAGAGGTTAAAAACGGAAAAGCCGCAGGGCCTGGAGACATTCCCATAGAGCTGGTTAAATATGGGCCAACTGCACTTTTAGAATTAATAGTAGACCTTTTCAATAAATGTATGTGTGGAGACCAGGAAATTCCTAAAGATTGGAATAAATCTTATATAAGCTCCATATATAAGAAAGGGAATAAAAGAGACTGTTCCAATTATAGAGGTATTAGTGTGACGAGCTCTGTGGGCCGGTTGTACGGCAGAATATTAAAGAAGAGGATTGAAAGACAGATACAAGATATTGAAGAACAAAGCGGCTTTCGTACCGGGAGATCCTGCCTTGATAATATATTTATCCTACGACAAATAATTGAAAAGCGTGTCGAAAGAAGTAGAGAGACCCATTTGGTATTTATAGACCTTGAGAAAGCATATGATAGTGTCCCGTTAAAGAAAATGTTTGAGGTCCTCAAAAGGTCCGGATTGGATTCGACGTATATCCGAGCGATATATAAATTGTACGAAAATGCAGTTAGTTGTGTAAAAATTGGAATCAGAACCTCAAATGAATTTAAAGTCACTAAAGGCCTAAAGCAAGGATGCTCTTTGTCACCGACACTCTTTAAAATATACGTCCAAGAAGCATCGAGGAATTGGAAAAATAAATGTAGATTTATGGGCATCGAAGTGGGACAAGAAACTCTGTATACATTGTTGTTTGCAGATGATCAGGTGGTGGTTGCAACCGATGAGGAAGATATAAATTATATGAATCGAAAATTATTTGAGGAATATGCCAAATGGGGGCTTTCTGTAAACATAAGCAAAACAGAATATTTAAAAATTGGAGGAAATACCACCGATCTGAGGCTTGAAAACGCAGTCATAAAAGGCTGCAACCAGTATAAATATCTAGGAAGCATCATATCAGCAGATGGCAGAGTTAAGATAGATGTACAAAACCGAATAACCCAAGGGAAAAAATGCATCCGAATACTGAATTCATTACTGTGGTCTAATAAAATAAAGATGCATACCAAACTTCGCGTATACAGAGCAATTGTAGAACCAATTACCACATATGGTGCCGAATGTTGGACGATGACAAAGAATGAACGAGATAAAGTAGACGTTGTGGAAATGGATTATCTTAGAAGGTCATGTCGAGTATCGAGAATGGAAATCGGGAATGAGGAAATACGAAACCGTACAGGAATTAGAGATACTCTTTCAGATAGAATACAAGGAAGGCAATTACAATGGTATGGTCAGGTGATGAGAATGGAGGAGGAGCGGTGGCCAAAGAAAGCCTTAATGTATGTTCCGCCAGAAAGAAGGAAAAGGGGAAGACCACCAAATTCCTGGAGAAGAGAAATTACAAAAACAATGCAATCTAGAGGCTTAGAAGAGGGAGATTGGAGAGATAGGAAAAGATGGAGGCTGAAATGCGGGAAGCGGCAATCGCCGTAGGACCCCCGTTTTATGATGATGACGAAACTATATTATTAAGAAGTAGATTTTGCAAAAAATTTGTATAGATTTAAAAAAAATTACATCAGACAAGAAATTGAAGCCCAATAAATTGTTTTTGCTATGCTGTATCTTAAGTTCGATACAAATATTACGAAAACGAGGAAATATATTAAAAAATGGTTAACAGTATCTTCTACATTGCATGTTGGACATATAAGTGGTTCATGTTTACAAAATGAATATGAGCAAGTCTTGTGTGTCTGATTCGTAACCTAGTTATCACCAAATTGTCCCCTTCTAGATCCCTTTGCGTCCACTGCTAGACATAGGCCTCACTCATTTTTGTCCATTGTGCTCTATCTTGAGCACTTTTCATCCAATTTCTTGACATTTTCTTGAGATCGTCAGTCCAACGATTAGTGGGTCTTCCTCTACTTCCTTTGTTTAACCTCGGCCTCCACTCAAGCAATATCTTCGTCCACCTTTCATCACTGATTCAGGCGACGTATACGGCACAGTTCCATTTCAGTGTGGCAATTCGGGAAATTACATCGGTAACTCCTGTTCTTCGTCTTAAGTCTTCATTTCTAACTCGGTCACGAAGTGATATACTCAGCATTGACCTTTCCATTTCCTCTGAGCTATTTGCAGAGTTTTAGAAATTGTAGCTGTCAATGTCAAAGTTTCGACACCATAGGTCATCACAGACAACACACATTGGTTAAATTTTTTACGTTTTAAAGAAATTGGTATATCGCTTTTAAAGATGTCTTTAAGTTTTCCATAGGCTGCCCATGGTAGATTTATTCTTCTTCGTAGTTCGCATGTTTGGTTGTTTGTCTCTTGTGATCTTTATTTCGGGTCCAAGGTATTTAACAAGGTCATACATGTATTTTTCTACCAGCTCTACTTCGTTTTCTCCAATATTGATATTTCCGCTAGGTACTAGGTTTGTCATGAATTTTGTTTTGGAGATGTTTATTTTAAGACCCACACTGGCACACACTAACTGAAGTTTATGTAGCATTGTAAATAATCTCCTTGAGATTGTCCGAGAACAAAACTATGTCGTCAACGTAAAGGTTTACAAACTGTAACGTCATTTTTCATTTGTTTCAATAAGGTTTGAGAAGATTTCCACTCCTTTTGTACTAATCAGCTCTTTTATTTTCTTTGATACCAATGTGAGATGGTCTCTATATAAAGCCGATTCGTCTAGAGATTTCTTTAGTCTGCACAAGTTCAAAATTTAGAAGTTTCTCAAGATTCTCTTTACGATTCGTGAACGTAACTTGAACTGATTTTATTGTTACCTTTAATGAGCCCCTTTCTAATGAGCAAAAGTTCTATTTTATAAATCTCGAAAGTAGAAATCCAAAAATTTTTATTGGCGAAACCAAAATTCATACTTTTGCTTTAATCTGTGCCTTCTATAAATTTGCAAGGCAAAACAGACGATGTTAAAAGATGAAATAGAGATATGGAGAATCTAAAATTTGCATCCCACAATATATCTCCTCATCTAAGCAAAAATCTTTGGCGAATTGGTTTCTTGTACTCATAAAGATTAACCGAAATAAAGAAAAGCACAGTTAAGATTTAATTTCACGTATAGTGCCTATATATATATATATATATATATATATATATATATATATATATATATATATATATATATATATATATATATATCCGCTTAAGCAGGAATCATCAGAGCACTGGTAAAGAAGCCCTAAACGTGAAAACAAATCTTTTCCTTTGACGGAGTCGATAAAAGTTGTTCTTTACAGCCCATGGAACCCTTAGCGCATCCTCTCTGTTGAGGCTCTATGATATTTTTTAGAGCACAGTGTTGCTAAATGCGCAGTTTATACAAATTTTAAAGACAAGTAATTGAGCGATATCTTGGGTGTTATTTTGATCCTCTGGTGTTAAATAAGTTATTCCCTGGGTTAGTAATAATGGTATTTTCTACGGATTAGAAATTTCTACGGGGAGATTTCTTTGATAACATTTGAAACTTCTTCAGTAGTGAAGAAGTGCATCTTTATTATTATTATTGTTATTCTTTGTATTTACATTGGTGTTAAATTTTCTTGTTCAAAGCCATTCCTGGTTGGGTGCTTTTTTACTTGTTCCTTAATAAACATTAATCGAACTGTTTTTATCAACTACCAAAGAATCTATTAAAAGTTGAACATAAACAATTTTTGACATTTTATTGATTATATTGGTACATTTTTATTTTGTGACGCTTATAATAGACTTGTTGTTGGGCTTGCTCCTCTCTATTTTTGAAATAAATCCCATCGTCTTCACGCCCGATTACCCTTCAGCTGATCCCAGTCCCGTCTGGCCACAAAATTCAATCTCGATTCCGGAATAATTTTTTATTGCCCAAAAAAGAAGCTTTATATTCGGAATATCATATGTTCCCCCTCGCTTGACAAGGCGAACAACCCCTTTCCTCTAAAATGAACTCCTGTCACATATCCACTCCGGGGCGGCAGTACAACACAACGTGGTAAAAACGGAGCCCGGATTTCGGTTATAAATTTAAGTAGGCGTTACGACGCAGGTGCCATCTGTGTGATTCTGATTAAACTAGGCGTTAGGGAGCGAGAATTTAAAATCGGTGTTGAAAATTGGAACCGAGATAGAAGATTACGTGTGGGGTTGAAATTTTTGTTAAGGTTGCGTGCTTTAGTGAAAATTAAGATTAGTTTTCATCATATTGTCACATACAGTTTCGAAAATTGTGTCTTTGTGTCCTTAGATCAAATCAAATATAAATCACAGCAGCTGTGATTTCTTAATGATATGAACTTCTTAATTTTTATATTGGGGAAATAAAAGTAACTAAAATGCAAAATAATATTCATCCAAATACTTTAAGCTCTTTGAAGATGACTCCTTAAAGTCAATTTTTTTCCAAATATCTTAAAAACTGGATTATCATAAAAAATTAAACTTTGTACAATGATTAAGTCGGTGATGGCCAATTAGCCAATGTAAATAAGAGTTCTTTATTTTTAGAAAGAATAAGAGAACAAGATATAAACCTCTATCGTATTCCGTATACGAGAAAAAAAATTTAAAACTTTTAAAATAAATATACCAACACCAAGTTGACTTCCACAAATCAATAAATTCAGACATTTAATATTATAAACTTATAATTTATAAGTTTATAAAGTTTATAGTTTATAAACTTATTATAAACTCCGCACAAACCAAACAACAGTTTTTAATTTACGACTAATAAAATGGAAAACGTAAATGGAACTTACATCATGTGCTCTACACGATAACCGTAATACATATATCTATTATTTTCTGTAAAAACTCTCATTTTTGGAAAAATCCCATGGTTATTCCTGATTTCGCTTCTTCAATTGTTTCCCAAATTTGGTTATGAGTTTTTAAATAAACCCAAATACAAAAATGACAAATGTTAAAAATCTGGAGATCTAGGAGGCCAATTGATTGGACCATTTCTTCCACTTCATTGGCTTTAATAAGTGTTTCCCTTAAAATGAGCTTAGCAACCATCGTGCAAAATCTATAAGTTCTGTCAGATCATCAGATCATCATTAAATAAATCAGGTACATTTTCTAGCAAATTAAGCTGATCATGGTCGACGGACAGTTTTACTGCAACAGACAATACGAACAGGAAAATCAAAACCTAAAACTTCGTATATAAGTTTTGGATGGATAGAAATGGAAACGGTGAATATTTTCTTTGTGAATAAATATTGAATACTTCGAGTAGGATACACATTAGGAAGCATTTCTATGCAAATTTCAGGATTCTCAATAACTTCGACCAAAATATCGTATACTCCTCTCTCTAATCTACTATAGGAGGGTCTCTACTAGTTTCAGTAATTTTTAGGTGTTTTTTCTCAAAAACAGTGCATGATATAGGTTTCACAAACATTTATGTTATATATACAGCTCAACAGGGCATAGGGCCCATGGCTTAGTTTTCCACTGTTTTCATTCATTGTGTTCTGGTTATGACTGCAGTTCTCCAATTTATCCCCATTGTTTGTAGGTCTTCCTTATACGCTTCTAGCCACTTTTTTTAAGGTCATCCTCTTCTTTTCTATTCTTTTTCTCTCAGCAGCGAGTCCTTTGCCCATCTTCTATCTGCCATTCTCGCAAGATAGCCTATCTATATGAGTCTCGTTGTCCTGACGATCTGGCTAATTTCTAGTTTTCCGTACAACTCTCCGATCTCTGCATTTATTCGTCTCCTCGAAACGTCTTCATAGTCTTTTACTTCTTAGAATATCTTTCTTAAAACACTCCGTTCCTAGATGTTCAGCATATTTTCTTGATTTTTGTTTATAACCCATTTTCGCTTCTGTACAGAACCGTCTGTTGGATCAGCTATTTGGTATAGTCTCAATTTTGTCTCTTTGGAGATGTTTTTGCGCTTAGTAGTTTGTTTAGAGCTCAGACCGTTTTCTTTCCTCTCGACATCCGCTTGTCAATTTCTTGGCTTTCTTCTCCTTTACTTCTTTTGGTTATTCCTATGTGATCAAACTTAGCCACCTTTTTGAAGCAATACTCTTTACTCTCGTTGTTGGTAGTAGTTTTCAGTTGTGTGTCTTCATGTAGTCTGCCCCATTTCCATATACTTTGTTTTTTGCTCATTAATAATCATTCTTTACTGAAGCCCTCGCTTCAAAGGGTTTAACCATCCTCAGCAGTTCCCCTTTAGTTCTTGCCATTAAGACTGCATCGTCCGCATAGGCCAGGATCTGGCTTCTGTTGTCATAAATCATAGTATTCGTTCGTATTCTACTCTCTCATTATTGCGTCCAGCAAGATATTGAAGATTATTGTGGACAGTGAATCTCCTTGCTTTAGTTCCCTTCTTACTTCAAATTTTCGTGTTAGGCTTTTTTCTATTCTTACTCTATTATCGGTCTTCATTAAAGTCATTTTTACTAGTCCAATTATCTTTGCTGGAATTCCAAGTACTCTTAGAGCATGGTACAAACTAAAAGTAAATATTTGATCTTTGGTGGATATGGTTTTCTTAAATCCTCCCTGATATTCACCAATCTGCTTGTTTATGTACCCTTCCGGTCTCCTTCTTATGACTCTGGCGAGTACCTTATATGTTACATCCAAGAGTGATAGCCCTGTAGATTTTTTTGTATACTGATTTATCTCCCTTCTTATGAAAGGGACATACTATTGCCTCTCGCTCCTAGATTTTCGTCAGCATGCGTTATCCGCGTTATAAGTGTTTCTTTCTCAAGCTTAATTACTTCTGCAGGAATACTGCCGAAGTATCTGTCGTTGACTTCTCCTACCAGTTTCACTTGCTCCTTATCATTTCCATCAAGTTCTTCATTAAGCTGCTCTCTGAAATGCTCTTGCCATCTATCTAGCTTCCCCTGGTTATCTCCTATTAGATGCCCTTCTTTACTTTTAGTAATTCTGACATAAATATATTATAGTTGGAAAATACTTCTAGTACTACAGTTTCCGGTGTACCGGTTTGGACCAAAATATGCAGGTCAGCGAGAAATATGTTTTACTGCTGTATTTCACTATTTTCCTGCCTTTTTTTGTTACTTCTGAACTTAATTCGGCTGCTCGAAATGCATACTTTTTTTAATGGCATTAGAAAGGATTCCCATGCAGGCTGAATCATTAATTATATAATTTTAATAAAAGAATTTAACAGGGATTACACTCTTCTTGACCAGGGGTTGATCAGATCATTTTTGTTGACAACACAAGGTATACCTCGGATAGTGTGGGTATAAACATTTAGGAAAAACGTAAGGGGTAAAATAAAGGTGATCTTGTAATGCATACTGCTTGGGCATCGCCCTCTACTCCTGTATTATGACATTCTGCTGTTTTATTATATTTGTAACTCTGCAGCAAGATGCTGGCTTCATAAGCCAGAGCGCACGAGTTTGAATCTCGGCACCAACAACGACATCTTTATTTCTAAAAATGATACGAGCCGTCCACCGTGCTTCGGAAGGCACGTTAAGTCGTCGGTCACTTTGAGCTAGTGTGTGCGTCGCTGTCCGAAAGGATCTCCCCGGCAAAAATGCAATACGATATTATTATTTGTATAAGTAAAATAATGCTGGCATCCGTCCATCGCTTCATTTAATCCTTTGGGGCTTTAAAGGCTTTCAGTAAATTCATTATCTTTGCGAAATTGTTTATTTACTAATCTGATATATTTTGGAAGCAAGTTAAAGGTTTGTGGGATGTTATATTAATGACTTCTGATTGGGGGTCATATTTATAGCTATAGTAATATTGTATATATTTGTAACAAATCTGTATATTGCAGAAGAATTAACCCAATGTCAATAACCTGGTTGTTGAGACACAATAAACTAAATAAAAAATCTATAGAAAAAAAATTTATAGAAATCACACAGATAATAATTTTTTCTGTTTTCTTTTTCAGGTAGGTTACAAATTTCTTCAAAGCTCAGTAAGTTTTTATTTCATTAATAACAATTTACATGATTAAATTTTATTTATTCCAAAAAATTGCGTTACCCATCGACTACGCAAATGCCTTACCAATTCAGTTCTCGATGTGAATCAATTGAATTCATTCCTCATGGTTGTTTTGTGAAAATTGGAATTTATCTTTTCTAGGATTTATGTTCTTTTTCGGATTTTGTGCTATATATTATCGGTTCGTGTTGTGTAAGTGAAATATGAAAGTTAATAATTTACATTGAATGTTACATTCGCATGCGTTTGGAATTTTGAACACACATATCTTTGCGAGACAGTTTTTTCGCTGTTTTATTTCATCATAGATATCCCTTTTACGATGCCTAGCACATAACCTATCGCGGTACTTTATGTGGCTTTCGTAATATTATCGAATTAAAATGGGCATACAAAAAATCCGAAAATGTGTTTTATGTTCTTAAAACCAAGCAGCTCAGACTAACTTCTTGATAAGTCGCTTGATCTATCGATGGTTTGTTAGGTTCATTTTTTCTTCTACCGTCTTTTTGATCTATTTATATCATTATAGTATATTTGAAGAATAAGCTGGAGTAAATTCTCAGAATACTAATCTTCGCACTTCGAAATACATAGGCGTGCACATCTTCTAACTAAAACGTAATCTTAAAAGAAAAGTTTGCGTTAAATTTATTTGGATATTTAGAACAAAGTAATTAATCCAATCCAATACTGGTTTAAAATAAAAAGATATACATAAAAAGAATAAAAATTCTATTATTTGTGAAACATAGTTAATATAAAATAATAAAATACAATAAATTATACTGAAACGTAAAATACATACACAAAAACAGTAAGTTTTTATATTTTCCTATTAATAAATAATAATATTCTTAATACTAATAATATTGGAAATAAGAAGTTATTCAGTAGTTATTCAAGTAGAAGAAATAGTTCAAATGTAAAATAAACTTCTGAGCTACAGTTTAAAGTTAAGCTTCCTGATATTCTGTTTCAGACGAAGTGTTATCCGATCCGGGATGAATTATTATAGGTTCTATACTGCTATCTATTATATGATCAAGCTCCCACATATTTTTCTCAATATCCATAACGTGAATAATACATTTTTGTCCATGTTCAGTCGTTACTTCGGATATTGATTTATGAAAAAGAATAGTAACATCTGACAATTTAAAAGTTGTATTATTTCGAGCAACGTTACTTTTAACTTCGGCCCATACTAATTCAATCGGATTTAGCTCGCAATGATACGGTGGTAGGCGAAGTATTTCAATTCCTCGTTTTTTGGCTATTTCCTCAATGACATATTTTTTATAATTTTCTTTATTAATTTTAGCAAGCTCTAATAATTCTGCTTTGGTCATTGTATCGTCAAAGATTAAATTATTAGAAGTTAACCACATTGCAATTTCATCTTTCCTCCATTGAGTAGTTGGTAAACGTTCAACTAATCTAGAGTGGTAACTTGCATTGTACATCACAATAGCTGAATTTTTAGGTATGAATTCAATCATCTGTTCGAAATATTCTTCAAACACGTCTCCGTTCATCTCTTCGTGATAATCACAGGTCTTTTTTGATTCAAACAAAAGTAAACCCTCCTTAAGAAATCCATTCATACTACCTATATGGGTAACAATTAATCGTCGACCTTTACCTGTTGGTTCCTTGAAACCAGGTGAATATCCTTCCAGAAATGCTTGTCGGCATGTTTTTATAGTTTTGTCTTTCCAAACTCTCCCTACAGTATGCCCTTTATTAACCCACGTTTCATCTAAATAATAATTGTTTTTATTTTTTGTCCTCATTTTTTTTATTTTTCTGAGTTAGTCTCGTCTCCAACACACAATTTCTTCGGAATCGATACGCATTGACTGTCTGCCCACTATTTCATACTTAAAGTTTAACTCATGCAAAACTTTCCAAAGTTTGTCTCTACTTATTGTGGGTAAATCGTAATCGTCGGTAATGGCTTGTAAAACTTTATCTAAAGTTGGTATTTGTTTGTTAAAAAAAAATGAGTGGACCATTCTACGAATTGCATTTTTGAAAAATTCATCCACATTCACTTTCGACAATTTTGGTCTTCCTGGTCTCGGTTTGGGTGGCGTTATACCAGCTGATTTTTCCTCTTTTAAAATGTTATATACAGTTGATTTTGAATATCCCATTAGTTTAGAGGAAATTTCAACTATACTATCAACAGTATTGGAAGGATTGTGTTGCTTAAAATAACTGTAGACGTTAAGGATAACACTCTTTTCGTTAAGTGATAAATGATTCAACTTTAATTTTTTAGCTGGTGTATAATCACACGTTAATTCCGTATTCTATAAACTCATTCTTGCAAAAAACAACTGTGTCAGATCTCTTCACTCGCTTATAATCGACTAAACAAAAATTTTCTGATGTTAATGAATGACTATTTAAAGACCATTAACCATTTTATTAATCATTGCTATTCTAAACAAAATCGAAATTTATACTATTTAAGATAGCGTTTACATTTATCAGAAACCATCTTTCGCTAATCGACTTTTTCTACCTAAACTATCAAAAGACCATTAACTAAATACCTATGTATTTTAAGAGTTTCTTTATTTCTTGTTCTTTAATGGGTCATTATCATAACGACAAAAATAACCATAAATAACGTTACTAAAATAAACAGATTTATATAAATATAATATGCTTTGAAAATGGTTTAAATATCTAACAAACCGAAACAAATAATGTAATACCCTTAAAGTACGTCTATGACCAGCTGAAAAAACCCTAGCCTACACAGTTCTAACAATAGCAGGTATTTAAATTTTACGATAGTCCATGTGACATGGAAAAATTTCTATCTAAATAGTCAAACCCAACGTAAAATAAGCTAAAATATTGACGTTGTACGAAAAGCACACGTACTAAAATATGCTTAACAATTTAGTTTTTTTTCTGAGAATTTACTCCAGCTTATTCTTCAAATATACTATAAATGTAATTATCAGTAGTCTCTGTTATAGTTTATTTTTATGAACGAGTGAGTAATTAGCATAATTTTAACTGGTAGCTCCGACCACTCCATGGGCGTGCTCAAGATTAATTGAAAAATTACTTTGAATAATTGTAAAAAATAAATGAATTATTTCAGTGTTATAAAGTGTTATGTGTATGTAAACAAAAGTGACCTCTTTTATCACACACTATATTAGAACTGACTGGCCTACATTAAAAAGGGTTTTAAAAAATTCACATTTTTTTTAATTTTTAAAAATTACAAAAGAGAAAAAGAGTTTTTAAAACCGTCTAAGGTATGTTAAATAGATGAATAAAAATATTAATATAAAACTTACAGCTACTTGTTACAAATCCAAATCAGATTCAGAAGATGAACTTTCAGAACCAAGATTTATAATAACTGGCTCGATCATTTTATCAGTAATATTGTCCAGCTTCCACATTTTTTCCTCTTCTTTAATAGTGTGATTTACTGCCTTTTCCCAGTTTTCAGGTTTTACATTATTTACGGCCTCCAAAAACAACTGTTTAACATCATGAATTTTAAAAGTGGTATTTTTTCTTGAAACTTCACTCTTTATCTGTGCCCATACCAGTTCAATCGGGTTTAATTCACTATGATATGGTGGGGATCTAAGTACTGTCATTCCACGATTTTTGGCAATTTCATCAATTTCGTATTTTTTAAATTTTTCTTTATGAAGGGCACACAACGAATAAAGTTCCTTTCTTATAGATCCGGGATGGTAAGTAATATTTTTTGAACTCAGCCAATTCTGCAAGTCTTTTTTTAACCACTTGGTTGTGGGCAGTCCTTCTATAAGTCTGGAGTGATAACTTGCATTATCCATTACTATTACACAGTTCTTAGGAAGAAGATCTATCATTTGTTCGAACCATTTTTGAAAGACATCAGCGTTCATGTCTTCATGGTAGTCACCGGTACGAGTTGATTCAAAAGTTAATAAACCACCTTCAACAAAACCGTCTGAACTGCCAATGTGTACTATTATCAGCCTGCGTCCCTTTCCTGATGGTGGGTTTAAACCAGTAGATAAGTTATTTACAAAAGCGTGCCTTTGACTTGTAACAGTTTCATCCTGCCAAAATTTATTTGGTGTATGACCCTCGTTGATCCATGTTTCATCAAGATAAAATATTTTTCTTTTTTGATTTCTTATTTCCTTTATGGTTCTTAGAAAATGTCTTCTCCATATGACAATATCGCTTCTTTCTAATAAAATAGACTTTCTGGGATTTTTTTTCCAGCGGAAGCCTATTTCTTTTAAAAGTTTCCATAATGTACTTCGACTCATTTCTGGGTAATCCTTATCATCTCGAACTGAGACAAGAACTTTATCCAATGTTGGAAATTCTTGTCCAAAGAAGAATTCATGCACTTTCCGTCGAAGTCCTTCTTTAAAATGATATTCTATTTGAAATTTTGGTTTCCCTGGAGCATTACGTGGCATTTGAAAACTACCACATTTCTCTTCTTTAATAACTCTGTAAATCGTAGATTTCCCAACACCAAGTGTACTGCTAACTAACTCAACGGTCTCATCAACACTTTCACATAAACGTTTGTCTGTAAATGATTTAAAACAATTAAATATTAATGTTTTTTCATTAACTGTTAGAGGACCAATTTTTCGGCGTTTACACGGCACTTCCAAATTTTCCATAACACTAGTATACACAATAAACTGCACCTTGCAACTGAAGTACCTACTTTTAGTGAACTGTTAAGAATTTTGAATACGCCACTTGGACCTTCCTGTATACAAAATGGAAAACCCACTATCACATTTTCTGTGGAATAAGTTTAGAAGGTAATTATCTAGTCAATTACTGTCGTAGATTCCTGGAATTAAATGTTTGATTGTTGAAACCCTTACTTCGTGGAATGCACTCATTTCAGATAAAATAAAACGTTTTATTTTATCTAAAGAATTAAACTTTATTTTGCAAATAGGCAAAGAATTAAACTTTATTTTGCAAATAGATAAAATAAAACGTTTTATTTTATCTAAAGAATTAAACTTTATTCTGCAAATAGGTAGGTACTTATTAAACTTTTATTGGTTATATATAACCAATAAAATAAACATCTTACATTTCTTGCAAATTCATTAGTACCTGTTAACCTCCATCACTCTGACACTGGCAACCTTATTTAGATATTAGTAATCCTCACAACTATTGTATTCTATTCTGCTCCAACCTTTATACCTGGTGGTCATACTCAATTTAAAATTGTTTTCCTATATACTTCTGTAAACTTGTTGAAAAATATCTGTTTTTCATTGAGTCACCCGTATCAACAGTTTAGGGATTTGCATACATAATTTATTGTTTTATTACTCTCTCATACATAAAAATACACTATAATCAAATTTCAGCAATGACAAATAGAGTTCCTGACAAACTAGTCTAGGAGAAATGCAGAGTTTCGTGCCAGATTTATTACCCAAGGAAAGGTAGAAGGCCACGAGAAAGATTTCCAACAAGATGGATCGATCAAATTACAGGCATATGCAAAAGACCTATGCATGAGTTAAAAGAAATGACCAGAGACAAAGATCTTTGGAGACGGACAATACACAACACTACGATGATCACGACACTCCCTCCGGGGGGTCAGGATTGAAGAGAGAGAGAGGGAGAGAGAGAGAGAGAGAGATAAAAGGAAGTTTAAAGTGTATAATTTTACCATCTTGGATGATATTGGATCTGCGGAAGGTTATTGTTATGCAAATATTATAAATTCTTTTATAATTTGTAAATGCTATTTTGTAATAAATAAATCTAACAGATATTTTATTTACTGCATTTCGATGCGCATCGCCCCGCCTCGAATTTTCCCATTGGCTCTTGACCTGGAAATCCCTATTTATCGCTCGAACAGCGCATATAAAGATTGTCGATTTTCAGGTCAGCCAGGGCAGTCCCTCACGGGCACTCCGAGAGCTTAGTGCTCTCGGGGCTCTGCTTCCTGCATTTATTTTCCATACTCTGAGGCTGAGAATTGTTTCAACTTAACTTGGTGTTTTATTTCGATGAAAAAATTGTCATGTAAGAAATATCTTGCCTTTTTTAAGGCAAGACACTGAAGATAAATATTTTCCGAGTCCATAACCCGAAAATGGACTTAAGTAGAGGAGCTCTCGACAGTATATTCGAAGCCCTCTACAGAGCACCCAGGGATATCAGAAGGTGGTTAGACCCTTATTTGTTCCCCCGAGGTGACACTTGTTAGTATGTATGATGTGAAGTCTTAGATACTTGTTTGAGTAAAAAAATCACGTTAAGGTAAAATCAATAAAAAAACTAATAATAATCTTTTTATTTTGATATATACTCATTAGTTACCATTTATATGCACCTAATCCAATTAGCATGCGTTGTTGGAATATCATTGTATAAACCACTCACAATGATCTTTACCTAATATTCTTGAAAAACTTGGTATTGTAACTCAACCTAAATCAGGACCTGTAATTTTAACAATAATGTGGTACGTGAAATTGAAAAGCTGAGGAAAAGTTATAAAATATGGATTAAGAAAACTACAAAAAAAATTAAAACTGACGAAGTAAAAAAAATGTTCTGGAAATTTTTATAAATCGCTCTCCTCTAAACCAAGCAAAAGTGAGTTACAATATTTTTTATATCAGGTGTCGATTTAATAATTTCAATTGTTTTTTATACGTGAATTATAACTTATAAATAAGAAAATGTTGAAGATGAAGATGAAGACAACATCAAGTATGGTTGCTGTAGATGAATACGTAGTTAATTTAGAAAGCGCTGTGTGAAATGAAAGAATAATATTATATATTGCATTTATAAATTATGAAAAAGCCTGCATCTGTGTCGATAGACAAACTATTTGAAATTGCAGAAAAAGGATACTCATTACGTATAATTTAAAACCATCAAAAGTATGTACATAAATAAAAATAATACGATGAAAATGCAGTTAAATGAAACAAAACGAATAAAAACTAAGTCTGCGTTGATTAAAAAAACACAAATCCATATTCGTCTGCTATAAATTGTTCCGTTGACTTTTCTTTTCCCTGCAATTGAAATTTAAGAAATCTACAGTGGTTTCGGTCGCCGAAAACTGTTTTTAGCTTTTCCAAGATTTATATCCGTAACGAATTTCAGATGTGCTTTGTACTCGACTTCGTATTTTATCGGCTGGCTTCTGTTGTGCAAGTGAAATATGAAGGTTAATAATTCATTTCGACTGTGTGCTTCTAAGGAGTGTTGCTCTGGGAATAAATCCTACCGAAACATGTTGAGAGTTCTGCTAAAGATGTATTAACAAATTTGTGGCAGTTGTTTTATTTTCGGACGACGAAAAAGCGCCAGTGAATTCTTCGGTAGAGATGTTAGTTACTCTTTGCTGCGTTTTGAATAGCGGAGACTCGTGGAAGAAATTTATGCTGAATCAAATATTGTTAAATGATAAATTATTTATGAAAAGTTATTAACTTAGCTGGCTTAAAAATTATGCAAAATATATATAAAATTGGAAGTTTTCTAGACGATGCATAAGTTATAGCCCAAAATTCGCAACAAAAGAAATTTGTACGAAAGAAAGAAACCAAGAAATTATATTATATTTAAAAAAGGACAAGCTTCAACAATGAGAACAGAAGCTTTTTCTTTTTTGTTCCAGTAATTATCCATTTTTTTGTTCTGAATCAAACTTTGCTTTTTCTTTTTCTTTTTTAGTGCGCCGTCGTACACTTCTTCTGCCTTCCAGTTTTTAATACTTGCTTAGTATGTCTATTTTTATCAATTTTGTTTTCTTATTTCATTTTCTCATTGATCGGCTGTTATACTTCTACAAGAACTGAATATATTCAGTTCTTTTGTTACGCCTTCATTGTATTATCTGCTTGCATCATTCCTCAGCTTATCTGAGCAAGGTGCATTTATATCAGATTTCATGGGTTGTTGTTTAAAAAATTTATTTAAGCATCGTTGATAAAGTCCCTTTCACTTTCTTCTTAAATAGCCAATACAATTTAAATACTTCTTTTTGCCCGAGAGATATTAGTTTATTAATTAATTATTTATTTATAAAATTTCCATGACACTCAAAATTCCTGATTATTGGTTAAAATCTATCTATTTAGCCTTAGCTATGAAAAATAATTCTAAATCTTTAAATGAGTACCGATTAATTAGGCTCATGAGCCACCCTTTAAAAATACTACTGAAAGTTATTCAACAGCGTATATATAACAAATACAATTAGACATTTTGGATTCAGAGGTGGAATAGGAACAAGACATGTGTATGAATACAAAACCACCGGACAGACTTTTTCAAAATTTCGCACAGACTAAAGCAGGGATAGCAGGCTGGTCCCAACTTTGTTTAACCTAGCACTGGAGTATGCGGTTCGGTAAATGCAAACTGCACGAGGAAACCTACTGATCAATCGGGTTCAACTAAAGAAATCAAGCTCTCTTATTCCTTAACAATTCTAATTAAAGCAGCGGTTTTCTTCTTTTTATTACTGGAACCTTAAATTTCCTGAAAATCTCCGTAAATTCTTGGATTTTTCAGCGATAAATATTATTTTCACTATCATTAATCAATAAGTTTATCTTTTCTAAGTCCCTGTTCATTATTGACGTTTATTTTAGTCTAGATTTTTTTCTATTTTAGCTCTGAGCGATTAAATCCTTAGCTGAGCTCGCATGAAACTACGAAAACCCACAAGAATTATACATGAATTGTATAAGTGATATTTGAAACCCAGTAATACATTTCATAAAAGCTGTAGCACCAAAATTGCACAAACTCGAAAAAATTCAGGACATACTGTTTTGGAGCTATTTTCTTGTGGCATCTTCATGAAATTTACTGTTTTTGTTGGGAATAAGCCACATATTAAGTTTAAATAAGTTTATTTTTGACGCTTCGATTTGCGCTTCAAAAATCCTTCTCAAATGTTTTATAGTTTGAGAACGATTTGCGAAGTGGAAATCCAAACGTGAAAAATAAACTTATTTTAAACTTAAATTGTGGCTTATTCCCAACAAAAATAATAAATTGAATTTATAAGATCACAACAATCGCTGCAGATAACATAATATAGTGCAAAATACGGGAAAGGATCAACTGAAAGCTAAAGAATAAGGTACAAGAACGAAGAGAAGACCTATCAACCATTGAACATCGAAATAAAAGTACAAAAATGCCAAATATCAAAAAGACAAAAACCTTTTATTATAAAACTTTTATTTTATTTTCTTAAAGATGTAAACGAAATTCTGGTCACTGCCAAACACGATTCGTTAAAAATATGGAAGGAATACTGGGAGAATCTAATGGCTGAGGCAGATATGCAGAAATCACCAACACAAGAGCTATCTAGTTCTGGGAAAGAACCTGACAAACTTAGAAGCGAAGTTAAACTGGCAATGAGAAGACAAAAATGTCATAAAGCTAGAGCTATGGATAATATACCTATCGAATTGATATGTGGTTCAAGTGACATCTGCGTAGGTGTAATACACCAAATTTTACAAAGGATAAAGGAAATTTACACATGGTCAGAGGACTCAAGATCATTTAATACGTTCCTCTTCATAAAATAGGATCGAATTACTCATGCAATAACTATAGTTCAAAAGCACTAATAATATACTGCAGTAAAAGTATGCTGTTAGCGAGGATACAACTATTTCTACTACCAGAAATTCCTGAAGAACAACTGAGCATAAAGTACTGATAAATTATGCGAAAAATAATAGTGTATAGTTAAGGCCATAGATAGAAATGAATAAAGAAGTTGAGCCAGACGGATAATAATACGTAAAGACAAAATATGGGATAGTGCTTAGATAACCTTCATTAAGTTTCTTCATGGTAAATAATTTTAAATACTTTTTTAGTCGTTCTAAAAACATTTAATCTTGTCTGCGATATTTTGGTGGCTTGAAATAAATGTCCAAATAAAAAAAGTAATTTCGTTAATTAAACTGTCATAATCTTGTTTCCCCTCACAAAAAGCAGACGACTCAATAAATTACGTTTAAGTATCCGAGGACAAAAACTCTCTGTGCTCTAACTAATTCCCATAATGTCTTGGGACACTTAAGTAGCTCACACACAGTGAGTTTTTTTGCGGCAAGGAACAAATTAGTCGATGTTCGTTAACGGAAAATGTAAATGTTTACTTGTTGAGAGTAAATAAATGCAGCTGCTCCCAATAAATCTACGACTTTTGCATTTTACGTCGACGTTAATGATTTTTCAACGGTGCATACTGTTTCGCTTAGTGTGATTCTCATAATCGGGATGATAAATCCCAGACTAAGCTTACTTTAATTTGTACACTGTTAAAATTCATATTGGACGGAATCTGAATCAAATTAATAATATGCATTTAAGCCACATATTTTTCTCTGTTAATTATAAAATATGAGATTATGGAAGTATTTTAGTGAGTTGTACAATCAGATTTATTGAAATATGTAAAGAAAGGAATTAAGACACGAGGATAAAAGAAAGAATTCTTATAATTATCGTCCAAACACGGCCAGCTATAGTCATATTACTGGATCTTCTATGCTCCTTTGTCTTCTGTGATTCTTGTCTAGGTTTTTTCAACTATTTTTCAACTATCATCCATTAATCTTTGGCGGATCAATCTCTTTTTTGCATGTTGTTTCTATTTTTTCACTGTAATCGTTCAGCTGTCCATATTATTTCTGGTTACGTTTTCGACCCATTTCCGCTTAAAATGGTGTTCTGTTTTATTACATCAGTGACCTTCGCTCTGTTTATAATATCTTCTTTTTATTTATTCGTAGGATTACGTATATGTTGCTTGTTATTTACCCAGCTTTCACATCCTTTCCTTAAACCCGTATTTTGCGTATCACCCCATCTAATTAAAATGAGATTCTCTCCATCCAAAGCTGATCAGTCTACCCATTTACTATTTCTTAAAGCCTGTTTTGGTCGTTGCGTCGTTCATTGTTATATTTTTTTCTTTTTATTTTTTATATAAATATAATTATTTTCCCATACTAATGATACGCTATTTAGTTATGCGTTTTCCATTTTTCAACTGATTTTTGCTAACTCGTGAAAGCATGACGCGATTCCCGTCATATCTTAGGGTTAGATTGAAAGCGTCTCTGATAAAACATACTATACCTTATTTTTAGGACCTCTTTCAAAATTAGTAGATTTGAATGAGTTAGAAAGTTGGCATTTTCGTTAGCTAATAATTTAGGAATAAGAGAAAGTTTGACCATATTTCAGTAGTACTGTCTTAGGAAGGTTGGTCATTTCCTGAAGGAAGGACACCTTCTGGTGTGGCACATCAAGTTTAAAGACACCTTCCTCTCACAAGCTAGTTTGATTTTGATCCAAGTGACGAAATCTTGATATAATTATTTCTTAATACAGACTTAATACAAAAAGTTAAGTAGCGCCCTTTTTCTATCTTTATCTTTTAATATATGGTAATTATATCTTATCTATCTATCTATCTGTCTACCTATTCTATTTTATTTTATCTATGGTAATTTGTTCTGTTAAACCAAATACCAATTTTAAAAGCTGGTTTCGAAACTACGACTCGCTATCCACCAACCATCTAGCCATCGTTCGCGTATATCAATTGGTGACCTTTCTAGCAACATCAAAAACATTTTTGTTAATCATATTATGTATACAGTATTATATATCTTTACTGTTTTTCTTCATATTTTTGTGTTTGGTATGTTCAATTCTAGAAATACGATACGCTCTTCTTAGATAGTATATTTTTACTTCAATATTTCTCTCTTGTTTTATCATTTGCGAACATTTCGGTCCATATGTTATAATTAGTTCTACAACCTACTTGTAAATTGTCATTTTAGTTTATAGGCTAACTTAAGTTGACCAAAGCCTCTTTTAGATTTTCCTTCTATTGGTATTATTGTTCATAGATATTTGAATTCTTCGCATTTTTTATCTCTATTATGGAAAGTTGAGGATCTCCTTATTATTCGTTGATTATGACGAGGTATTCCGTCTAATGAACGTGTGCTATAAACCATGCACAAAGAGCGAAAATTGATCATTATCAAAATAAGAAACGCCCAATATTTCGGTCGTATGAGAGGACCTAAATATCGCTTACTTTGGTTCATCACTCACAAGAAAAATTAAAATAAAACGCTTGGTCGGAAGAAAACTACTATCCTGGCTGCGCAACATTAGACAATGAACAGCTTGAACGGTCGAAGAATTATTTCATCTAGCTGCTGACCAGAAAAATTTCATGAGCTTGGAGAAGAAGATTCCGTCTTACTAGCGTTGATGGTACGTTCCAAATTTTCATATTCTTTAGTAAGTTTTCGAATCATGTAATCCATATCTTCCTAATTATTTGCTACAATTACTTGATCGTCTGCAAAGAAAATATTTTTGCAAAGAAAAACTTGCCTTAATCTGCACTAATTTTTTGGGGAAAGCTTATCGAATTCCTTTCCTCGGAGGGTCCAAAGCATTTTAGGACCATGGAACTGCTAAAAGATATTCTTTCGATATAACTTAGCAGACTTCAAGGCGTTGATTCAGTATATTTTTTTGGTTTTATTAAGTGTTACGTAAGAGAAAAGTAAATAGTAAACGATCGATATAATACATTTAATAACAGGAGAATATTTTACACAACAGCTATTAGGAATAAAAGAGTTTGTTTTACTGTTTTACAAAATTGTTCATTTATATACCGGGTGTGAATATCATGCGAAATAGCGAAACTGATACACTGCTTACTGCATTTTTGAAGAGTGACACACACTTTGTACCTGTCAACAAAATATTTATGAGAGACTGTTATAGCATTTTACTGATTTGTTTTGTAGATAAGTATTACCTCTAAATTCGTCTAGGTTTTTGGTATGTTTCCTGTTAACTGATCTTTTCGTGTACTTACTACGCCTGTGTGAAAGTTCAATTTTATATAAATTGATCCATTTTGTATCTAGCACGTTGTGCTTTGTGCTTAATTTGTGTTTATAGTGTTTACATTTGTCAAATTTCTGCTCTCAATTAGATTTTCTCTCCTTATTAATAATTTAATAATGTATTTGTCAAGAAATATATTTCTTTTGCAGTTTTCTATGTCAAAGGATATAACTTACTAATAATAGATTCAAACCGTGTCCACTTTTAAAAACGTCATTAGGATATACACATACTAATCTTAATTATTTCATTTTTTGCATTTGTCCGTTTTCTCATTTGCAACAAACCTTGTAGGCACTAGTATCGGTTTATGATTCAACATTTTTTTAATTTCCGCACAATTAACAATAACGAAAATTAGAAAAAAAATCGGTTGCCTGTAAAGTCGGTTTTACGGGCGAAGATTTTACGTGACAACGTCTTTTTCTCGGTAGAATATTTATTGATATGAATATTGTTAAATTGCACAATAGGAACAAGGAATTGAATGAAAATAAGAATTGCACAAATTTTAACTATAGAAATATATTTTGTTTACTAAAACATTGTACATGTAAACTTAAACTTAACTAATTTCTATTTGAGTGATTTTGTTGAGGATAGGACGATGATAGGAGAAATATGAAATGAAAGGAAGTGTTTCTACTGTAATGTGTCTTGAACGCCAAGAACGCTCGAGAAAGACAGAGACACAAGCACGGAAGCACGCACCGATTCAACGCGCCTAATTCTCTAGTGCTGCGCGCGCAGCGGACCGATCATGTTTGAGTGGGAGAGAGACGCAAGGCATTCGCCGGTCCGGCGGGCCTCTCTCTCGTTCGGTGACTCACTGTAACAGACGTGAGCGGGCGTTACACTTTTTCATTAATGACTCCGAGCCACAACCTAATTTAAGACGTTGTCACGTCAAAAACTTCATGAAACCATTGTCATCTTCTATTTGTTGATAAATTCATTAACTGATAGAATTCAATACTTGTGTTCTTATTGTATTTACGGTACTTTTTAAATCACCTCCTATAAATCTCATCTGATCAATCTATTAGATAATAAATGATCTACTAATAACCTCTTCGTTGTTTAACCGTCGACAGTAAAAAGCAAATATAGTTCCAAGAACAAATACCCGTTTATTTCTTTCACTCACCAATCATAATAAAGTCGAGCTACGTCGATATTAGAATCTCCATTCAATGGAGATACGAACCACTTACGGCCGATGGATTCAGATTCATTTACATTCAACAAGTGATTGTCGACATTCCCCATCAAGAAACATTAACTAATTTGTCTACGGCTGCAAAAACATTCCTCGGTATATCACGGGTCCATTACCGGAGTCTGGAGACTAGGTACTGTCGATATCAGAGGTACTCGACTTTAGCAAGGTTTTTATATTGGTCTTTAATGGGAAGCATGTATGAGTTGTGAATATATTATGAAAGTGGTTTTGTGTGTTAGAATTTTATGTGCATTGGGAAGATTGTTTTTGAATTTTTCTTTTAGAATCGTATGTTGATAATGTTTTGTAAGAGGAATTCGGTTCTTTATGATATTCAATCTTCAGCAAATTGTACACAGTCATTTATGAGTATTCTTCGTGTGAAAGTTGTTAATTTTCATTATAATTGATTTAGTCTTTTTCTTTAAATGCCACCTTCGTTACAGAGATTGGCAATCATTATAGCCGCTTTAACTCCCACAGCGACTGCTCTAAAGAGTTGTTTTTAGCTTTACCGATATCATTATCTAAGATTTTTGAGCCAAGATATTTTACTTTAATATTCTATTTATTATTATTTCTTGATTTTTAAATTATTAGCTATTGCTACGATATTTTTCATTCAATAGCGTCCCGTACAATTTTCTCAGAGTAAGCTTTCCTAAGAGAAATTGAGGTAACAATATACATCGTTGTAATACCTGTATAGATCACATAAAAATAAAAAATCTGTCCTGTACAAAGATATACAAAAAGAAATCAGGTCTAAGATTAGACAAACGAAGCAAGAATGATTAACGTTCAATGCAGGGATAGAGAACAGTCAAGGAACTAAGGAAGGAATTTTTAACCATGTATTGCAAGCATTAAAGATGGTAAGGCATCGGGACCACATAGAGTACACATAGAGGCTTTAAAACCGCTCAAAGACGATAGACCTCGGATTCCTATTAAGCTCTTCTTCTTCTCGTAGTACTACAACCCGGGGTGAGTCTTTGCCAACTACACAACTAGCTTCCATCTCAAACGATCGTCCATGATAGTTGGGTCAGTGGGCAGCTCCATTGTCTATCTGACCATATTTTATCTCTCCATCGCATTCATGGACATCCTAAAGGCCATCTCACTGTCGGGGCTTCCTCCCAGGTTAACTGAGTAAGGAGGTTGTTAGGTAGTCTGTCAAATTGGCCAACCCATCTTAGACGTTGGGATTTTGTGTCTTGGACTACATTGTTAGCCCTATACATCTGTTTGATCTGGTCTTTTGTTCTCATTTAGTATTGGTTGAAATTCCGGTCGTGATAAAGGTCCAAAGATTCTTCACAGGATTTTTGTCTCAAAACATCTGTTTTATTTCCGTTGGTTTTGCCAGCGTCCATGTCTCGCACACATACATTAGCACTGGTCGTTAAGTTCGCTCAGTTGTATATAGAAGACTGAAGTAATACTTAAAAATCGTCTTAAATCAACATTCGTGGCGGTACCTAAGAAGACTAATACATGTGTTCGACTTGAATTTAGTTCAAAGCCAAAACGTGATAAAGGATATAGGTAAAAACGAGAATGTAATTATTATCATGATACAATATATTTGGTTGCGCCACCTTATATAAACAACGTAAGTCGCATCATTAAAGAAGAAAAGGTAGATAGACAGAATTCAATTAGTTGGTATCGCTGACAAAGTTTATAATGTAGTAGCAACCCGTCCTTGGTCAACTGTATAGATATTTGGTTATGTAATAAATTAAAAGTACATGTTGTCTTTCTTTTGGGAAAAGTGAACCTATAAAATTAGTTGGACTAATGCAGCTTAAACCCTACATCATATGGCGACTCTGCCTATAAAGAATTGAATCTTTTGACCCGAAGAAAGAAAATAAAATGGTAATCAAACGCTAAAAATAGAGTGTAAAAAATTTAATATACCCTGGAAATGGAGATGTAAAAGTGGGATGCCGTTTTACTAGCTGTTCTGTGGAACCTGTAGTACCTGAATCGAAATAGGCGCTACATCAGGAAAGGAAGGAGAAACTTCAGACTCCATTTTAAAAGCTACAAAATAATTAACAGTGATTTACTAAAGTTGTTTAAGAAAATCATTATCTCTAGAATATATACCAATTGTGAAGAAAATACTAGAAAATCTCAGTTTTTAACCGTTCAGCATGAGAAGTTCCACATGAGAATGATAATAGCCGGTTTGTACTGGAATCAGACAGCTGATATTCAAAGTGAAAATAATAAATTATCGGATGAAATTCGTATTTTAAGAGAGGCGTTCAACAAGGAAGTTCAGAATAGACCAAGACAGACATCATTTTAGAAGATGCAACATGTATTAAAGGTCGTTAAGAATACATTTATTGTGCTATAATGTCTTCGGGATTACATTCTATAAAGTGAATGAGCGGAAGCTTTCAAAATGTCAAAATATCACCCAATAATATAGAATAACAATAGAATTACCCAATAAAATGAGTGTATATACGTAGATTGATGCAATTAAAAGTTCTGAGATTTTTATACAAAGAAAAAAGTTTCTCGAAATTTAAAAATAACAAATTTATAATTTTAAGACACTGTACCGAAAAAAAAATGGTTTTGTAGATCGTTTCTTTTTAGTCCTCAATATCTAATAATAGTCTTGCAATAAATTCAACCCCAGTAATGAACCTAGTTTGACAATGAACACAATGAGAAATAACAGGCTTTGAAGCCGAAAGTGAAAAGCAGCGAGTTGTAATGATGAAAACACGTCTACTACGTCTACAGAAAGCGCGCACGTATCAAGGCGGCTATGCCCACCGCAAAATTTAATTTGTCTGAACGTGACCGTACTGCCGACGAAACTACTCCACCTATACTAGAGATGGATGATAACATCATCACTGGTTTATGCCGTGAACGAATACAGAAAAACGCAAACAGAAATGTTTAAAAATCAGGAAGCTTCCCGACAATATTCCAGCCAAATACATCTATAAAATTTTTGCTACGATATAAAGATAGAAATCAAGGTGCTTGAGTTTTCCCAAAACATAGTTCAATAAAAGTGTCTAAAATAAATATATACGTAATAAAAAGTGGAATGTGAAAATTTTTTGAGATATCAATCAGAAAGTTAATTGGTCGATGCAATTTAAAGGGAAATGTTTTGAAATTATGAAAGAATAAGACATTACAAAAAATTATTTTTTTGACCGGTTAAGATCATCGCAAATACAGTTCTGTCTATACATCTTTAGTAAGTTGGGGTATACAGCTTTCTGTATGGTTTCTGATTTCGTATGATATACATCTAAATATGTCGAAATCTTAATTGAAAACGAAATTATAATGAACATATGAAAAGATTAATTAATAGCTGAACACACCAACATATTCAAACCAAACAGTGATAATAATTTCAACACAAAAGTGTAACATCACATGAAGAAAAATGTCAAAATCAGTAAAGGCAATTAGTAAGGAGGAGATGGTTACAACAACAAACAACCGAAAGTAGACAGAAATACGATAACTGCCTAACTAAACAAAGAAACTTAACAAAAATAAAGAAAAGAAATCATGAGCAACAAAAATTTGAAGCACCATAACAAGATCGACTCCCCGTTCTAGAGAATTGTATAGAGCAATATCCTCAAGGAAAGGAGATAACATGACTAACTTTAGTTATACACAAAACATTTATTACTTCCTATGCTATCTATTTCAGCTATTTCGTATTTCTTGGTAATAAATATGTTGCCAATATTATTAATTCCCATTTAAGCTTATGGTATGTACACCCCTGAGCGGTAAAGTTTAAAGTCTTCAGAAGTTGAAATATGTTCAACATATGTTTCACCGGTGATTTAAAATATCTTGCGTATATCATGTTTTAGGGCGCCCCGTCAATCAAATTAGAAGACACAGTTGCCTCCAAACAAATATTTTGACAGTTAAAAGAATCAATTTTATGGGCGATTACAAGAACTGTTTAAAGTAGTGATTTATTGTTGGTTTGGACGTTATTAAACCACAGAGGACACTTTATTAAGGCCAAATTTATCACTAGGTTTTTATATTTAAAATTGCAACACATATTAAAAAGTTTTGTTCACTTGCTGCTTCATCACAACGAATGAATTTCCGTATGTTAGTTTAATAGAATAAATATATTTCTATTTTTTTAATTCTTAAATAACTTTCTTTATAGTTTTGTTCACTGTTTATTCCTCATACATATCTTATTCATTCTTCACACGAACTTTTATATATTTTAGAAATGTATTTCTTACCGAAGATACTAACTGTGTAGATAATTCAAAAGCTGACTATTCAATAATAGTTTGTGATTTCAACGACAAAATAGGAGATAAAGGAGACGAAGAAAAGTAGATATAATAAATGAAAAGAAGTAGAAAATGGACATAAGCCAGCAGATTACATATTATTTTCTAATCTAAAAGAAGTCCAAGACCTGAGCGGGTTGAATAAGTTTTCAGTGGGTAGTGACCATCGAATTCTGAGAGGAAAAGAAGTAATAAATGGGAAGAGGAAAACAACCAAACGTGTGACAATAAACAGGTTAACAAAGTGAATATTTCTAAAAAACCCTTCTAAATATGCAGAATATGTGGGAAACAACCTTCAAAACCTAGAGAATTTATAGTTGGAGAAACTAAATAAAGAAGTCTTAATTCTTAATAACACATTTTGTTTTTCAAGATGAAATGAAATAATGAAAATCAACAAAGCATCAGGTGAAGATTGAGTCGTCATGGAAGCTATAAAGATGGGCAGATGTGCCTTTCTCAAGGAAAGAGACAAGGCGCACGTAGAACACTATAGACCAATCAGCTTATTAAACCACATCTATAAAATGTTTACCCGAATAATTACGACAAAGACTAGAAAAAAAGTTAGATTTCTACCAGTCCCGAGAACAACCTGGCTTCGGCTCAAAGTTCGGAACAAATGATCACCTACAAACAGTAAAAACTTTATTAACAAAATCGATAGAATATAACAGATCACTGGTACTTATCTTCGTAGACTTTCCCAAAGCCTTCGTTACCGTGGAATTAGACAGCATTATAACTGCTCTGAACAATAGTATAATAGACTACAGGCTTACAAAAAGAGAAGACAAACGTAGCAAAGAACGACCACCAACACGCTGGATGGATGAAGGTAACCCAAATGTCCAGCAGTGGACAGAAGAGGTTGCATGATAATTAACACTAAGGTGTGGACCAAAAATTACCAATTTCTGCGTGTGTGCGTTTGTAATCATGTTCCTGCTTTTTAAGATTTTATATTAATCTTATCAATATGGTTAAAAAAACTTTTTAAACAACGTTATGCAATTGCATCGTCATGTAACAAATTTCTGATGATTAGTAAGATGTTTGGACAGAGAGAATATATAGAAACCTTTCCGACCTTAGACTTATAGCTTGGTTACCGATTTCTTTTTAATTTTTTAATGTAGTTTTGTTCTTTCAGTTCACAACTTTCAGCTTCTTATTATCCTCTTTTACTTCATCTCTCTATCTGTTCTTTGTTCTTCCCTTTTCTCTTTTTGCTTCCAATTTTGCTGGATAAAATCTGCTTCTGAACTCTGCCTACTGAAATGTTCATTATATTACCTAGCCATCGAATTCGTCGAGTTTTAAATACCCCATTTATACTGCTACCTTTTTATAGTTTTTTTAACTCGTGATTTGTTCTGCATTCCCAATTCTTTTTAATTTTTTTGCACCAAATATTTTTCAATACTTTTCTTTTCCACATTTTTAGAGCTTTTATATCACCTTGCTTTATGATCCAAACTTCGCTGACAAACGTTACTATTGGTTTAGTTACTGACTTATAAATTCGTCCTTTGAGATTTATCGATTTGAGCTTGTCTGAAGAAGAACCTTGTGATAACATGTATACATTTAAAATCGTAGACTAATTTTCGAAACCAAATTGAAGAATTCCGCTTTAATCTGTGCCTTCTAAGAATTGCAAGGCAAAACAGACGTTGATAAAGATGTTAAGAGAGACATGGGGAATCTAAAAATTGCATTCCACAACATATCTCCTCAACTAAGCAAAATTCTCTTATCGAATTGGTTTCTAGTACTCGTACAGAGTATATCGAAATAAAAAGGAAAAGACAGTTAAGATTTGATTTCACGTACAAGGCGCTTGCGCATCCGCTTATACGTATTTCGGCCCAATAGGCCTCATCAGAACGGCTTTCGCAAACGCTCTGAACGTGAAATAAATTTTTTCTGTCTTAGGAAGCAACTCTAACATGGCTTCGTATAGATGCAATGTAGCGATATCTGATAATAAAATCGTAGACTAATTTTCGAAACCAAATTAACAATCATCTTAACATCTTTATCAACGTCTGTTTTGCCTTGCATTTCTTAGAAGGCACAGATTAAAGCGGAATTCTTGAATTTGGTAGCAGCTAAAAGCGATCAAAAATTTTAACTATTGGTAAAATTGGTCTAACTTGAGTAATCACTGACGAGGACATGAACAATATTTTCGATAGGATCTGGAACAAGTCTTTCAACCTATCTCATGGCAGAATATGCTTGCAATAGATGCAAAGGTCAGCAATACTCTTGAACCACCTATATGTCAAATGTAACAAATATCATAACTCTTCGAGTTCAAAGACATATATTAGACAAAAGTCGATGTATCTTTTCTCAGAAATCAAGAGAATGTTCGGATTATTTGTATCTGCAAAGTATTATGGTATGAAAAGTTTTGTTTTACTGGAAAATAGGTAACTTTATGAACAATATTTACAAAAACTTAAAAATAGTCAGTATTCGGCTACCTAAATAAATAGAAGGATAAATATTCCTTCCCTTAACTAATCCTTCACAATGTTCTTTTTTATTTTTTTTTTCTTGATTTGGCACAATATAAATAAGTAAAATAAGAATGTTGTAGAAAAGCATTATTAGGAAAACTAGAGCAAACTACATTACACTACGTTTCCATGTCACATAGTTCATTATTAAATATTATATTTATATGGACAAAAATCAACGTTTCGATTTCCACGGAAATCGTTTAAAAAAAAGGATATTTCAACTTAAACATGCCATAAGAGAACGGTTTTTAAAGTTCATCATGTTTCTTTTTCTTATTCTTAGAGCTCCTCCGAAATTCCACGTTTAACATACATTTAGATGGAATAAGCTTGTATGTTGAATATTTAGGTAGCCTTGTAAAGGTTTTTGTACTCGTTACGTTAGGATGAATGACACCACAATCTTTTCAAAGTCGTTTAGATTCTATCAACGCCGTGGCACATTTCTGGTTGGAATAACAATAAGTCATAAATCTTAATATAATTATAGCGTTTCATATTCTTGAATCACAACAGACGATCAGAATTGAGAAAAATTGCTGTTACCTATCGATATATTTGAAATCAAACAATCTCCTAATAGGTTATTGTTGTCTTATAACAACTCTATTATTGAGTTTATACGAAACCGGGTAGACATTTTGGTTTTATTTTATGGGTACTATCGGATTTTAATATTTTATTGTTCTTGTCAATTCATTAATTTTGATATAGTTCAAGAATTAGTTCCGAAGTGGATATCGAAACGTCAGAATAAACATATTTTCAACGGAAATTGTTTATATGTAATATACTCATTCTTAAAGCCTTTGTTTAAAACAAGTAAAAGGAAGAAGAGCGTCCTCATTACACATTTTCTAAATGCCTTACTAAGATCAAAGCTAATATGCATAACAAATCCCACTCTACAAGCATTAAAAAACAAACCATACATAATCCAATCATTTGGAAAGAAAACAGTCCTCATGTGCGGGCCATTGCACACTAGAATCTGGCAAAATGAGAATGTAGATCAACTGTCAAATATAATTAGAAATAAACCCAATTCATACAACAATAACTGACGATTAAGTCACTGACCTCAAAAATTTGATTGAAATTCACTGCATAACAATATGGCAAACTTACTGGGAATACTCAGAAATCAAATTAAATGCAATATATCAACAGGTAACCTTCTTGAATAACCCTACCGATAGAAGAGACCAAACCGTTTGAGAATTGGCGATACTGCTCTAATACACAAATTTTTAATTAAATAGAATCTACTACCAACCTGCACCTACTGCCTCCATTCCATTGACTGCTGATTGCTAATTTTTTCAAGGAACAAAGAAGAAAACATGAAATCACAGCTGACCTCAAAACCACGTGAAAAAATATTCCAATAGTGATAAATTATTTAAAACATACGAGATTGTATTATTTTATTTGATGTAATAAAGCTTAAATTTTTGATTTTGTAATCCCTCTAATAACTTTTCAACTAGTTTCACTAGCAGCAAAAAGACGGGACTAAAAGAGTAACTTTTTTTTATTTTGCTTCAACCACTTTATTAAAAAAGTTTGTAGATTTTAAGAATTCTATCAACTAGGTATCTAGACGTCAGCTACGTATTAAGATTCTCCTAGAAGTTCTTTTAATGTTTTTAGAATATGGTGATATAGTCTTTCAACTGAGTATATTGGACAGGCAATCAAAATGTTCTTCACTGCTACTTTACATTCACAAACAAAACACACATAGCATGCACTCTTCTCTCTTCAATAAGTATTCATGTGTTGTAGAAGTGTGTATCTGAGACGTGTTATTAGGAGTTGATGTTGTCGCTTTGAAGGCCAGAAGTTCCATTTAAGAACGGAAGATTTTATTTCTATCAATTTAGTGGTGCTTCTATTCCATTGGTTTCACCAAACATCGTGCAATTTTGCTTTAAAGTAAGGTTTTAAATCTAAATGCACCGTTAGATTTTCCACTGATGCGGCTGTACTGGTTACTGCGGACCTGGCTAGACTATCTGCCTTTTCGTTACCATCTATTCCAACGTGTGACGATACCCAGAGGAACTCTACTGTCAAATTGTTTTGGTATATACGGTATAAAATTAACTTAATCTGCTGTAATGTTTAATGAAAGGGATAAATCTGAGAAATTGATGTCAGACAACTATGTGAATCAGATATTACAAGAGATTTAAGAAGTTTTTTTTCTAGAATAAAGGTTAGGGCCTTAATTATGGCAAATAGTTCTGCTGTAAAAATACTTGTCTCAGAAGATAATTTATAGATGGAATGTTTATGTGATATCACAAAGCATGCTCCTACTCCATTTATGGTCTTAGATGCGTCCGTGTATATAAGATGGTAATTTTTGTACCGTGTGAGAACATGGAGAAAGTGAGTTTTAAAAAAATTAGGTATCACCCATTGGGTGTTACTATTGTTATATGCTGTAAGTTTAAGGTTACAAAGCGGAGAGGGAACAACCCAAGGAAAACATAAATTTATTTCACAGGTAGGATAAATGGGAGGTAGTTTAATATTAAAATCTAATAAGGATCTATTAGCTCGTTCATAGAAAAGTACAGGACCCCTATTTCTTTTTTGATAGACTTCCTGGAACCTGTGAGCAACAGCATGATGGAGAGCTGGATTTTTTGGTTAGATTTTATATTCGAGACATACGATAGAGTTAAGTATTTTCTTCTTAGGTTTAAGGGTGGCTCTCCAGCTTCACAGAGTAGACTGTCCACAGGAATGGTGCAATATGCTCCAGGAGCAAGTCTAACGGTTAAACTCTGAAGGGTATCCAAAGTTTTGAACAATGTTTGGTTTGAGGAGTTATATACCATACATCCGTAGTTCTAGTTTTGATCTAATTAAAGCTCTATATAAATTGATTAGAGTTGAAAAATCTGCTCTCCAATTTTTATGTGATACAGATTTCATAATGTTTAGTCCAGCTTGGCACGATAGTCTTAGCGAGGATATATGACTTAATTTTGAGTCCTGTTGCATTCCTAGGAATTTTAGTTCTTTTGTCTATTCTATAGGAGAATTGTACAAAAATAGATTTGGGAGCTTTTGTGGTTTTGATTTTCGTGAAAAATGTATAGCTTCTGTTTTTGTGGTAAAAACGACATGATTGTTAGACCACGATTCTATCGACTTAAGAGCTGCAGCAATACGATTGTAAGCAGATAACATGTTTTTATTTCTTTCTAGAATTACCAGATCATCAGCGTACAAAAAAGTTTTAATTGTGCCATTGCAGTACGACACAACATTGTTAATAGCAATTAAAAATAGCGCTACGATTAGAATCGAGCTCTGTGGAATTCCATTTTTCTGTAATTTAGATTCAGACAAATGGTTATTGATTACAACTTGGAAATATCGTTGCCGTAAAAAATTTGAAATAAAAGCAAACATGTTACCGTGAATCTTTCAATTGTGGAGTGTAGATAAAATATCATAGCGCCGTACTGTATAAAAAGCTTTTTTTATATCAAAGAATATGGATAAACAATCTTAATTGCATATAGTAAGCTATCTTATGTTGATCTATTTTTCCTAGATCCACTTTATTCGGGTATATTAATTTGTTTATGTTCAATACACCACATAAGTCGATTGGCAATCGACTTTTCTCTCAACTTACATATTTAATTCTTGAGAGAGATTGGTCTATAGAATTCTGCTTCAAATTTAGGTTTAACTGGTTTATATATTGGAACTATGATTGAAAAAAAGTAACTTTATTAAACTTAATTTGTGGTTTAATTAACTTTATTGTCATGATAAATTTTGCAAACTAACACATACGTATTACGTAAACCTTTTTACCAATATAGAAGAAATATAAATAAAATATAAAATAACTTTCCAGACAGTAACGGTTCGTTTTGTTCCATCAAAAGAAATTTTTTAAGTGCAAGTTTTAATTTGAAGCAATTTATTGGTCCGTTGCATCTCAAAAAACTTCCTTTCTGTTTGAAAACCGAATTCTATTACACACCTCATTTACTAAAAGGTTTCTGATGTACCGTTCAACATTTCCCGACACTTAATATTTAATATTTGTGACAAGACGGCATAGACCTCATCCGTAGATTGCAAAGACTCCGTTATTAAAAACTTAAAAGGATCCCCTGAGTAAAACGCGGCTTTGATCTAAATATAATCGGCGGATCTTTCTATGATATATTCTTCCGTTCGGGATTGTAACGACAAGATCTGATGGGTTTATGGCAATGGCGTCATTCGGCGAATGTCTTTATGAAGTAGCACTCATTTCGTACTTCGTACGAAACAAGGATGTCTTTCAGCTGAATGTTTATCAATTGCGGATATGAGGCAATGGCGGGGGTTGTTTTATAGCAACAGAAGATTTCGACGAAAGGTCCAGAACGGTTGTTGTAAGTCATTAAAATCTTGGCGCCAACATCAACAACTTTTTTATGCGGGTCTCCAATAGCGATCATTTGTAGGTGGTAATATTTTTCATGTTCATGCCTGACAGATGACTTTCTTTCTTTCTTTCTCCCCTTCCTTTTACCCTTACAGGGTGTCGGATTTGGGCTAGCTATTTTAATTTCCATTTACCCACCTCTTCCATTCTTTTCTGTTTCCTGCCATTGTTTTCAATTCCTCGAGTGATTTTTGTTTAAGTTTTCCCGCCTCTACTACTTGCTGTATCCATTTTTTTTCTTGGTCTGCCTCTTTTTCTTTTTCCGATGTTTTTTGCTTCATAAATTTTTCTTGTTATTCTATTGGATTGCATCCTCATCAGATGCCCATACCAGTTCATTTGTCTCTTTGCTATTTTGTTCATTATCGGTTCCTGATTGGCCATTCTCCTAATAGTCTCGTTGCTTAATCTATCCCATTTTGTCTTTCCAACTATCCTTCTTAGATGTCTCATCTCCATTGCGTTTATCCTGCTCTTATGTTTTTCCAGAATTGTCCAGTTTTCACTTGCATAGAGCACAGTCGGTATCACTATTGTGTTATATATTTTTATTCTTGTTTCTCGTGCAAGTTCTCTTTTTCCCATTATTGGGGCTAACGCATAATATAACTTGTTTGATTTCTTTGCTCTATTTGTTATTTCCCAGTCTATTTTTCCATCATTAGTTATTATACTTCCCAGGTATTCGTAAGTTGTTACTATTTCCAATTCTGAGTTTTTACATTTTATCTTTATTTGATTATCTTCCTTATCTCCTTTGCCGCTGATTATCATTATCTTACTTTTTTCCTCGTTTATCTCCATTTTAAGTTCTTATATTTGTTCTACCCATATATCCATTAGTTTCTGCAATTTATTCTCGGAATCTGCTATTAGTACTATGTCGTCTGCATACATTAAGGACTCTATTGTTACCGGTTGTAATCTGCGGTAACCTATTATTGTCTGTAGTTGATTAGTTCTGACTCTAGTGTTTCTTATCAATTCGTTCATAACTATTATGAATAGCAAAATATTTTTCATGTTCATGCCTGACAGATGACTTTAAAATGATATTGTCAATATTTTTGAGGTGCGTTCTTGTGACAAATTTACTGAAGAATAGTTAATTTCGTAGGTACTGAGAAGTACAATCACGACATTGTAAGTACTTAATCTTGAATTTAGTTGACCCTCAAAATATAAATTTAAAGGTCTAATTATATTTATATGACTTTAAAACATAAATAATGCATTCTTACTCTTTACGTGTTTTTTAATCAGTCATAAAAACGACCACTTTTTCTCGTCAGACAGAAAAATCGGATTCCGTTAGATAATATAAAAAATGATTTTGGCTGCTTTTAATAAAAGTATCCTGAAAAAATTAGTTGGTTATCTATGAATTTCCTTGTCAAACCTTGTTAGACTCGGCCTAATGAAGCGATCTCAAAGTTTGGAAAGAGAATCATCTATCAAAAACTTTTTTGCCGACGGACACTGTAACTATTAACACATCATGATCATCATCATTCTGGCTTTACAAACTCGCTTGGGTCCTAGCCTCCTCAGGAATTTCTCTAGTCGTCCCTATCCATTACTTTTCTCCGCCAAGCACGTATTTCTCATGTCTTTATCGATGTTATCAAGGAACCTTGTTCTGGGTCTTCCTCTTCTTCTCTAACGAATGAGTCTATCAAGGAGCGTTTTTCTAGCTGGGTCATTTTGGTTCATCCGCATTACATGCTGTATCTACCTCAGACGTGCTATATTAATATGTTTTAACATATCTGGTTTATGGTATATTCGATAAAGTTCGAAGTTGTATCGTCTTCTCTACACTCCAATGTCATTCACTGCTGCATGGATTCGCCTTAGTACTTGTCTTTCGAAAGATCCTAACATGTTTTCATTACTTTTTGTTAGAGTGTAGGTTTCTGAACCATATTAGGACTGAGTGTATCTGTAGAGTTTTATTTTTGTATTTCTCGATACAATTGTGGATTTAAGGAGGAGATTGAGCCCAAAATAGCTTCTGTTGGCGGTACAAATTCTGCGGTTTATCTCTGCGGTAGTGTTAAAGAGGCTTCCAGATATAAAGATTCGTTCAGTGCTTCGATGACGTCGTTCTCTATAACAAGTGGTCGTAGGATTTGTGGTTGCGTGCTTATTTTCATATACTTCTTTTTGTTGGTGTTTAATATTAAACCCATTGTATTAACAGTGTTGACTAAAATGACATTTCTTTCACTAGAATAATGAATATGTTTGGATTATACGGTGAATGTTACGCAATTTGAATTCGTGGCTATATTTACCACCCTGTTTTACACATCTTATTCATTCCACTGATTCACAAGATGCCTGCCGTAATGGAGATCACAACAGCATACTAATTTGTTTTTTTTTTCAGAAAGTCATTAGCTATTCTTATTACGAACGTAAATGAAAATTGGGACCATTTGGCTAAGCTATTTAAATGCCATGATTTATCAGTACCCATAAAAATCAGGTTACTACGATGTTATATCTTTCCTATACTGTGGTACGAAGACGGAAAAAATTAAGGTTTTCGAAATGTGGCTTTATCGTCGAATCCTACAGATATCCTGTACCGACCACCAGGTCGTTTTATTAAGAACTGAAAAAGGGGCAAAAGGAAAAAGGAAAAAAGTTGTTAACCACAATAAACATATTCTACAATTAATTCTACAAGGAAAAGTAGAAGGAAAACGAGAACCAGGAAGGCGAAGGATTTCTTGGCTAAAAAATCTACGTAAGTGGTTCAACACAACAACCACAAATCTTTTCAGAGCAACAGTTTGCAAAATACAGATTGCCATGATGGTCGATAAGCACTACAAGAAGGAGAAGATTCTTATTCCATTCTTCTAAGTTCTTCTTTAATACAAAACCTGATACGTAAGACAATGTCTTTCTCTTTGTATCTTGCTTGGACTCTGAACTTGCTTGCTCATTCTTAGTTGTACAAATAAAGTATTTACTGTTACATTGTCGTAAGTAAAAAGAAGTATAGGATGTCCATTAAAAAGGTGGAGTGTATTTGATGCCGGAACAACAAATGCCCAAATCTCCGGAATATAGAAAAAAAAAGAAATATATTTTATCAACAATGATATTCCATAAAGTATCCATTCAAAATTATTCAGGCAATTTTCGTTAAATTCCTACCTGCAATGTTTAATTGTAATATCTGTCCTACTTTAAGAAATTTTGTGTTAAGCCACTGGAAAAATGATGACATACACACATCTCACGCTCGTTGATTTCACTGCTGCATTCCTCGAAATATTCCACACTAATGCACAATGTCTCGAAACAGAATAAACAGATTCCATTTAAAACAGTACATAGTACTTTTTGACATAATAAAATCTTTATGTTCCACGTTAAACCGTCGTCTACCCAACAGTCGTCGATCGTGGACGGCTTTGCTTTGAAATGAGCATTTCTCCT
The DNA here is from genome assembly GCF_040954645.1 of Diabrotica undecimpunctata. Lineage (NCBI taxonomy): Eukaryota > Metazoa > Arthropoda > Insecta > Coleoptera > Chrysomelidae > Diabrotica > Diabrotica undecimpunctata. The sequence continues at coordinate 174,992,748 of NC_092805.1, forward strand.
CGTTTTAAAAGACAGGTTCATCCTGTTTATTTAGTTAAAACCAGTATCCAAAACAAGGATGTTTGTACAAAGTTGACTGAATGCAGTAAAAAACTTCTTTTAAGATCGGCGCTCTGAATTTCAATTGTTCATATACGAGGTTTTACGAAAATAAAAATTTTCATATTGTACAACAAATGTTATTCTGGCTAATGGACGTAACCTAGGCTTATATAAATATAGGTAGATAGCTTTAAATATTTAGCATTTGGGTTATGCAATCCTGATACTTGATTAAAACTATTGCTTTTATTATGTTTTGAGATTATTGTGGCATTTTATTGTATCCCACTCTAGTAACAACCTTATTTTAGCCTTTAGTTGTTTTGTTTTTATTATTTTTAGTTCGTTTAACTAAATTTTAAGCGTGGTATTTGTTATAATATTACATCCTGACATGTCAGTGTCGTGACACCCAAAAAACTCTTAACAACATAATATAGAAGGATAATATTGTTGTTGACAAATTAAAAATAAAACTATTTTAATGCTTTGGATACATTATATTAGACTAAAGCTATATTTAAAATAATTGAATTAACATTTTTAGGTTAGGAACATTCTTTCTCAGCTACTACTATGACTTTTCACAAAGTGAGAAACCAAAAGTGTTATCACCATATGGGAAGGAAGAGTCTAGAAAACTACGGCCACTTATCCATTCCCACGGTGGCTTACAGAGGGACTTCGACCAGTCTATTCGAAGTGCCCTCTGCGTATACTCCATCTTTGGTGGTTCACAATCTTTCTTACATGGAAGATCAAATAAAACGCAGTTGTAAATGTGGACAAGGTCCAGCCAGAGTCCAAATGTTCGGAGAACCGGACTAGAGTCCCTACATCGGACTCCCAGGGTACAGGAGACCCTATTTGGCCGAGAGTTTGATCCAATGTTTTAACCTTGTTTAAGCTATTGCTTCTTTAAGGAAGGGGTACTCTTTTTTTCCGGAGCAAGAGAGGTGTGGTAAACGTGATAACGAATGCTTGTGGAGGTGTAGAGATGGATTGCAAAAAAGCTGAAGAAGGCTAAACAAGTCGAAGGAAGGTACTTCAAGGGGTTACCAGCCATACTGGGAATGGCTCTTAATCAGCGTTTTTGGCTTGCAGTTGTTAGCTGCGATATTTAATAGGAAATGATTCTAATATATCAAAATACTTATCAGGAAGTTCGTTTCAAGTATTGTGTAGAAGTTAAGCTAAAGGAAATGAAACTTTTTCTTTTAGGAACCCTGGTGAGTATTTGCCCTCGCCGATTGCATGTCGTCTTTAGTATTTGTTTGGCTCGGTTGTTCGAGCCTGCAATAGTTCGAAGGATGGCCGAGAGTTGAAAATGGCGCATAGTTATATGTTTCTATATGGCATTTTCAGATCATTCGGTCAATAGAAAAATTCGAAGATGTTTTAAGGCGGAGCGATGCGCATCAGGGTGCGTATTAGTCTACGACTAAGGTCCCCGGTGACAGTATCCAAACGTAGAAATAATTGTAAATGGATAGCGTACTGAAACTTTCAGAATTACCATAATGTTAAAGGAAGACAATAAAAACTTATTTAAATACCCCATAAAAATAGATCTAATGTAGAAAAAATTTAAAACCCACAATATGGTGAAGATATGTAGATGCTGTATTCTCAAGAAATATTCATCAGATGAAACTTTTGTTAACATCTGATTTATTAAAAAAATTATTATCCCTTGTATTTTATAAATAGGGAATTTTTAAGAATCGATTGAATGAAACAGATAAACTGAGAACGATATATGATACGATACATGAAAGGATGATCGGAAAAACTTTAAAACGATAGGATATAAATTTATCATTTCATCAACATTCAAAACAACAAACACATTGAGATCAACTTTATCTAAAACTATACCTAACAATGAACAAGAAAGAACGAAGAATTGCATTTATAAAATACCTTGGGAATGAGATCATGTTTATTTAGGTGAAACATCAGGTCCATTAAATATTAGAATAAATGAACATCAATCTTAAATTAAAAATATAGAATTTGATAGATCTCAAACATGTAAACATGCATGGAAAAGTGAACATAGGGTTTAATGGAAAGATTCAAGTAAAGTCCTAAAAGGAACATCTGGTTACAGATATTAAAAGACGAAATCAATAAAAAGAGAATACCGCTCTTAGTAAGACAACGACATATCAAGGATACATCATTTATGTTTTTAAATAGAAACATATATATAAAATCAGAGTTTGGTGGTTATTGAAAGTAAACTAAATGTAATAAAATAGCTTCTAAACTAAATATAAGACCAAATACTTACCATGTCGGGAAAGTTTCCATTTTTTTGGTGTTTTTTTTTCCTCATAGTTTACTATGGAATCAGTAACAGGAGAAATACAGTACGGAAGTACTACAACTGATTTTTAAAGGCAAAATAGAAGGCCATAGTGGTGTAGGAAGAAAATAGGTTTCTTGTGTAAAAAACATTAGTGAATGGACTCAGATATCAAATGCAGAAGTTATCAGATATTCCATGTGACAAAAGATCGAGAAGCCTTCGCAATGGTGATCGCCAACATCGGATAATTATGATATGGCACGTGAAGAAAACAAAGAAGATACGCAAACTTAAATTCCTAAACATAGAAAAAGAATATTATCGTTCTGTAGCTGACCATTGCTCTAAATATTCGCTAAATAGCCGTTACTGCATTCAAATCATTCCATCAGGTTCTTAAACTAGGATATTCTCTGTCTTCTCTAGATGCTCTATTTCCTTGCATCTGTCGCCACTTCTCTTTTGCTTCTCGAATTTTTTCTTTGATCTTTTGTTGAATTTATTTATTCTTTTAGTCACAAAGTACACAAAGAACACAAAGTAAAGTCTTTTACTTTGTGTTCTTCATACTTCCATAAGCTGAAGAATTTCTGCTGTCATCGAAGGTTTTCTTAGATGATTTAAGGGTTCCTTTTCTAATATAGACAATGACATCAACATTCAACTTTTTATTTATATCAATAGTGAGAGTTTTAGCCAGCATTATTTTCTTTGACTCTTCTTAAGTTATCGTTTGTTTTAAATTTCGTTCTTGAATATTTTTTTTTGTTTTTGTTGATTTCCGTGGCATTCACTGTTGATTAGTTAGCATAGTTGTAGTAATAAAATAAGATAAGTAATCAATGATAATATTTTTTTTTACTTCCTAAGACCAGTAAAATTCTCCATAATTAAGTTGTTGCGTCGTCAAAATATTGTACATTTCTATAATCTTTGTTTTGATTTTATCGCTAATGTTCAAACATGATGACCAAACACCCTGCCAAGTGTGTATATAATTACTTAAAACGATGAGAACGAAATGTTTTCTTCGTAATAATATTTCATTACTGAGAACCAAAAATTTCTTACTGCCTAAAAAGTTCCGAGGCAATAATAACTCCAAAGCCTATTATTAACGCTTTTTATTACGTTTATTAGACCTATTATAGTAATCAGTAATTGTCTGTTGAACAAAAGAACATGTTTTATAAGGAGAGGTCTGAGAGGTGTTAGAAAACATTGAAATTCTTGTGAGAGAAAAATTGAAAACCATCGAGCGGAACACCTACAATTAGTCATACATAACTGTATAATTTTATATAAAAATTATTGTTAAACGTGACAACATTCGGGCCTTTTTATTTTATGTAACTAAGAGAACGAACAGGTGTTTAACTTGTATTCGGTTCATCAGTTATTACATTAACAATTATAATCCTCATTTTCTATATGGCTCTTATATATTTTGAGAAAACTTTCTTGGGAATAGATTCATTTATAATTAATTATTAGTAAAAGTTCTTTACTTTAGTTGATGTTCCGGCAGTTACCCCATGCCTTTTTCAAAACAATATCTAAAATGCATTAATTGATTTTGTCCATTAAGGTACATGTAACATATAATACATAAACACAAATTACCACAACAATTCGACTTTTTAAAAATCTAGTGGTTATTTCTTATATCTATGTGTTTAATGTTTTTATGGCATTTAGTCTAGGTCAGTTACAAAATGTTAAAGTAAATTTTATTTAATAAATTAATGTCTCTTTTGTTCTTTATAGCATTTGGGCACTGTTTTATGTGTATTGATTCGTATATTTTCTTTTTTTTTGTGTGTTTTGTCCTACTTTTAAAATTTTTGTTTGCTCAAAGTTAAAAGTGTTATCTTGTTTTTCATGTTTAGTAAAGGCTGTCGTATTCCTTTTATCATATTTATCTGAGTTTATTCTAGAATGTAGATGTTGACTTGTTTGACCAATATAAACTCCTTGACAGTCTTTACATGGAATTTTATATGCTATGTGTGTTTGTTTGATAAAGTAGTTTTACTTTGCTAAAATATTTATTATTAAGGTTTTAATTTTCATATGCTATTTGTATAGTATGTTTAGCAAATAAATATTGCCGTCACAAAGTAAATATTAGTAGTAGAAAAACCGCAGTAGCGTAACTCAACCCTGGAAATTTATTAAAAATGAATGGGAAGAAAAAAAGGAAACAGGAAATATAGACATAATTCCAAACAAGAAGTGGAAGATTCATTACAAGCAACTGCTGATAGAAAACAAGAAGAATTTCTGGGAGAAATTGATGAAGTTGCTATTAATAACGAAGAAGCGTTACAGGTAATAAGTAAAAATGATGCCGAAAAAAAAATTAAGAGAAATGAAGAACGATAAAGCTTCAGAACATTTCTAACGTCCAGGGACATTCCCATTGTACTAGTGAAAAATAGACAAGACATACTATTAGAAATGCTAGGGGAAACTTCATTTAAACCCAAAACTTTCCTACACATTGGAATTTAGCATATATAAGCTCCATCTACAAAAAAGGAGGCAAAAAAGTAAGCGATAAGTATAGAGACATAAGCGTCGCTAACTTGATGGAGAGAGTTTATGACCGAATCATTAAAAAACAAGAAAGGCCACCAACTACATGGTTTAAAAAAGTTATGGCTACATTGAGGAATCGGGCAATTAATGAAGATTCCTGAAGAGACAAAAAGGTGAAAAGGTTTTTCTATTTGCTTTAGACCTGTATTAGGTTGTTCCAATCTTGTACCCTCAAAAATTTCAGATTTTATTTGACCGACTCTATTCTCTATCTATTTTCTTCGAATAGGTACTTCCTTTTTTATATACCAGCCTCTGTGTTTGTTAATTCTTTGGGCGTTCTTCCTCCTTTTATTCTAGCTATGTAGCCGAGCCATGTTAGTATTTGAATTTTAGCAATTATCGTTAATTCATTATTGGTTCTTCTTCACCTGACATTATCCTCTGTTAAACCTTTAGTCAGACTTTATCATTTAGAGAAACCTCCGTATATTCTTCTAAGTACCTTTCACTCCCATCCCAATTTTAGCCCTATATCTTTTTAGCTCTGCAGTATGTTTAATGCTAAATTGAATTCCTATTAGTTAGATTTATTATTATTTACTACATTTAATAGGAATTAACCACAATATCCGTGCCGGTCTCATCTTGTGTAGAGGAGAGACGCTGAACTCAGTAGGGGAGGCACAAGCTCAACAAAACGCGCCAAAATAGATATGAACAAACAAAAACAGTTAAAACTAGCCACATACAACATCCAATCTATGACTAAAGATGAAAAGGTATACAAATTAGAAGAAGAACTATCCGAGATAAAGTGGGATATTGTAGGACTGTCAGAAGTGAAAAGAAGAGGTGAACAATGCATGCATCTAAACTCTAAATAGTTTTGGCCTAATTGGAAAGTCTAGCAAACGTATCAGCTATCTGTTCGTTATCTATTGTCACGTATTTACTGTTACTCCAATAGATAAATGAATGTATGGTTCTTTCAAATTTTTGAACGATCTCCAAAGCGAATCATCAGTTTTTTTATATTTGTTAATTCCACTAATTTATTAATCGATTTCTCTTTATGAGATAAAATTTCTCTTCTTAGATTTATATGGCTCTATTTAATATTTTCTCAATTGATCTTTTCATCTACCAGTTATCTTATCTCTAGAAGATAGTTCTTTTTTTGTGTTACTGCATTTTCACTATAAAATTTTCTTTACACAGTTGATCTTTAGTTTTTAGTGGAATATTCTGTAATTTTTTCATCTAATGCTCCTCTAATAAATAATAAAATCAACTGATTTTTTTATTTATTAATAAAGCAAAAAAACTTTTAAATCAATTTTGAAAAATTAAAGCGATAAATTGAAAATTTTTAAAATTATGGTTACTGTTTTTGTTTCTACATAAATAGGTACGGATATATGTTTTTGGCGACTTTTTATTCAATTAATTTACTAGTTTTATTGGGAATAAGCCACAATTTTACTTTAAAATAAGTTTATTTTGACGTTTCGATAACTTTGAAAGTCGTTTTAAAATAACTTATACAATACAATGGAATTAACTTTATAGAGTGAATTTTCATGGAAATACGACCGATTTTAACGCCTTTTTTCTTGTATTTCGTTATTCCAAAAAAAAATGCAAATCGGGGAATAACAGTATCCAATTTTTATAATAATTGGTATTAATGTAAAATTTTTTATAAAAAATATTTTATTATTTAGATTATAATATTGTTGCCGACATTTCGCTATGTTTTAAAGTTCCGTGCAAAACCACCGCCCACTTGGTCGGAAGAAGCGACTCTCATTTCAAAACCAATACATTAACATCTTGAACAAAGTCGATGGACAAGACCGAAAACCGCCGATACCTCTCAAAAGTACTTAACCCGAACGCGTAAAGCTAACCTAACCTAACCTATAATAACCCCATTATTAATGTGGCGTTTCTAGAGAACCGAACGTTAATAACCAAGGCAAGGTTAAAAATAAACCGACGCATACAAGTCACGAGCAAAAGGAAATTGCAGACCATGGGATTCGACTTGAACCATAAATGCCCCAGTGGTGGGTACGATAATGCAGGAAGTGCAAAATAGACCCGAAGGCAGAATCAGGATAGATAATACAATGCTTATGTAACAAAAATATATGATCTCCTTCTATTTGCTTGTTATGATGAAGCATTTTATTTTGTTTTCGGTTTATTTCTTTCAGTTCAATTATTAAATAATACTTCTAAAATCGAAGTGTGTTAAGCATTTAGACGGCGTTTGCGATGTTTTTTTTATTGTAGCTAGATTGAACTTCTTTGAGAGCATGCACAGTCGTTAAATAAATTTCCTTGAATTTTATAACTTCTTCGTGCTTTTGAATCCACTGTGTTTCGCACATCGCAAGCAGGCTTTTTGATGATCAGTGCAGTTTAGATGCGGTAGTGCATTGTACCGAATGTCAGTAGGAAGAGACTTCATGATCTCAACTCATCTCAATCATCAATTTCGTATACATCTCCACATATAAAGAGCAAGAGGATATTCTTGACGAATATACGTATGGACACCGTGCGAATGTCCACTCACAGCTGTAGCCCGATCGTATCATTGAGCAACCACATGAGAATATTCAAGTCCATGCTATTTCATCGTTGTAACTAAGGAATTAGCAAGACTGGATGTCTCACGTGTACAGCGGGAATATATTCTAAGGACAGCTCCTTAACTTAATGTTGTTTCATCTATTAAATTAACATATCGCAAGTACAGCGAAATTTACTTCATACACGCAAAGGGAGTCTCCACGTCAGCGAGAATCGAAAAAAAAATGAATTTCCTTTACTTACTTACACCAATGATCTTATGTTGAATAATTTTACCACAAGTGTCAATTATTTTATTTTGGATTTGTTTGCTCGTCTAAAGGGTATTTCTCTAAGTAACTAACTGCTAAGAAAGATCTCTATTCCTAGATTGGGTTGAGTATCACAGCAGTGCTCAAAAATTCCCATCCTTTTGAAGAGGTTGTTTAAAATCTGGTGTAATCTGAATCCATCCCGAATTAGTTTACCTCTTTTACAAAAATTTATTCCGTTTACGATAGGGATTAGTTTCTTTCGGTTTTCCCGTTGCTGTCTCTTTGAGAAGACAACTGCTTCTCGACTGAAAAAGCCTGAGAAGAGATTACTTTTAGGCAGTTTCAGCGTATAAATGAATGGACACAAAATAGATAAAAATAATGGTATAACCACATAAGCAGAATGAAGGAGACCCGTGTCGTCAAAATAGCAAGAGATAAGTCACCAATCTTCAGAGGTATCGGACACCGGCGCAAAAAGATGGAGTGACAACCTTCCATAGAGGTATCAACCCGCCAATGAACAAGCAGAATTGCTTATAAAGAGGAAGAAGAAGAAGAAGAACTATTAGGGGGGGTTTGAATCTCCCAAAAACCCTCCTGGCTACGCCCGTGTGTCACTCCATCTCTTTTCATGTTATATTGAGACACCCATACTTTTAATCATTTCTACCGTAATTTTATGTCCAGATGCCTTTCTATTTTTTAGTTTTATTATTACATCTATTAATTCCTCACCTGGTATGATTTATGTAATGTCATATTCTTCATTATCGTTCTTTTATTTTTGCGAATCTGTAGTGTTTTTTGTTTCCGGCTGTACATGTTTTTGGAAATATTCTTTCCATCTCTTCATTATTGTCTCTTCTTCTGTCATTGGGTCCCCGTTCTCATTCTATATCGATGCTACTTCTTTGTTTTTATTACCTCTTAGACCTTTTGTATCTTCATAAAATGGTTTTTGGTTTCTCCCGCTGTCTTCTTCTAGTTTGTCTCCAGAATCTTTCCAGAATCGTTGTTTTGCCTGAACATTATATTTTTCACTGTTTTCCTCTGCTATTTATATTGTTTGTAGTTTTAATCTATTATATTACTTAATCATTTTCTCCATGCTTTGTTAATTCGTGTATTTGACGCCTAATTTCATCCGTACACCTTAAAGTCCGGGAAGAAATAATTTAAAGTTAATAATGAATGATGACTCCTGATTTATACACAATTTTTTATCCTCACTAAAGGCGATGGAATTGTACCATGTTCACGTTAAATTTACCTTTGGTTACAATGTTATAATTCCATAAAATGTAATTCGGTTCTTACCAAAGTTACTTTTGGACTTATGTTGCCAAAGTGCCTTATGTTTTATTCTGTATCGACAATCATGAATCGTAGACCCTACTGCGCACACAGGAAACAAAGACAGTCAGGTGTCAGTGCAAAGCGGGGTACTTAAATTTTCATGTAAGTAATTGGTTGAAAGTCAACCAACAGTGAATACGAAAGCACGGATAAAAAATATTAACAATTATACTATCTCATACATACATACAGTCTTCTTACTTAAAGAAGTGGGATATGTAGGAATTTAACAATTTTTCAAGAATGTTCTATTAGAAGAATTCTTTTCCCTACTAAAATTTTGACACAGATAAATCTACGTGGTTTAAGCTGATATTATATTGAGCCACATGGGAATAAGTTACAGGAGTGCTTGCAATGTTTAATGCTAATTTTATGTCCGGAATGTAATAAAACTACAATGGCTTTGTTCTTACTTTAGACGAGAGGTTTAAGTTTTGGAAAATAAGTTCCTGATAGTTTATTATCATATTATATAATAGTATAAACGTCATACTATATGTGTATTAAATTAAAAATAAGATCGTGAAATTTTGACGTCCACGCCACTGATCGAAAATACCTTCTATCTCCGTTAATTACAGCTAAGAAAAATTTCAACTGGTTCGCGGATGATTTACGGTCACGTGACGAGAGAGAAGCAGAAATTTTTCGAAAAAGTTATTGAATGAGGAGGTGGGAGCCGCTTACAATCAGCGGCTGACGCTGAGTCACATGGCAGCGAACGACAGACGCTTGATGTTAGTTTTGTTTAATGTCTTTTGTCACCGGACGGCGTCTAATCAAAGCTCTGATCTGTGAGACTGTTGGGATAACATTAATATATTAATATGTAATTGGTAATGGATGTTAAGAAGTTTAGATCATTAAATTGATAGATATAGTCAATGTATAGGAGGTGGATGTAACGTATTCTGCTATTTAAATTAGTCCAAAGTTCTTGTAATGCAAAAAGGAAAAGAGTTGTTAACCACAATAAAAACAGCCAAAATTGAATACCTCGGTCACATCATGAGGAACAGGGAAAGATATGGGTTGCTGCAATTAATTCTTCAAGGAAAAGTAGAAGGAAACGATGACCAGGTGAAGGCGAAGAATTTCCTGGCTGTAAAATATACGTATACGGTTTAACACAAAGACCACAGATCTTTTCAGAGCAGCAGTTTGCAAAATACACATTCGCATGATTGTCGCCAACATCCGAAACGGATAGGCACTACAAGAAGAAGAAAGTTCTTGTAATGCATAACTAAAATGTTTATATAACTTGATTGGTTTGATTGTAGCAACTAAATATTCACAATTTTTTACTCACTACTTTAAAGATCTACTAGCCCTGTTATGTTCCAGTAAATATCTTTTATGTGAAGTATAAGATTTTTCATTTAGTGTGAATTTAAGCAGACCAAACACAAATAAAATGGAGAGACTATTATTTAAATTAAACAAAAGAACTTGGTCCTCAACAGTCGATAACGAATTTCGCACGTGGATAGCACTTTCACCTTTCATGTCTGTACTTCTCCAAGCGAGAAATGGTGCTTTTTTAAGTATTATTTAAAATCCAATTTATTGTCAGTCAACTTTCGGAACAGTGTCTATACACTTTTACAACATGTTTAAAATCTACACAAAATGTATAACCCGAAAATATAGGTTAAGATTTATTAGAGATATAAATTTAAACTTGGTAGAGCTGGTAGCTCTTTTGTTATGAGATGCTGGTGAAATAACGCTGTATGTCCAATTCTTAATCGGTTTATAATCACCTGTTGCCTTCTATTTTCTGGAAATTGCAGTTTAGTGCCAATCCTAGGTTTAACATTTTTAAGTTTAGCCGTAGTAGAATTCCACATTTGTTGCCATTTTTTTACATAATGCTGAATAATTTTTCATTTAATTTACAATTCCATTGTTGATCCGATCAACAGATCGGACTCGGACAGATTCGATACCAGATCGAATTGTTGTCATTATTTCAGTTTGCTCGTCAGTAACAGCTTTCTTTGTCAATTTATCCACTTTTTCTAATTTAAACTTTTAAAAAGACTCACCTTTGAACTATACTGACAAAACCCAACAAAGATTCTAAAGGGTTCTATTAGTACAGAAAAGTTCTTCTTTTGAACCAATTGGCAACGCGACTTATTTTTCTTTCGTTAGAGGTGGATTATTTTGTTGAGAGTGTATGGCATTTGAATAAATATAAACTATAATGCAGACTAACAATCTAACACATTAAGAAGAATTCTTCTACTTTAAGTTGCATCTTCTATCAAAAGTTGGTAATCATTATGACTATGCGGACTCTGTTGACTGCCGCTATAAATAGTTCTAAACTACGGCATTTAAACCATTTCCTCAAGTTCTTAAGCCCCGATATTCTTCTTCTTTTTTTAATACATGTTTTTTAATAAATATTCTAAAATTCATCATTTATCTGGTTATGTAGATTGTTGTTCCAGATATTACTTTGCTTTTTGGTAAAGATTTCTTATTGTTTTTTGTTTCAATAAAGACAATTTAAACACTTTATCTTCTCTGAGTAATATTAATTATTTTTGTGTTCTTCGAAAGACAATCTTCTGGATTTCGTTTTTATTTTGTGTAATCAGTGCTATATTGTTTGCAACCTCTAAACGTTCTAGTATCTTAAAGACATCAATTATTATTGATCCCAGATTTCTTATTTCTTGTTTTTTCATAACTGAATAACACTGAGAAAACGGGTGAGAAAATGTATTTATTCTTTCTACTTTGTCAATAATACTACATATATATGCAGTATAAACTTATTTTATTCTTTTTTCCATTCGTTTCTGAAACGGTAGACACTGTAAAATCCACCTAATGATCAATAAAAATCAAAAGCCACCTTTTATTATACCTACGTAATCCTCGTAAAATCGTAAAGGAATGAAATATAAAGAGTGGCAGAGAGATAAGTGGTAAAAAGCGGTTGATTCTTTTTGATGTCGATTTGGTCGTCATTATTCCTAGCTGCAGATTTGTAAGCATCGTCTCGTCCATTCCTCGACCGTAATCCTGTCAGTGAAACCGATACGGCAGCTCGTAAAGATACTTCCCAAGAAGTTTTATGTATCGGACCGATGCGATGGAGCGCCTTCATTTTTTTAGTGCATTTATTATAGTGTAGGGGCTTGACTCTAAATGAATTATGTGTTTAAATGACAAATTTGATGGATATTTCATAGGTAAATTCATGGTAAAGAAAGATGTGAAGAGATAGAGATGGCTAGACAATATTAGAAATGGACAAGTTGTCTTAGTACTGCCATTGTTTAAATATGACGTACTGCTATGTTTTCTCCACTAAACTACCACTCGTGCCGATTGCCATCACGCTACAATTCTAGATTATAAAGTTCATACAAAGACCTCATTTGCTTCGATTGTATACAAAACTACGAATATTGACCCCTTCCTAGGCAGAACGAATAGGTGTATTTGAAATAAATTTAGTTACTTATTTCAGGTAGACTCTTTTAGAGATGCATTTATGAAACTTTTTGTAAATACTTTTGACTCTCTAGATTTTTGTACTGGTGTTAAGTATACCTACCATCGCCCAACGGAGATACTCAAAAAAAATTTATTTACTGGCTGAAATCATCTTAAATTTGAACCAAACTATATAGAGAAAGATATTTAACATTTAACAGAACAATTTAAATGATCTTCTAAATTTTGTGTAACATAATAGGTGCATCAAAGGAATCTAATCATGTTTTTTTTGTGATTAGAAGAAACTTGTAAAATAGAGAAGAATCAGGAAATAAATTGTCATCAATAATCATGTAGCCTGTTCCTGAATTTAATATTTTTTCTGTATTAGAGCTAAAAATATACTCAAGGTCTTCGAACTTCTCGTGAAGACCGTCATCGTCGTTTTGGTCAGACTCCACTGGAAGTCTGGGAGGCTATATAAAGGTATTCCAGTGCAGCTTCAGCATGCAAACGATTATTCAGATCGCATTTTTCTGTGAGAATAAAGGAAAGTGGGCCTGTAAATATGACGACGCTTCATTAAAAGTTAGGACGCCCACTATATATTTACTTCTCACCAAACAAACATTGTTATTAATATTAGAGCCATTTCTTGTAGTAAACTATCAACATTTTTATATGCTACATACAATTCTCCATAAAACTGCAGATATTAAAAAATAACAATATTTTTGGAGAACTGATAAAACATCATTCAAGTATTAGTATTATTAATTTAAGTTACCATAAAAAACTAACTATAGTCAAGTCAACGAATCAACAGTAGATCAGATTCAAAAATGATCTCTTTCCCAGGTTTCTCATTCATCTGGTGTTTTTATCAATCATTCTTCAACATGTCTCTTAAAATTGTTACTCCAAATCAGAATGAAGGAAAGAGTGTGACTGCTTTAAATTTATTAAGAAGTATTCTCATTTTGCTTGTTTTTTTTTTCAGTATATGTACATAAAATAAAAAAACAAGACGAAAACAAGGGTGGATGACATAAAAAATACTGAAACTAATAAAACAAAGCAGCAAAATCAGAAATATAGATATGAACGAATACAAGAGAATTCACAGTACTAAGTAGACAATAGATAAGATATAAGAAACCACAATTTTAAAGAACGAATATAATGACAATAAAAACTATGGGGGAAACTGCGGAGTGGCACCAAGGCAACAGAAACTATATTAAGACTGTGTATGTGAGATAGATAGATAGATGGATTTAAAGAGATAGCCTTTTGGCCTATTCCACTGCGACCTTTACAGATCTATTGTGGTCCTCTAGTCCTAGATAACAATCTCTAGCCTGACCCTTTTTAAAATGTCTAATAGCTTCGAGACTGTACCTTCTATGTATCTATTTGCCGGTGGATTTCCTTATCCTAATGCAAAGAACCGCACATTTCCCAGACTCTGACATAGACTGTGCTCTGCTGTTTCTTCTTCTAGGTGACACAATCTGCACAGGTCATCATCTGATAATCCTATCAGCTTCAAGTGCCTATTCAGCTTACAGTGTCCTGTTAGAAGACCTACTATGGCTTTGACTATTTATATCTTTTCAAATGTTCTGTAATAACCTGTTTCGCCTGTCTTTGTCCTGGTGAATTCTTCCACCATCCCAGAGATTTGTGAGCTACCCATTTCCTTGCAGTCGTTTTTGTTATTGTCTTTGCAACGCCGCAGACGGGTTCCGGTCCAATGAATGGCATTGATGAGCCTTGTTTGGCTATTTCATCTGCTTTTTCATTACCCTTATGACCTCGTACCCTGGTACCCAGGCTACCGTAACCTTGCTACGGTCTCCTAGTTTATTCAGGGCACACACACAATCTCATGCTAGCTTAGAATTGACCTCTACAGAATTGAGTGCCGTAATCGTCGCCAGACTATCGGTGAAGATAGCAACTGAACGGAACGTTCTTTCCTGTCTTTATATTTTTTCCACCCAGTGATGGATTGCCGTTATTTCCGCCTGGAAAACTGTCACATATCCCTTGATTTGTCCCTACTATGCCGGTTCCCACAACCTCCGATGATTTTGTGTATGTGGGGTAGAAATTACACGATAATAATTTCGTATCTGAAGGATAATAATGTTTCCTTTTTGTTTCAGGTAAGCTATCATTTTAATAAGTGATCAACCACACCAGTTGGTAAGTCAGATGTTTCATTACATTTATTATCTGTAATTTTTCTCCAATAGTATTAAAAATAGTAGACAATAAGCATCTAATAACGTTGACATGAAAATCACGGAATCATATTCAGGTCTAAATACTTCTGCTTTCTGTAACTACAAGTATGTGATAGACGAGCCAGTCGAGTATGTGTGTATAAACAAAAGGTACAAAAATTTAGCAGAAATTTTTAGCAAAAAAGGCTGTAAAAGCCTACTCAAGTGCAGATATACCGAGAAATAACAATATTTTGGTAGAAAAAATCGTAAATTAAAAAAGGTTACAAGGGCGAAAAAGTAAACAGTCACTATTGACAGAAAAAGATGGCAAATAATACCGTAAAACAAGAAATAACCTGCATTATAAAATACAACGTATAGGTATAAAAAGGTATTGAGGAAAACTGGAACAGAATAAAAAATATATAAATATATTAAGGAACATTAATTTAGCAAATTTAGATTGCCTGCAGAAACAACAACAAGAGAACAAGGTTGAATGACACAAGAAATACTGGAGCTCAATAACGAGAGAAAAAAAGTCAGATATAAAGATAAAAACGAATACAAGAGAATTAGAGCAATAATCAGGTAGAAGATACGATATTATAAAATATCATTTCATAGAAAAAATGAAATTGGTAACTACGTTGAGAAACATGGTACCTTTCATCTACGTAAGAAATTAACAGAAAAAGGGACACAGAGTACTAGATATCAACGACCGGTTAAAAGTATGGAACAGGTCCATCAATAACATACAAAACAAATGACAACAATGGGAAAACCCTGGGCCTCGATGAAGTTGAATGTTAAAATACCAAACTTGCTGGGGGAATACTTTCGGCATCTATACAGGGCGATGAGACTGAAGTCAGAAATACAGTACTGAATACAGAACTGAGAGCTGGAAAGGATAACGTAGAGATGAAAAATTAAAAGTTTGTAAAAATAAAAGCGTCCTTTGCGTCCACTATCTTAGTATTGACGTTCTATTTAAAATGATATATTGTTATAGCTTTCCAGTATTACTATATGGAATAAAAGCGTGAGCTCTTAAGTGAGGTCACTCTCAGTGTGGAGGTTTTTATATGGCTGAATGCAACTGGTAAATACAATAAAATGATGCAAGCCGAAATACTTTGGTCACATTATGGGGCACCCAGAAAGATGTGAACTTTTGCATATCATTATACACGGAAAATCCAAGGCAAACGTGTTTCTGCTAGAAGAAGAAAATTATGGTTTAAACACTGGCAATCTTATGAAAAATTTGAGTTCACAACAATTTACGGCTGCTGTCAACAAAACCATTATAGAGAATGTGGCAACCAACATGATATCCAACGATTAATAACGGTCATAGAACTAGTAGAAGAAAAAAATTAAGTACCAGAATTACTTGCTTCTATCGCTTTCTTATATAGTTAATTTGGTGCACTTTTTAGATGTTGCAAACTAAGAAATCATGTGGAAACACATCTGAATAAATGTATTTATTAACTATAAGAGTTATATCATCATAAAGTTTATTTTAAATGTACTGGTGTTGATGAATGTAATATATTTCTTCTTCTTTCTCGAGTGCGCTGGGATTGTGCTGAACTGTGAATCCCGTTGCACTTGGAAGGAGGATTATAAAATTGTGTGTCACACACACGTGCACACATAAACGTTAACTAAAACTAAATATGAAAAATAATTAATATAATATTTAAAAAAATAATAAGAAAAATATGTGTAGAGGGACGAAAGAACTTCGATTGAGAAGAACTGAAAGAACTTTTTCAGTAATAAATGCAAGTTTTTTTAGCGACTATCCACTTAACATAACAATAACAAAATCCTGGAACGGATGGAACACTTTAGATACCTAGGTAGCTAGATTAACTGCAGCTAAAAAAGCTTTATTAACTGGCATTCTGTATTGTGCAGTTGAAGTCTGTCATTAACCACACGCCTAAGAGTATTGAGAGAGAGTCACATGATCAGAATCACAAAGACTATGCACAAAGAGCGGAAATTGATCAACATCATCAAAATCAAGAAAGGTCCAATACTTCGGTTATAGAATCAGACCTAAATATCGTTTACTCCAGTTGATCATTCTGGTCAAAATCGAAGGAAAACGCTGGGTCAAAGGAAAACAACTGTCCTGGCTACGCAACATTAGACAATGGACACGGCGACCGTTTCATCTAGCTGTCAACTAAGAAACATTTTGTTAATACCAATAGCCAATGCTTGAAAATACGCACGGTATACAAAGAAGAAGCTTTTTTACCAATAATTATCAAATTTTCTTATACTTTTGTGCCAAAATTTCAAAATGTTACCCTATGCAATCTTTTTTAACTTTCTAACAGTGTACACCAATAAAAGACTCTTTATTGAATATTGTAATTCATTATAAGTATTTTTCCTTTCGTCTGGCAGCCTGTTGAGCGAAACCGAACCATCCTAATAAATCATCGTAGCATATTGTAGTGCAAAAAACAAACCCGATATCGCCAATAGCAATTACCGCAGTTCTTGCGAGAGTATGAAAGAGAAAATAAACAGAATTTATTTCCCATAGATAGGAAATAAATCAGATTCGAATAAGGCCGTCGTCATAGCAACAGTCTTTCGGGATGACCGGCTAGGCGCCTTCTTCAAACGATGTCGATTTTCCCATTTTCTTCGTTCTTTCGTCGAGTTTCTTTTAAGTTTCGGTAAAAAAGGTGAATGGGAGTGTTGAGATCGCGGTCTTGAATACCCAAGTAAGATAGAGTTCAGACAGAAAATGATCAAAAGGAATATTGTCAAGACTAAGGAAGTTGTTTTCTATACTTAAAAGAGACGTCTATTTGAACTGTAATAGTTTAACTATTAACAAGGATATAGTGGACGTTACCAAAAAGTCCCTCAAGCTATAAAACTAATTTTACAATCATAAAGCGGTATAAGAGAATAAAGATTATTTTTGTTTCAAAGTAATTTCAATATAGTAGCTACGACTTAAAATTTACCCAATGATGTCCATTTCATTTTTTTTTATTCATTGAACTTTTCACCACTGTCTCTCCGCCTTTCCACTGTGTTTCTTATAACATTATTGTCAGTATTTATAGCCCCTTTTCGTTTATCATTTTTACCATTTCCTGTATTCACCACACTTCATCACATTTTTTTAAAGCATTGGTTGTCTTTGTTGTTTTCGTAAGTTCGCCCCGTTGGCGATATTATTTTTGTACAATTTTAGCGTTGTTATTGCTAGTCATCACACTAACGGTAACTACTAACGCAATCAATCAAAGATTCACATGTTGATGGAGTATAGTATTATGGCCCAGTATTATCACATTATCGATAAAGTCGGTCTCAAGGTCCCTGTAAATGTCACAATGTTTTTATACCAAAAAGTGTACTTTGTTATGAACTCATCATTTTCATGGAATATATGGTCCTAGTGGAGCAATTGCCACAATCTTCGGGATCTTCCGATTCATTTGTTGTTTGAGCAATCACTTTGCATTAAATTTTTTAGTTCGACAATTGGTTGTGTGCTTTGGTGTCTTCTAAAATCTTTCTTTTTTTTTCCTTTTTTTTGCATACGCTTTCCATTTTCAACTCCGATTCTCCTCCAAGGTTCCAATTATCTGTTTCTTCCATCTAATTTTGGGTCTCTCTTGGTCTCTGGTACTGGTTTCCACATAGTGATTTTTTCGATCTCTTCTTTCTAGATGTCCAATATATTTTGGTCTTTGTGCCTTAATAAATCTGGCGATGTATCCTTCTTTCCAAAGCTCCCTTATTTCATGGTTCATCTATTTTACAAATTCACCATTATCTAGGGTTATTGGGCCTCCTATTCCTCGAATTACTTTTTTTCTTTAGGATCCTTAATCTATCTGTGCCAAGCACATTATTTCATCACCATATGTGGTTGCAGGTCTAATTGTTGCTATATAAATTTTCAGTTTTGGTTTTTAGTGAGGTGCTTATCTTTGAAAAGGTTGCTAGTAGTCCTGTAAGTTCTGTTTCTTGCCAGAATGCGTTCATTACTTTTGTATTTCTACTGTTTCTCTACTTCTGTAATTAATTACATTAACTAAAACCCCTAGGTACCTAAAGTGTTGTACCCTTTTGAACACATTGTCCTTAATATTTATCTCTGTCGTATTAACTGTCTTTTTTCTGTCTTTATGTACTTTGATTTAAATCAATTAATTGCTAATTAAGTACTTTGTTTTATATTGTTTAATTGCTAAGCCTCTTTTAAATACTTCCTTGCACAAAATCATAAATTCCTTCTTTCTTCTTAACCTTCTATCGTCCATTTTTGGACATAGGCCCCTTCCAACTCCTTCTATTGATTTCTATCCTGAGCAACATACTTCCAATTTGTTTTAACTATTATTTGTATGTCGTCTACCCATCTCATCTGTGGTCTTCCTCTTGGTCGTATATCTTTATAAGGTCTACAATTTTGTATTATGGAGTTCCAACGTTGATTGTTTTGTCTAACAGTATGACTTGCGAAGTTCCATTTGAGTTTGGCAATTTTTTTTGTGATTTCCTTAAAAAAACTGGTAAAACACATCAATATAATGGACAAAGGAAAAATAACAAATGAGCTGATGAAATCCGAAAGGTATTGTTTAAGACGAAAGAAAATACAGAGAAAAAGTTGGAACAAAATAAGGAGAGAAAAATAAGAAATAAACAAAAGAAATATAGAAGAACTAGACAAAATGGACAGAAAATAATAAAAAGAGACTGTGCTTCCAACAAACTTGAAGGGTCTTTCTGAAAACTGAGATAACTAGATATATAATTTTAAAATAAACTATATTAATGGAGAAAAGTCGAATCGGTATAAATATTTTGCTATCTAAATGTGGTGACAATCAACAACACCATTACACGTTTAAATTTAATTTACACACTTATTGAAAATCATTTCAATTATCTTCCCACAATTATTATAATCAAAACATTTTAAAAGGCCATTATTCGCATATAACAGAAATCGTAATAATCTTTTAGGAAGTTAACATCACGACACTCAATTACGAAAAACCATTTGCAGGATTACATGCACAAATACGAACTTTACATCGTAATTTACACGTTACGATAATGGTGACATCTGTATCTGAAAAGTAAATTCTCTATTATTATATTTTTATGGTTATAATGAGGAGAAATGGAGGAATGAAGATGTATTCACGATATAATTGAATCACGACGTTCAAAACACTTTTTTAATGTAGTTACATCGCTAGGTTAAATTAATGCAGTCATTTTGTTTAATAAATTGTGAGAAGAAGTATATAGCGATCAGAAAAAATCCGCCAAATTGTGATATAGGCGTCTGCGATTTGCAAAGTGTTAAAATGAAATCGTTAGTGCGTTGTATTAATCGTTGGATCGGATTCTTCACGAATTTATACCACTTTGGTTATTAACCTTAGTAAGTCAATTAGATTTTCTGTACTGATGATGATTTCGTCTGCATATCTGATATTGTTCATTGAAGTCCCTTTCATGTGTATTTTTTTCCTTTTTTTCATAATTTATTTAAGAGAGCTTCATTAAATCGCAATATGTTTAATAGTGCTAGTGACTGAAGTCTTATCTGACTCCGCCTTTAATGGTTGCTTCTGCTGCATCTTGCTTGCCTTGTTGCTTCTACTTCGTATTGTACAGTTCCTTTTCGACTATAATATATTTATTTTAAAGAATTTGTACAATTTGCTTATTTCCCAACATGTCAAGAAGTTCCTTTATGCATTCAATAAAGTTTACGTATCACAAGTGTGTTGGTGTATTATATTTAAGTAGTACTTCTCTTGTTCTTATTTAAAATTTGTGCATTTGGTATTCTAACAATTGTTTTGAATGTAAAGTAAAGATGAACAAATCTTGCGGTATTCTAAAGATTCTAAAAATATTCTATAAAGATAATGTTAAAGAAGTCTTTTTAAATGTTCATTTGGTTCTTTATTTGGGATCTGTTTGCTCATTTAGATTTTCTGTTTTGTTTTCGTTTCATGTAACGTAAAATACTCTTAAATATTTAATAAATTTCATCTACACTTTTATTTTACCTTTGATGTCATTGACGATTGACGAAATTTTTTCTGTTTTTACTTTTTCTGTCAGCTTATCCACTTTTCTTACAGCTGTTATAATTATTTGAATTTTTTGGAAATCAGTTCCTATTTTCTTTTTTTCGATACTGATTTCTTTATATTTTTTTAGTTAAATATAGTGTTTAGATCGGATTAAGCTACAATCGACTGTAATTTTGTTAAAAAGAGTGTATAACCGCCAAAGATATTGACGAGATTATATATCGTTTTATAGTCAAAATTATTTTAAAATAATTTCCTCCGAGTTTAACTGAAAAACGAAGATCGTTCTTTGGAAAATATTACACTGCAAAGGGGACATATTCTAGATAAATTAATCTTGGTATTTAAATCAAGTGTATGCCAATCTGTATATGCACTTCGAAAACCTTTCTCTGAATGAATTATTTCCTATGAGAGTCTATAAATCTGGACAAAGAAATAAGAGATCAAGTACAAAAAGCAAATAGACTGGTAGGATCCCTTAATAACACTATATGGCGAAACAGACACATTAACACTGAGATAAAGAGAGAACTGAGATAAAGTCAAGAATTTAGAAAGCCAGTATAAGACCAATAACGACATATGCCTCAGAAACAAGATCCGACAGCCACAACGCAAAGCTACTGGAAACGGCAGAGATGAGCGTACTGAGAAGAATTACAGCAAATACGCTTATAGATCGAAAGAGAAGTGAAGATATTAGAATGAAATGGAACGTACAGTGTAGAAATGAATAGACACAAAATGGAAAAAAAGAATGGAGTAACCACATAAGCAGAATGGAGGAGACCCGTGTCGTCAAAATAGCAAGAGAAGTCACCAATCGGCAGAAGAAGTATCGGACGACCGCGCAAAAGATGGAGCGTCAACCTTCCATAGAGGTATTAATATAATGATATATTTATAAGGATTTTCTATGTCAAGCAATAATTAAAAACAACTACAAAGAAACGCAGCTCTGATATCGTTATTTCTGAAACGGTGAACAGAATTTCAGCAGTAAAACTACTTGAGACATATGAAGTAAATAGGGATAGATTTTTAGTTTCTTATTGAAAGATATTTACAATAATTGTGGAAATGGATAAGATACGTAACAAGAATGAAGGATGCAACACATAGACTTACACAGTTCTAAAATGAAGACCAAAAACAGATAAATGAAGCAGAGGTTATCTACACGATTGGCAGGATGGTCTAAAAAAAATAAGCAAAAGCTGATTACAAACAGGGAGGTCTGTACCTAGCAGCGGATTTAAACGAACCTGATGATGAGTTTTATGATCTGCATTAAAGTGTACTAAATCGATTTCATTTGCAATACACATAGACGCAATCATCGCTGTCCTGTGTCTACCTCCTGATCCCTTACCAAATCTCTTTCATTACTTTCCGACCAGATCACTCCAATAAAATTTTTTCTTTGTAGCCTTTTTTTTCTTTATATTTTCAGTTTTTTCACAATTATACATCATTATACATATGTAATAGTGCTGCAGACCCGAAATCTATAACTTTATTTAGAGATTTTTGTCTAGATTTTACTATCTCTCAGCCTCTCGGTTTCCACATCAATTGACCTTAGATTTTCTTAAAAGAAAAGTATAGCAAAAAGAAAAAAATTAAAGAATCTTTAGTCACTGCACGTTAACTATCTCTAATCTATCTATTATCTCTAAAATTTTAAAATTTTAAAATCTTGGATTCTAAAATGTTCTGTCTGTTGCGTTCTGCACATACGATGACCTCAATATAACAATTGGGTCATCAGAAAGAGAGAGAAGATATTCTGTTCAATCCAGAACTCGCTGGTTTCCCCCTTTCGGATTGGGTATGTATATTAAAATAGAAAAAAATGAAAGCCAGAGGACTATATAAAACTCTATTTGCAATTTATTAAAAGCCAAAGACAAATATACATGCGTTAATATATAATAAAAGTATAACGAGCTACAAATTAATTGCGACGTGACAAATATGTTAAAATCAATATTTATTTGTAGCCAAGAATAAATTTACATAAGAAAAGTGTACAGGCGACAATAACTCAAAAGACTAAAATCTCAGAACTGGTAAAAGAAAAACATCGATACATATAAATAATCGGTGGTAAAATGAATCAGCCTTGTTAATAAAGACACACAACATGCAATCCAAAACAATTCAATGAAATATATAATAACGTAATACAAATATTAATAAACTCAAAAATATACTCGGTAATAAAATCCACATTAAATTAATAATAAAATTAATGCAATTAATAAACTCATCACGTAAAAGCTGTGATATACATACAAAACAAAATAATGAAATTATTACAATATAAAAAATAACCAAATCTACGTAAAGGTAATAAAATGTTCTCAATAAAGTTCAATCGCGATCGCGGCACACTGATAAAAAGTTCCAAGCAAATATGACATCTATATACCAAGTAAACGTACTTGATATATGCAGCAATGTAATTTTTTCAACAAATAGTATAATTTGTACTTTACCCCATAAATCATAGCACCAACCGCTATTACCAACGACGTCTTCATCGACGTACACCAGAAACCACAAATTTCATATTGCAACTTTTCTGCATCAAACCGACTTCCTCGGTCAAAGGACCGATGCCAAGTGTTATAGGTACCTTTTACCCAAACGCCCATACACATGTGTGTGGTTTGAGAGATAAAACTCGACTCCTCCTATTCTTATCTCAAATGTGTGTCATTTTGCAGATGGCCCGTCTCGTAATATGTAGTTTTTAACACAGATGCACCCTTGTACACGAAATCTTGATATACGGGGAGAATCAAAACTACCACAAAGTCTGTTAATGTTATATAAATGTTTATATCTCGTTGCGAAACTGCAACACTGTCCAATTTGTCAACTTGAACAAGGCAGATAGGATTCAGTAAATACAACAAAATGTTTTATTTGCAACGTAACTCAAATAAAAAAAAGTATTTTGAAAACGCCCTCATATTTTGTATGCCGAAACGTCAAGCAAATTTTGTATATTATAATTTTTTTATTTTCAACTGAATATATAATAAAAACATGTTGTAGTTAGATTTTAGAATAAAACATACCTGGTATTCTTATTTGAGAGACTAAGTGAAAAAACTTACCAAAGGTAAATAAAATACATAAATCTTAATGTACGTTTAGAAACGGCACTGACTGTCAATAATCCTCTTAAGAATGTTAATTATAGTAGCTAAATATTAATTTTCTTATCTAATTTATCATGGTATTTATATAACGGAGTACAAAGGGCCGTATATGTGTATTTATACTCTAAGAGTCCATTGTTGTTTTTCACTTACGACCATCCCGCTGTAACATTGGTCGTTCTTCCTTCTCATTCCTTGACGATAGTTGAATCAAAACCATGACTAATCAAATATCCATTCACTTCTTTCTTCGCCGTGAGA